>NC_090266.1:1047344599-1047662724 GCF_040414725.1 Anabrus simplex
CTGAGTGGAAGCGGCTGTGGTGCCGCCATATTCAAAAGTCATTCAGAGAAGTGAATTGCCAAAATGTGAATTATTAATGACGTTTTACGTCCATGACTAAAACGCTAGAAGTAATGACAGTTATAGAGAAACGTCGGTGTGGATAACATGCATTGTATAAAGATTTTGAAACAACTTGTTGTTACTTTTCGAAGTGTCCAGTTCCGAGTAGTGGAACTCGTCAAAAATGCAACGCCCACCTCTGCCAATAGGAACATAACTTGCCTACTTTACTCCAGACAGTTTCTTACACCGTAAACTGAAGCGATGTACACAGGGTGTTAGCAACCCTCTGCCTAATATGACAGAGAAGCCACAGACATCCAAGACGAACTGTGTTCGATTGGAATTGGTCGGAGCTTGAAGTACTAGAGTTCTGAACTCGCCAGGGTCGTAACGAATGTTATAAGGGCCTGCCTCTAAAAATTAAAACTCGGGCCCCCTTAAATAAAATGTAAAACCTATGAACAAAACCAAGCTCCATGGCGCAACAGCCCCCTAGTGCCATGGCCTACCAGGCGACGGCAAACCTATGAATAACTAATACAAATTAACCTCTTAACATGAAAGCCCGAGTATACTCGGGGTTTTATATATTTATATAAAATAAAATCCCGAGTATACTCGGGAATGTCGCTCATTGGTCGCTACCTAATTTAAAAGCCCGAATATACTCGTTTCTTGTTGTTTCTCAATATTTCCGCCAGATGTTTATGAAATTATTACTTTAGGGTCCTATTTTTTGCCAGCAGATGTCTCTGACTCAACCGTAGTGGATGTCGGTGACTCAGGCAGTTCGTTTTCGCGGCTTTCCAGCGATGTAGCATTGTGTGTTGATCCTTGTTTTAGGGCATTTCACACAGCCACAAACATTTCAACAGTATTGAGTGTCATGTTGTATTACTTGCCATCTGTTTAGTGCTGTGTTATTTATTTTAGAACCCGTACAAAATATCACGAGTATACTCGGGATTTTAAAGCGGGAACTTTTCAGTGGCTGATATTTCATTGTTAAGTTCGAAAAATGTATTTTTATTGTTACCACTGTCATTAGTTTTCAATAAATAGCCCATTTTAACAATAAAAAATTAGGTAAAAAAGATCACAATTTTGTAAATAATTGGTATGTTAAGAGGTAAAATCACAGCTGGAAGATGCAATGCAATATATTATCAATTTGAGTGAACAAAGGGATTAATCATTATTGTAAGATCTCAAAGAAAAATATTTATTGGCTATTGTAATTGCATTAATTTACGACTTGATAAATTAGGTGAGTCAAGTGAATACTAGCATTGCTCTTCGCGTAATCGCGTGGGCGGGTGATGCAATAAATTAACCTATGCATTTCCTAAGTAATAGCATTTCAGTGCATGACTAATTGATGCCGTCATGGTCGGGACATCCAAACGTTGTCATCAACTCATCAATCTCCGGATCATTGGGTGTATGGTCAGCTCACTACTCTTCGTTTCAGAGGACCCCGGGTTGGATTCCCGGCCGGGTCGGAGATTTTAACCGTAAATGGTTCATTCTCTTGGCTCGGAGGCTGGGCGTTTGTGCTGTCTCCAACATCCCTGCAACTCACACACCACACATAACATTATCCTCCATCACAATAACACGCAGTTACCTACACGTGACAGATGCCGTCCACCTTCATCAGAGGGTCTGCCTTACAAGGGCTACACCCAGCTAGAAATAGCCTAACGAAATTATTAACTCATCAATAACATCATAGGGAAATTTAATTAAAATTACCAATCTCCATTCGCTGACAGGCTTACGGGATGTGTGCGCGTGGGACGATCGGTCTCTGATAAGCCTTCCAAAAATAATATGTACTCATGCTCCGCACGTGTGAATGAGTCGTGCACTCATATGCTATTATTTAGGAAATGCATAGATTAATTCATTGCATCACCCATCCACGTGAATTCGCGAAGCGCAATGCTAGTGTTCACTTGACTCACCTAATTTATCAAGTCATAAATTAAAATCCACCAGCATTGTATATGATGTCATATATTGTATACATTATTATTATTATTATTATTATTATTATTATTATTATTATTATTAGGAGTCTTCGGGGCCCTAACGTTGCGCCCCTGGAACTTGCTCAGGTTATTCCGAATCCTAACTTTTGGCGACTCCCTGTGTGAACCCCCGAGGGGGCCACCAGTGGATGATTGAAAGGTGAGACTTCCGGCATTGGCGGACCTATGTGCCATATCAATGGTTTGAGCCGTCTTGATTTCAATTTTGTTGCTGTGCTACGTTGTTTTTAGCTGCAATAATTCCAGTATTTCGAGGAAGGTAGGAGTGAGTGCGAATGTGGAGTGATTGAAATGTGGTGGTGGCGACTTTTCCGGTCCAGAATTGGTGGGCAAGGGTTGTGTGACTACTAGCATTTTTGGAGAATTGAGGTCTAGAGGAGATTTATTAGGCGTGCGATTTGCTGGTTAGGCATACAGTGTTTCTGAGTTGGGTTGGTTCTTGGATTTTGGGGATACTTGAATTAGTTTGTGTTGTTAGGGGTAAAAGAAGTCATTTCAGAAGCTTTTTTGAAGAATAGGCAGCTAGGATAAGAAGCGGCGTGTTTGCCTTGACAGTTGGCATATTTAGGCTGGTCTCGTGGGGCTGGGCAGACAGAGTGGTGATGATGACCCCCGCATCTGTTGCAGCGCGTCTCATTAGGGCAATTAGCGGCTGAGTGGTTTAGCTGTAGGCAGTTATAGCACATGAAAATTAATGAAGACTGCGAACGAGTTTTGCTTGAGTTGGTGCGAGTTCGATTCTCAGTAGGTGCAATTTTGGTGCCAGGAGAGGGAGCAATTTGTGATTTAGTTGTAGATAACGGTTGTTGAAGAGTTTCTTGTGATAGAGTATCGGTTTTGGGTGGTTTGAGAGGTTGAGGGTTGGGTGATTTTGATATTTGTTTGAACTACTTTTTGTTTTTCGTAATCTGCAGGCCTTCGGGCTGAGCAGCGGTCGCTTGGTAGGCCAAGGCCCTTCAAGGGCTGTAGTGCCATGGGGTTTGGGTTTGGGACTTTTTGTTTTGTTTTGATAGGTTTTTCTTTGATTTCTCTTGTTTGAGTAAAGGGTGGGTGGGTTTGGGAGCTCGTGTCCACTAGAGTCGACGGTGATGGAGTTCGAGTGTCACAGTATTATAGTTTCGGCATGCTCCATGGCTAAATGGTTAGCGTGCTGGCCTTTGGTCACAGGGGTCCCGGGTTTGAATCCCGGCAGGGTCGGGAATGTTAACCTTAATTGGTTAATTTCGCTGGCACGGGGGCTCATCACGACGCGCAGTTCGCCTACGGGCGTCAAATGAAAAAAGATCTGCATCTGGCGAGCAGATGTCCTTGGACACTCCCGGCACTACAAGCCATACGCCATTTCATTTTATAGTTCCGGAATAAACTGGGATGATTCTTCTCCTTCTGCTACTTCAAAATCTTCATTATCTTCTTCTTCCTCTTCTTCTGGTTCGGAAACTTGAAGGGGGTGTTTGGGTTGCATAATTATAGGCTGGGGGTATCTATGAGTGGTTGAAGTCGGTACAGTATGTCTCTCAAGTGAGATTCTAGGAGAGGGGTAATCATCAGCATATTATTATGAGATTCCTCTATTAGTGCGACATGAGTTGATATTAGGTCTGAGATAGCTCCAAGTATTGTGCACCGATTCATGGGCACAGGTCCTTGGATACCTACTGGAATCATAGCTATGCTGTAGTTAGATGAGACAGGAAAAATGGAGTTATACATGACATATCTGAATGGGTATTCAAAATTATGGTCCTCTATACCTACATAGGAGTAGGATATGGATGTTGATTTGTGAGAAGGTGCTGGTGAAGGAGATCGATTGAAGTGTGAGAAAGGTAGACTTGGGGAGGAGATTAACTGAGTTACTTACCTGGAAATTTCTTCGATGTTTGCAAAATCAAAGGTTGCGGGTTGAGTAGGGGCCCGGCTACTCGTTCCACCAGACTTGTTCTGGTTTCTGGGCTTATAAGGCACTTTGGGGTTTTCTTGGCGGGAATTTAATTAGGTGGGGATTGGAAGGAGTAAGGATGAAATACTGGAAGGTCAAACGCTTTGCCGGAGTCGTGTCAGGCTAGTTTTGTCCGTGGATTAGGCCACGGGCAAGGCACGAACTGAGGATACCAAGTTGACGTGACAAATGCTCAAATGCCACCAGGGTGGCTCGTAGCTGTGTTAGTCTCCGTTGACAATGTAGGCTAGCGGCTGCTAGCGGCCACGCTGTGCTCTTAGCAGCAGGCAGCAGTGTTGCCAATTTAGCTTTTTTCAAGCTAAATCTAGCGTATTTAAACCAACTTTTAGCGGCAAAAAAATCAATATTCCCGCTGTAGCCTTTTCCCCGCTAAATCTAGCTTATTTCATCCAACGTGCCTCATGTGACTTGGTGGTGGTATTCCCCCAATTATGGAGGAAGGTTTACTATCTCTCTCTCTCTCTCTCTCTCTCTCTCTGTCTCTCCTTGTGTTTGTTTCTTGGATTATGTCACTGATTTGATAGCAACAGCGGAACTAGCTATCATCGCTTGGACATGGACATAGTACGTGAATCACCCCCGGCCCAGCCGGAGCAGTAGATATTGGTCAGATATATTTAAGTTTTGTGAGGTCATCGGGCGATAAGGATTAGCTTTTGCTAGAAGATATAGGCAGTGGGCCTTTTAGTATAATTATCGATGAGTCTAACGACATCAGTGTTACTAAAATCTTGAGGATAGCAATTCTGTATTTTGCTGTTAAGACTGGAGGACTGACATCCAGATTTCTATCTTTTTCCGAACTACACGGCTGCGATTCTGAACCTATCACCGCTTGTGTGCTGAAAACATTGAGAGATTGACAGTTAAACATAGGCAATTTAAAAGGGATTGGTGTCGATAATGCCTCCGTCATGACCGGCGTCAATAACGGGGTTTATGCCAAACTGCACAAGGAATGTTCAGGGCTTGTAATGATACGTTGCGTATGCTATTCACTGCATTCACTGCATTCGTCGCATTGGGAAGTGTTGCAAAAACTACCAGTTTCCCCCGGAGGTGTTACGCAAAGTAGGGACAGCAGTTGCTTATAGGGGTGATCCAAGTGGCATTAAACCTCGTGCTGGTACTTCACAGCAAAGTTCTGCAGAAGCAAGTGAGGAAGATGCTGATTTGTTCCTTCTGTTTCCCGAAAATTCAGACAGTGATCCTGAAGATCCCCTAGAACTTCACTTATAAATCACGTAATTGTAATACAAATAATTTCGTTAAAATATAACTGAACTTGTGTTATTCCTAGTCTTCAGTGTAGAATTACCAGATTGTAGGTCCTCCCCATATTTTTAGGTTTTTGACCTTAAAATACATCTTGCATTGTTTATGATCCCATCTACGTTTTCTAGGAGGAATTAATATCTCGATTTACGGCATTCCAAATTATACAGTACACTGACTTATCAGCAAGTTCTTTAATTTATTGCAAATATTACATTTAGTTTCCATCACAGAAATGTACTCATTTATAAACATATTCTTTTTAACTTTCCAATATTAAGAATTCCGTTGCTTGGCAAAATGCAATTAATGAATTGAAAATTAGAGATTCAATAAACGTTAATGCTATACGGTAACTTCTTAAATGGTACTTTGTATTTACATATTCTTAGTCAGACTAGTGATAAACCTTTCACGCAATCGTTGGGTCTGTACTCTGCAAAAAATTGTATAGACTGTCTTTCCCATCTTTTCGTGGAGAGAAAAAGAAAGGAAGATATTTATCTTCCGTTTTTTTGTTGTTGTCTAAAACCAGTCTGCCAAGACTAGCTCAGTGTACACAATTAAAAGTGCATGGTTTACAGTTATAGTAATTTGCTAATTGAACAGAACAAAGAACAATTTAATTCCCTATCCGGTAACCAGTGCTACAGAAGTTTGGCTTATTTTTTAACTTTTTGTAGTTATGATTTAGCTTTTTCTAGCTTATATTGGATGATGGTCTACCTTATAAAACGAGAATTGTGTTGGCAACACTGGCAGGCAGTGGGCTGGAAGTCTGGGTTTCCAGCGCGAGGCTTGGGGGCTAGGTCCCTCCGATAGTGCTCTCTGGCGTGGCTGCACGGCGAAGGATGAGGTCTCTCTCTTGATGTGTTCAGCTACTACGCACACCATTCAACAGACCTTCAGTTTGTGCTGACGTAGCTGGTGTTGCTGGTGCGTATACTAACGGGAATACACTGGCACAGTACATGGGAACGAGAAAATGGTACAGAATGTAGTTTGTTATTTAGAAGAAAATCCAACAAATGGCATGTACAGTTTCTAATGTAGTTACATCGAACTTATTATTATTATCAACAGCGTGTTTGAGAATTACTCTGGGTGTGATCGAAGGTTCGTGTTGGAAATCTTCAACAATGTTAACATTCTGCTGGTCATAGAAGAGCATCTGGTATGCTGGGCATTTCCAGAACGGCATTGGAGAAAATTTTGACCTTTTTCAACGCAAAATTGATTACTGCACAAGGTTTAGTCCTGACTTCATTCGACGTGCTCTATGGAGCGATGAGTGTTATTTCGTAAATCATGCCATCATCAACAGACACAACCTTCACTCCTCAAAACCCCCATTGGGTTCCAAACGCGCATTAACAGAGACGCTGTGGCGTAAACGTATGGTGGGCTATTCTTGGAGACCAGCTCATCGGACCTGTTTTTTTTTTCTACCTAGACTTGTCGGATGATGTTATCTGGAATTATTTCAAAATGAGATGCAGAATCTGTCAGATCTTCCACTTCGACTGAGAATATAGCACTGATTCCAGCAGGACGGCGCCCACCTCTTTATATCCGAACTGTGTAAAGCCATCTTAATCACGTGTATCCTGAACGCTGAATTGGTCAAAGTAGCCCCGTACCTTAGCCAATAAAATCTGATTTAAGCGCACTTGATTTCTTCCTGTGGGGTTACATCAAAACTAAGGTGTTCGGGAAAGAACCTCTGAATGTAGTGGAGTTCTTGGTTCAAGGTCCTTACGGGAGTTAGACAAGACTGTAATCTTTCACCTATGCTGTTCATAGTTCACAAGGATCATGTACTGAAAGGTATAGGGTGACAGGAAGGCATTCCGTTAGTTACAACTTGAACATAAATGCAGTGAGTATGATAAGAAAATTAGCCTTTCAAAGACTTCTGTTATGTCAGTAGGGAAAAAGCCTAAGAGAATTGACTGTCAGGTTGGGAATACTTGGATGTGTATTCTCCCAGGATGGTGGTGTAGTGAGATTGAATCGATGTTCAGCAAAGCTAATGCACTGTGTTCGCAGTTGCCATCAATAGAATTCTGTAAGAAAGAAGTCACCTCCCGGATGGAACTATCTTTACACCGGTCTGTTTTGGACGAATTTTGCTGCACGGAAGTGAACGATGGGTGGACTCAGGAGACCTTGTTCATAAGCTACAAGTGTCAGACATGAAAGTAGCGGGAATGATCGCCGGTATAAACAGGTGGGAACAATGGCAGGAATTAAACAAGGCTCCAGAGCTAGTTACAATTTGAGAATTGTGGAGGGGTATAGTAAATTCACAGAAACTTGAAGACTGATCGCTGAAAACCATAGAGTGTTTAAGGAAGATGTATGCATATATTTTATTATTATTATTATTATTATTATTATTATTATTATTATTATTATTATTATTATTATTATTATTACAAACTGTTTTACGTCGCACTAACACATATAGGTCTTACGGCGACGATGGGATTGATGTACACCCCAGCATTTGCTTGGTGTGAAAATAGGAAACCACGGAAAACCATCTTCAGGACTGCCCGGATGCAAGCTCAGAGCTACACGTCCCTAACCGCACGGCCAACTCGCCCAGTATTATTATTTAGCCTTATAATGTGATATTTTAACCATTCAATTATACAAGTATCCTACATTGCTTCCAGTTTCCTTCACAGATTTTCCCCGAACAGCTGCAGTCTCGCAGATATTGTCCCTTTAATATAGAAAATAGTCCGTGCTCTCTCTTCCTAGAATGCTTGTTTATATTCGTCTTCCTGTCGGACCACCCTGTATATTATGTAACCTTATATTAATCTGATGCCTTTGCTGGCGAGATGTAGTGTTTACAGTGCACTATGTCTTCTGGTATGGGCTATATCAAATTTGTTACTTTCATTGACCTGTCACAGTCTCATCCTTGGCTTTGACAATATGAAAGTGACTGAGGTATGAGTGATGCTAGTAATACCATTCCTTATGCAGCCAGTCCCTGTTATGCATGGTGTGAAAATATCGCTCATAGGGTCAGTTGGTGCATACATTTCAGTGGGCTTGGCAGACTGATATGTAAGAGCAACTGCTGGCTCGGTGAGGAAAGCAACGGGAAACTACCTCACTCCTCGTTTCCCTAGTACGCCTCTTCAGTGACGCCTAGGCTATTTATGACAGCTGTTGGCGAAGCTGCAGAGGATCAAACCAGCCTTCGGGCTGATTACCCAACATACACATATTAATCTGACTGAATGTAAAAGAACACCATCCGGCTCCCTGGCTGAATGGTCAGCGTAGTGGCTTTTCTTTCAGAGGGCGTTGGGTTCGATTTCTGTCCGGGCCAGGAATTTTAGCCCCGTTTATTTAATTCCTTTTGGTCGAAGATTCGGCTTTTTTTATCATCTTAATACATATCTTCCTCGACATACAACATTCGCATTAGTAACCACTACAGAAACACGCAATGCTGAATAAATCCCTACATATAGGGTTGGCGTCAGGAAGGTCGTCAGGTCGTAAAACAAGCCTTAATCCACATTAGAGTCAAACCCAGACTATGCTGTGAACGGTCAGGAAAGTGGAAGGTGTAGAAGAAGTGCGTGTAGCCTTAATCCTGCCAGAATAAATAAAGCATAATCTGTCAATCATTTATCAATCCAAAGTGCTTGCTTCGATGTTGTCAAAATAATATCACTCTTTCATAAACAGCTGGGTAATTTACGAGAAGTGTTATGCAGGGCTGAGTGGCTCACACAATTAACGCGCTGGCTTTCTGAGCCCAAGCTGACAGTTTCGATTCTGTTTCAGTCCGGTTGGTATTTAAAGGTGCTCACATACACCAGTCCCAATGTTGGTAGATTTACTGGCACATAAAAGAACTCTTGCGGTACAAAATTCCGGCAGCTCGGTGTCTCCGAAAACCGTAGATGTAGTTAGTCGGACGTAAAAACAATATTGTTATTGTTATTATTATTATTATTATTATTATTATTATTATTATTGAAGTGTTCTTTGCCGATTAGAAATCATAATCTTGTTGTTTACACCCTTTTAACAACCGTTATCTATGGCATCAATATCCATTAACCTGAAGAAAACAGTATTTACTACTACTGTAGACCTAAGTTCTCAGAAAATATATGTGTGTAGAATCTTAACAAGTGAGTTTTATTTTTCGATTTTTTCCACTTTCCACGCATCCACGTGATAAACATCTTTTTACAATTCTCACTCTACCACATCACAGCTGATGATGATATCACACCACGCACGGAAGTGCAGTCTGATGATCCATGCAAACTTTTCTAGTCTTGAAGACAATTGTATCTCCTATTTGCCGGGTTTAGCACACTCGTTTGGACATGCACAAATTAATGTCGTTAACATTTTTTTACTGTTGATATTAATTTGACCTCTCACGAGGTCAGTGTCGTACTATAGTTGAGCATGCTAAGCCATACGGGAGTTTAAATTTACAGCGTCTGTGAATTGAGTCTGCAAGGTCGTTTCTTGTGCTTTCATTTCACTTCACCGGCAATTCAGCTGTAAATAAAGTGCTCGCCAGGTAAGTCTGTTAGTAGTTCATGAGTTCTCTTCCGTACCGTGGCGGTGCTAACGAAGTAGTAATGTTAGATCTTCTAACAATTCCTTCCTGCGGATGAAGGAACTAATTTGGAGAATATAAAAATATGCACAATTATTCGGTGTTTAATTTCATGTGGCTATTTCTAGCCGGATGCAGCCCTTGTAAGGCAGACCCTCCGACGGGGGTGGACGGTATCTGCCTTGTGTAGGTAACTGCGAGTTATTGTAATGTAGGTAGTGTTGTGTGTGGTGTGTGAATTTCTGGGACGTTTGGGACAGCACAAACACCGAGCCCCCCAGCCAAGGGAATTAAACATGCAAGGTATAAATCTCCGACCCAGTCGGGAATCGAACGCGGGGCCCTCTGAACCGAAGAGCACTACGGTGACTATTCAGACACTATTCACTTGATCAGGGGTGAAATGAATGACATATTTCTACCATTTGCCTCAGAAGTAATCGGGTAATCAACATAATAATTTGCTTCAGTGTAAAATACGCTAGTTATGTATGTTACGCCTGGTGAAATATCCTTTGATTATTTTTGGAGACCGGGCGAGTTGGCCGTGCGGTGAGGTGTGCGCAGCTGTGAGCTTGCATCCGGGAGATAGTGGATTTGAACCCCACTGTCGGCAGCCCTGAAGATGGTTTTCCGTGGTTTCCCATTTTCACACCAGGTAAATGCTGGGGCTGTACCTTAGTTACGGCAACGGCCACTTCCTTACCTCTCCTAGTACTTTCGTATCACATCGTCGCCATTAGACCTATCTGTGTCGGTGCGACGTAAAGCAACTTGTAAAATATATATTGAACCCCAAAGGTCATGGGTTCAATATATATATATTTGGGGGGGGGGGGTATTGTGGAGGGGAGGGATGATACGGTTAATCACCATTAATCACCGTCATTTCAACTTAACGCTCGTGGTTTACCATGGGGATCCTACTCCGTACATATAAACATATAACGATTGATTGATCAACTCTTGATTTAGACTCTATATACTTTGTTTTATGGGAGCCTTGAGACATTGTTAACAGCCCCACGCACTTATTGATATAAAATCTTTCTGATAACCTGTTAGGTTTTGATGTGTGTTCTGAGATATATATATAGTCCTCTCCGTGTAAGGACGTACCCTAAGGGTGCAACCTTACCCTTTCTCCCCTGTAATATTAAGATATTGATTTATGGTTACTTTTCTTGCTGTTGGGTCTTTTTCAGTGTCGGTAACCATATAGTTTAGGGACCCTACTTGCCGATACGACGTCTTACATTTACCGTTAATCTGGCACGTTGGCAACGTTCAATCACTGCTCTAGCGTGAAGTGCGTGTTGCCACCGCATCGCCGTTAAAGTCACTAGTGATACATTTGCGAGAATATTTAAAGCATATTTTCTTTTTCTGTGGGATTGTAAATCTATTTGGCTAATACCAGGTAAGTAGGATTGTGGCATGTTCGGATAATGCATTTAATAACATAGTTTGTGTGAAATGATGAAAGTGCTCAAATACGTCAGTCTCATGTCTAGATCTACCGGTACATGAAATAACTCTTGCGGGACGAAATTTTGGCAGTAGAACTTATAACATTATTATTTTCAAATCCGCAGTGAACTTGAAATCTGACCTAAATTCCGTTCACGGAGCTTGGCACATTAGTATTCCTACATGTTTCCTGATAACCTTGAAGATATAACCAGCCTGCAGGCTGAAAATATGCCCAATTATATCTCTCCTTACTGGTTACCGGTATTGAAGAGAGAAGGAAATATTCGCGCAAAAGAAAGGGAAGTCATTGGATGTCTGGAACTTTCGAAAATCACACTGCAAAGACTTATTAAATAAATTGCATAGTTTAACACGCCCCTCTTTTCAAGAATATGGTTATGGTACGCCTACTGTATATCAAAATAAAGACAGAAAATTTAAGTGAGAAAGTGTGTTTATTTCCTTAATTCCTCATTGAGGAGATATTCATAATTATCTTGATTTATTTCATCTTATCTTTTATCATTTACTAGGGTAGGGAAACATTCATTATCGGTGTTTACATTGAGGTTAGTTTGTTACGGTTATGTCTGATGATTTTAATATGTAACCAGGCAGGTTGGCAGCAGTGATCAGCCATTACAAAAAAGAGAAAAGAAGAGCATCGGGCGGCGATATTTACTTTCTGGGGTATTTCCTTACGTGGCAATTACTATATATATATATTTTTTATCAATCTGAGCTCCAATTCATATGGAGAAACGCGTCGCTTCTTATGATACAAATGTTCCTAAGGGTTGAAGTTACCTAAGGAATGCACGCTTAGGATGAACAAGAGTGAGATTTTAAGCCACTTTGCTCCTCAATAGTATTACACGAGGCCCGTTCCAGCATTTAAAACGAGATTTAAACTCCTAACAGAGCCAGAAATTGAGTCTGGGACTAATGTTTGGTATTAATCCTGTATCACCAGGTAACATTGTGCAATTGTTTCTGGTCTGTGCAATACCAAACCCACTCGGGGCAGTTAGTTAGACTTTCCTACCATTGAAAGCAAGCTTGGAGTCCAATGAATTTTCCATCTATGGGTCCTACAATTTTACGTGAAATGTGAACGACAAGGACTTTCTACATCATAATTCTCAACTAAGTGATTGAAATTCGAATGATGGCCGCCTACGTGGAATGCCAGCGGTGAAATTACTAACACAAATGTTATATTTAACTGCTCGTTCATGCAGTTTTCCATTTACAAAATAACCATCATAAAATGCGTGATATGGGATGTGTAGCTTTAAGATTTACTTCAATAGAGGGCGGATTTGAAGACTTCCGTGTCTTATCATTTCCATACCAGCCAGAAGGTGGGTCTGTAACTTAATCAAATGCATAGGTGTTGACTCCTCATTCCCAACCTTCGCCTAATTCAACATAGAGTTGACCACAGTGACTCAGTTGGATCGTTATTCTGTTTTCGAGTTCGGCCCTGGTTGAGATAAGTTTCACCTATAGTAGCAAAGATGAAACAGCTCCGTGTCATTGGCTTCCTGCATGTTAAATGACTCCTGCAGGGCAAAGCTGTGGTATCCAGGCTTCTCTTAAATTATATAGCAGTTTAAGGGAAATTTAAAAATAACATTGCTCATAATAATAATAATAATAATAATAATAATAATAATAATAATAATAATAATAATAATAATAATAATAATAATAATAATAATAATAATAATAATAATAATAATAATAATAATTTTTTACAGGTTGCTTTAAGTCGCGCCGACACAGATAGGTCTTACGGTGGCGATGGAATAGGAAAGGCCTAAGAATGGGAAGGAAGCAACCATGGTCTTAATTAAGGTACAGGTTCAGAATTTGCCTGGCGTGAAATTGGGCAAGAATGGAAAACAAACTTTAGAGCTGCCGACAATGGGGTTCGAACATACTATCTCCCAAGTTTAAGCTGATAGTTACGTGAACCAAACCGCATGGTCAGTTGCTCGGTAAAGGAAAATCATTTTCCCTTCTTTCCGAATCATCAACGTACATCAAGCTGCTTGCCATTACGTACAGATGAATCCTACCATGATTACAGGTGAGTGTTAATATCTCACTATTGGTTGTTGTGGTAGGAATCCTCGTACCCTGTCGTCAATGCTTTAGTGACTTATTTGCTCTTCTTTAATACTTCCGAAAGACGCAAAATCGTGTGAGAAATTTTGATCGTTCACTCAGTATAAGGGAAATGTGAATATTTAAGGAAAGGCTAGGTAAATGATAGTTGGGGAATCTGCCACCTGGGAGACAGCCCTAAATGCTGATTATTTATTCATTCATTTATTGTTTAATTGATTGAATTTTCATTCTCCCTGTAAAACATGCGAAACACTCACTCACTTACAGAAAACTCATTAAAAGCCATGGCCTGCCTTCAGCAGAAAATGTACAGTATGCGGGTAAACGAACAGTACTGAAATTACAAACATGCTCTGAACATCAAAGTGTAACGAACGTCGCCAGAAATCTGCCATTGCAACGACAATGCATGACACAAGATGGAGCTAAAGCCCACACAGCAAGAGCGTCACTTGCCCTTCTGTAACAATACCCTGGAGATCGCTTAGTTTCCCGTACCCTCCCCACTGCCTGCATCTCACGTTTCCAGGTGCTCATACTGTATATGGGCAAGCTGACAATATCCGTCTTTCAGTCACATGACCCACCCAGGAATTTTCCAGAAATACGAGAGATGACACGGTCATTTTTCGTGTCCTTGCGAAAACCTGTGTTTATCAACATGTTCGACAATCCACAGCACCGTGATGAACAATACGTAACATGTGAGGGTGCACATTTTGGACACACTGCCGGAGTTAGATACGTCGTCACCTTGCATCTTATAATAACGTATCTTGATGTTCAGTGTATGTGTGTAGCTTCACTAAATTTTGTTTTGATACATACTGTAATTTTGTGTGGCTGTGTGTGTAGCCCGATGGCTGCATGGGTCCTCAACAACTCCACCATCAACCGTCATCGACGGCCTAGGCATCACTAGGAGAATAAGGGGTGAGGTGGTTTCCTGTTGCTTTCCTCACTAAGCCAGCAATTGCTATTACATATCAGTCTGCGAATCCCACTGAAATGCATGCACCATTCTACCCTATGAGCAACAACTTCACACCATTTGTAGCAGGCTTTGGCTGCATGAGGAATGGCATTACCAGCATCACTCATACCTCAGGCACTTTCATATTGTCAAAGCCAAGGATAAGACTGAGGCAGATCAATGAAAGTAACAAAATTGCTGTGTCAGAAGAAATAGTGCACTGTAAACACTAGGTCTCGCCAGCAAAGGCATAGTGTAATTGTAAGTGTTGGAATGTAGGCTGACGATTGGAACCCAGTGCACTGTAAAATACATTTTAGTAGATAGATATATTCTATTCAGTGTACGCGTGTTCTCTCTCGTCCCCTGTCAGTGGGGTTCAGGTGGACTTGTAACTGAGCTCACGCGTGGCTACTGGCTCCATCAGGCATCAGATATGTATACAGTGGCTCAAATAAGTATTGGTCTGTCGAGATATGCTACATATGAAGACGAGGAATCTAAGGGAATGATGATAAAATTGACATATATTAGAATCCTTGATTATTTATCATATTGTGTAACATGTACATTGTAAACGAAACATAATTCTTCCATGTCCATATAACTAAAAAAAACATAACTTAAATCAATCTTTTTCACTTGCCACCAAAAAAAGTATTAGTCTGAATTAACATAACGCAGTTTCTTGATCTTTGGTTAACATTTCAGTACTTGGTAGGTTCTCCATTACTCTTTATAATCTCGGCTAACCTATTTGGCATCGATCGTTCGAAGGTTTCCGTAGTTTTCTTCGGTATGTTATTCCATTCGGTGAGTATTGCTTCTTTCAGGTCAGTTTTGCTTGATATTGCATGCTTTCTCACGTTTTGCTCCAAATAGTGCCACAAATTCTCGATGGGTTTGATGTTGGGAGATTGTGGTGGAGTTTCCATCCAACGCGGTGTATTATATAACAGCCATAACTTAGTATTCAGGGCTGTGTGTTTGGGGTCGTTATCTTGCGTAAACGTATAAGTTACTTTGCTGAGAGTCCCAATTTTTGTATACTTGATGGAAGATGTGTCTTGAGGATGTTAATGTATGCTTTGTGATCCATCGTCCCTTCATTAAAGGCTAATTCACCTACCCCATTCGCACTCATGCAACCCCACACCACGAGGGAACCACCTCCATGTTTCACAGTAGATGTCAAGTTCTTCTCTTCAAGTTCAGAATTCGTCCTCCTCCACACAGTCACTCGTCTGTCTGACGTGAGGAGAGTAAATGTACTCTCATCAGTAAAAACTACTGTCTTTCAATCCTTATAGCTGTCACTTTCTTGCTCTTTAGCGTACGCAAATCTCTTGTTCCTGTTAGCCTTACTGATGCACGGCTTTCTACGGGATGTTCTGCCTGCATACCCTCTTTCGGATGGTTTCAGATGACACTTGCACTCCTACTTCTTGTTGCAACGCAATTGCTATCTGCGGCGCACTTGGCTGAGGATTTTGGGCCACTTTACGCAGAATTTGCCGTTTGTCTTGTAGGTACTCATAACTTTGAAGGACGGCCACTTCTCGGTCTATTTTCTATTGTCTTTGTTGTTTTGTACCTGTACATAATATTTTTAACAGTTGTAAGAACACTTCCAAAAATTTCACTTATGTCCTTGAAAGATTTACCTTTTGGAAATAGTTGCACTACAATCCTCCTTTCTTCCACGTTTGTTTCTTTCATTTCCCTTCCCATTGTTAGGGAAACAATGCTGAATATTACCTTGCAGCGTGTCAGTGCAGACACAATGAGACAGAGATGCGGCAGACATCACGATGTCACGATGATATTGTTTACTAGACCAATACTTATTTGGCACGTAATGACCCACGCCGTTGTATTACTGGTGTGTTTGCAAACAGCGTGAATCTTCTTGGCTCCATATTCAACCTACTGATATTCTTGACTGTCCTACATATCTGCATATGGGTAATTCCATTATATGCACCATTATTTGTACCATACAGTTCCGTTCATACCACGGCTATGGGCAGACCAATACTTTTTTGAGCCACTGTATATGTGTTTTCATTACTTGTTTCACTTCAGCATCACTCTTGTATTTTTTTAATAATCACCAAAGTTATTCAAGTATTTGTCATAGCGTAAAATGAATGTCTCTTTTTTTCCCTGGCGCTGGAAGGTGGGTATCCTTTTCACTGACCACTTCTGACTGATTCAGCGTTATACACCTGTTCTCCCGTTCAGTTTCATCAATGGCATTAACGAATGCGTCTGATGTTGACGGACGACCACTCCGTTCTTCGTCCTTCGCAGACATTTCCCGGTCTCTGCAAATTCAAGCCAACACTTTGGCACTTGCTGGACACTTTCTTTCCGTTTACAGACATAATGATCCCGTGAAAGTAGAAAATGTTCAGTGTTCTGACCTCCTGTGATCACTCGTACAGTAATTTCGCCATTTTATAGCTTTCGCTGTGCCAAGCTGTGGTTTATTGAGTAACACTCCTGTGCGCTATCCATTGGTGTGACTATAAATTAGTATAGCTTAATTAGAGCGGGCTCCATTCCTTTGTTTCTGAGCAGCAATAAAACTGTTTAACTTATCCTCGCACAAAAATGCGCCCAATGTACTGTGGATGCTACTCTCCTCGTTGTTTGAATCATCAGTCAATAGGCTGGTTTGATGCAGCTCTCCGTGCCAACCTATACTGTGCTAACCTTTTCATTTCTACGTAAATGCCGTATCCTACATATTCTCTAATCTGCTTGCCATATTCACACCTTGATCTACCCCTGCCGTTCTTACCCACTTCACTTCCCTCAAAAACCAACTGAACAAGTCCTGGGTGTCTTAAGATGTGTCCTATCATTCTGTTTCTTCTTCTCGTCAAATTTAGCCAAATCGATCTCCTCTCAACATTTCGATTCAGTATCCCTTCATTCGTGATTCGATCTATCCATCTCACCTTCAGCATTCTTCTGTAACACTACGTTTCAAAAGCTTCTATTCTCTTTCTTTCTGAACTAGTTATCGTCCATGTTTCCCTTCAATGCAGTGCTACGTTCCAGACGAAAGTCTTCAAAAAAATCTTTTTGATGTGTATATCAATGTTTGAAGTGAGCAAATTTATTTTCTTAAGAAAGGCCTTTCCTTGCTTGTGTTGGTCTGCATTTGATGTCGTCCTTATTTCTGCCATCAGTAGCTATTTTACTACGTAAGTAACAATAATCGTCTACTTCCTTTATGACTTCATTTCCTAATCTAATATTACTGCATCACATGACTTCGTTGGACTGCACTCCATTACTTTTGTTTTGGACTTACTTATTTACATCTTGTACTCCTATGCCAAGACTCCGCGCCCATACCATTCAGCAATTTTTCCAGATATTATGTAGTCTCAGATAAAATAACAATATCATCGGTAAATCTCAGGGTTTTTATTCAGTTAAGTAAAATAAATATGATTCTCAAGGTAGATAATCAAATGGATGAGTGAGTATTAATCTGACTGTAAAATAGACCTATATTAAAAATTACAGCTCTTACTTCAGCACACAGTGCAAGGCAGTTCGAGTCGATGTTGAACTAGACCTGGGCCGACCAAACTCGAGATGACTAGCGGTGTTGCTCTTCTAGCAGGGGACGAAGAAGTATAAAAAAGGGCGTTTGGCCATGAAGGGTGGTAGCGGCTCCAGTGCCCATTAATAACAGGTTATTTTGATGATATGGAGAAAATTTTTCTCGATAACTTACTTCAGCTTAGGACAGTCATAGGTATACTACCTCAGAAATTCAGAGAAACGTCGCTCACTTAAAAGAAAGTAAACCTGTAGTTTTACATGACTATTTTACGTAATAATAGCCATGGGACTTCCAATTTAACGAGGAATCCAAACCACTGGGACGTGAAATTTCATTTGAAAATTTCACGTCAATTGGCTGGGAATCGAACCGTGGTCGCTTTGTTAAGAAGCCGGAGACTGTACTTACTCGGTTATCACGCCCTCCCAATAGTCGTCTGAGGTGAAGGATGTCCATACTGGTCTCAGTAACGAAACCGTGTCAGTACAATTATTAAAGTTTATTCAATCATCCAATCAGCAGTCTTAAAGCTGTCCTTAAGTTAACATCCAGAGAATGGTTAACTCTTCTCCCTCACTGTCTATACCACGCCTTTACAGCCCCTCCACCAAGATCGGCATTGAAGACACTCGAGCTACTCCTGTTCTGATACGTTTATCACACCACTTAAAAGAGTTCAAGGAATGAAAATGAAAATACAAAGTGGTGAAAGTAATTCAAGATATATTTTAATTCAAAAAATACCGGGCACCAACTTCAACATTTCCTATGTGAAGCTGTTTGGTGCTAATTTATGTTTTCAGACGTACCTTGGTGCAATTTATAGAAACCAGGGCGTTACGTAAAGTGAGTAACTTTCACTGCAGCCGTGAAGTATGCTATTTCACCTAGAAGGACGTGGGCTAGATTCTTTGCCAGGAAGTCCATGAATTAGGAGACGAGATGTCTGCTTCTCAGGTGGCACATGGTCCTTTAATTCACTCAGTCTACACAAAAATTAGTACCACAATAGTTCTTAGGGACAAAGGCATGCTAACTACGCCATGTCACTTAGTGTGGAAGTTACGGGTAGTGGAATCCTTTACCTTTCACCGTTCCAAGGGTCTTTATGGCCTGTACAGAGATGACTTTGCTTTTTGAAAGGTCCTAGAATAATCGTCTCTAATTTTCAAATTTAGCCGGCTATTCCACTATTGTGATTGGTAGGGTGGTACGTTGTATGTAGATGAAGATTAACCATACGCAGTTGAAACCTGCTGTCCGGCAGGTAATGGAACACAGGGTCCTCTGAACCGAAAGCCAGTATGCTGAGCATTCAAGCAAGGAGCGGCATTAGGTATGAACTATCGTACTGAGTACTATCATGGTACTTCGCGTATGGTTATTTAAAAAATCATTATTACAATATTTTCAATATCAAATATATTTCGATAATTACGATATTGGCTTAACGTTCGGTTTTAATTGCTAGCCATCTTAATAATTGCCACGGTGTCCACATTTCGTCCCACAGGAGTTCCCCAGAAGCTAAACGGCATGGAGCCGACACATTCAAACACTGTTTAATGCCATCGACTTTAGCCGTGCCGTTCAGTTTCATATCAGCGCACTGTAGAAATTCGTCAGCACGGAACATCCGGGGATAAACGGAGATGACCGAATTGTACTGAAATTCGGCCGAAACGGCTCACAGTGAGTCTGGATACATGGACGTTGTTTGCGGAGCGAACAGACCAATTCATAAGATGTATTATGCTGCAAACAGATGAGAAACAACGAAGAAATGAGGCTGGTAGCTCTCTGGTATCTACTCGGAGTGGAAAACGACGGGTCAACCTGGCCTGGGATTGAACCACTCCCACATCGGGTCCCTGGCCCTCTCTTCGTCCCATTAACGACAGTATAGGCCCTGCATGTGGACTGCGTCATTACTAACAATACTGAATCCTTTTCCAAAACAATCTGCACAAAACTGAAGATTTGTTAAACTACAGAATGTATTAGCAATGCTCTTCTTCCTAGCATTTTTCCCGATACTTCATATGGATTTAGCCCAGTTTTACGGCCAGATACCCTTCCTGATGCTTTTTTTCTTGCTAGTTGCGTTACGTCGCACCGACACAGATAGGTCTTATGGCGACGATGGGACAGGAAAGGGCTAGGAGTGGGAAGGAAGCGGCCGTTCCCTTAATTAAGGTATAGCCCCAGCATTTGCCTGGTGTGAAAAATGGGAAACCACGGAAAACCATTTTCAGGGCTGCCGACAGTGGGGTTCGAACCTACTATCTCCCGAATACTGGATACTGGCCGCACTTAAGCGACTGCAGCTATCGAGTCCGGTCCTTCCTGATGCAACCCTATATGGAGAGAGATAGGCATTACTATGTGTTATAATAATGAATAACGTTATTGTTTTTACGTCTCATTAACTACATTTTTACGGTTTTCGGAGACACCGAGATGCCGGAATTTAGTCCCGCAGGAGTTCTTTAACGTGGCTGTAAATCTACCGACACCAGGCTGACGTATTTGAGCACTTTCAAATACCACCGGACTGAGACAGGATCGAACCTGCCAAGTTACGTCAGAAGGCCAGCGCCTCAATAGTCTGAGCCACTCAGCCCGGTTACCGCGTGTTTCTGTGGTGGATGGGAGTGTATACGAAGGTGTGTATTAAGACAAACGCAAATCCTAGCCTCTGAGCCAGAGGAATTGACCATACGCAGTTAAAATAAGCGGCCCGGTCGGGAATCCAACCTAGGGCCTTAGGCTACGCCTTATTTCGAAAGTATCAACACTGATTAGGAGAAAAGGAAATCAAAATAAAATAAATTTGAGTACCAGAATTTCAACGAAGTGAAGAACTATAGTCCTCGTCGTCAACAAGTGACCATGAACTACTGGATAGAAATGATTGAAGTAAACGTTTCGCTTAAGTGCGGCCAGTGTCCACTATTCGGGAGAAAGTGGCTCACCGTAAGACCTATCTGTGTCGGTGCGAGTTGTTAAAAGAAAACGTGCCGGTTCATAATTCGATGTGCCCTTGTCTGCTTGCGTCAGTGGATTGTCTGATTAACTGGTAACAGGAATATTCGTTTGTCATGTGAGCGGTAGTATCCAGTTTCGAATGATGATTATGAGTGACTCATTTATGTGTTCACAGTAATTTAGTTCAACTGAACGTAATTTTACGTCCAAAGTAGCTGGCGAAGTACGGTAAATCAGGTGTCGCTTACACATGAAGAGTAACGATGCATAATTGGGAGGCATAATAATAATAATAATAATAATAATAATAATAATAATAATAATAATAATAATTTCGTGTGGGTGTTTTTCTTACAAGTTGCTTTACGGCGCAACGACAAAGATATGTCTTATGGCGACGATGGGGCAGGAAAGGGCTAGTAGTGGAAGGTAGCAGTCATGGACTCAATTACAGTACAGCCCCAGCATTTGCCTGGAGTGAAAATGGGAAACCGACGGTGGGCCCCGAACCCACTATCTCCCGAATACTGGATACTGGCCGCACTTAAGCGACTGCAGTTATCGAGCTCAGTATGTGGGCATTTCTAGCCGACTGCAGCCATTGTAAGGCATGTGTAGGTAACTGCGTATTATGGTGAAGGATAGTGTTATGTGTGGTGTATGAGTTGCAGGAGGGATGTTGGGGACAGCACAAACACCCAGCCCCGAGACATTGGAATTAACCAATGAAGGTTAAAATCACCGACCCGGCCAGAAATCGAACCCGGGACCCTCTGAACCGAAGACCAGTACGCTGACCATTCAGCCAACGAGTCGGACTATTTGTAGTCGGATTCTTTGTCGCAATAACCCATTTGATTTCGCCAAAAATTTCTAGCTGGCCATAATTGCATCGTGCTTCCAACTCACTCCTCTCCTGTCCCGTTGCCTCCCGCTGATCGATGCCGGCGGGCTCCATGACGTCATTCTCGGCTTGGGACTGGGCTACATTGAGCCAAACGGAAAGGCCACAGTATTTCGAAGGTTAAGGCTAAGTTGTCCTTTCCGTAGTACAGATGGGATGTTATGCTGCTCACTATTTTTAATCCATGGGATCAAGGACGTCCAGACTAGAAATAATAAGCAAGCAAAGTTGTAGTTTTACGTGATTGCTGATATTATCATAGCCAGCGTTCCTCGAGTTTTACCTGTAACCTCAAACTACTAAGACGTGAATTTTCATGTCGAATATCCCACGTAAATTGGCCGTGATTCGAACCGCGGCCACCTTCTTGAGAAGCCAGTGATGTGCCACTTAGCTACCATGCCGCCCTATGGAGAGGAAAACTCATTACCTGGGTAGAGGACGTCTGGGGCTAGAAGAGTTCATTTTTCCTCAGTCAATGTTCCGTTGCATTCACTTATTTAGATTATATATTAATTATAAAATATCCAAATGAGATCACTCTTTTTGATGTAGTGTGTCACCTAGTGATTTCTACTACCTTAGTTCATAGCAGATCCTTCTGAAATTAATTCCTCGATGTTCTTTGTTGAGGACCTAATTATTATCTTGCCGGGCGAGTTGGCCGTGCGTTTTGGGGCGCGCAGCTTTGAGCTTGCATCCGGAAGACAGTGGGTTCGAACCCCACTGTCGGCAGCCCTGAAGATGGTTTCCCATTTTCACACCATACCTTAATTAAGGCCACGGGCGCTTCCTTTGCACTCATAGGCCTTTCCCATCCCATCGTCGCCGTAAGACCTATCATTCTCGGTGCGACGTAAAGCAAATTGTAAATATATATATATATATTATCTTTTCTAATCCGCCTTCCAATTCCCTTTAACATTATTAATAAGAGACAACAGCTTGATAGGTAAGGTAAGGGTTATTCTGCCCGAAGGCAGGTCCGAACCTCCGCAGAGGTGTTCCTGAGCCGGAGTTTACGTGCGGTAGGGTGGCCAGTTCGTTTCCGCTCCTCCATTCCCTTACCCCCCACCAACAGCGTGTGGCAACCCATCCAACTCCTGACCACGCCCAATGTTGCTTAACTTCGGAGATCTCACGGGATCCGGTGTTTCAACACGGCTACGGCCGTTGGCAGCTTGATGGAGCATCAAGTAAAAGTATATTCCAGAGGGGTGTAAACAATAGCTTACGAATAAGTGATGTGAAGTGTTTGCACCACCGTAACTTGCTCTAAACATCGATATTCTCATGATTTACGATTAGTAGGCTGTATACCTGGTCTTATTACTCATTTGTTATATTTGATTGTGAAAGTTTAAACTAAACTAACCTAACCTAACCCCACCCTATGGCACTACAGCCCTGAAGGGCCTTGGCCTATCAAGCGACCGCTGCGCGCTGCTCAGCCCAAAGGCCTGCAAATTACGAGGTGTCGTGTGTTCAGCACGACAAGTCCTCTCGGCCGTTATTCTTGGCTTTCTACACCGGGACCGTTATCTCACCGTCAGATAGCTCGTCAATTGTAATCACGTAGGCTGAGTGGACCTCGAACCAGCCTTCAGATGCAGGTAATAATCCCTGACGTGGGCGGGAATCGAACCCGGTGCCTCCGGGTAAGAGGCAGACACGCTACCCCTACACCACGGAGCCGACGTTGTGGAAGTTTACATTTGTTAATGAGTCTGCTGTCGGTACAAGTGAAATTCGTTTAGTATAGCTGTATCTTGTGATTTGTGAATAAATAAATCTGTAATATGTTAGATCTGGCGGTTATATGCATGGAGGTTCAGTAGGGAGATCGGACTCGATTTCCAGATCCTCTAAGGATTCAGTCTTATTCTAGTGGCTCGAACGATATTGTTTTTTTTTTTTTTTTCAATTGGGTTTACGTCGCACTGACACAGATGGGTCTTACGGCGACGATGGAACAGGAAGGAGCTAGGAGTGGGTAGGGAGCGGCCGTGGCCTTAAGTGAGGTACAGCCGCAGCATTTTTCTGGTGTGAAAATGGGAAACCACTTAAATCCATCTTCAGGGCTACCGAGAGTGGGGTTCGAACCCGCTATCTCCCGAATACTGCATACTGGCCGCAATTAAGCGACTGCAGCTATCGAGCTCGGTGAACGAGATTTAGCTGGTCTCGTCAGTGTACTGGAAGAATTGTTTGATGTGAGATCAAATGTGATTTTGAAGTACATGCAGTAAATTTGGGCGAGTCGTTCTCACCACGTAATACGTAACACCGTACCTACCATCTACCTGGTTCGGTGTAGGGCTATTTTACGGATTTAAGAGCAACCTTCTTATGTAATCGTATTATCTCTAGTCTTAATTAGTAACACTTTCTTCAGTTGTCTGTTAGGTCATCAGCACAGAGACTGGTTGGATCCTCAAATTGCTCCACCAAAGGTTATGCGGTTATAAGGAAACCCCCAAAACCAATGGCAGCACCAAAATGAGACGTACTAGGCAAGATGAGGAGTGAGGTAGTTTGCCATTACTTTCCTCACTGGGTCAGAAAGTACTATTGCAGCACGGCTGACCCTATGAGCAGCACCTTTCGTAATACTCAGTGCACTAGTCATGCTCTGAATGTCATTACTCAGCACTACCCATACCCCAGAAACTTCCATATTGTCACAGCCATGGATGTTGACTGGGACTTCGGTGGAAGCTACACTTTACTCTGGCCTGTGCCAAGAGATGGATGCAAAAGTACTGTATCCATCAAGAAATGACAGCAGGCAGTTTCATCAGTTACACATTACAATATTAGGTGTCATTACGTCCTGTCTGAGTGTAAAATACTTGATGACATATTTCAGTGGCATTCTATTCGATCTCAAAGTAGTTTTGTTTGGTGGCATCCTCTATAATCGAAGAGGAGCTTAGGGAGATATCAGGGTGCTGGAATTTTGTCACACACAAGTTATTTTACGTGCCGCGTATCAACCGGTACGATGCAGGTGTATTCGAGCACCTTCAAACACTACCGGACGGAGACTAGATCGACCCCATCAACTTGGACTCAGGGGATAGCTAAGCGGTTCATCCCAGCAAGTCGTTGAAACGTTGACATTTCCCCGTATGGCCTTTGCTCCCGCATTTATTCCCTGGTTTAACATACAATATGATTTACATTTTCTCGCAAATTGATCGACTTCAAAACATTGTTTGCGTAATAACTGCAGCGAAATATAAGACAATCACCATATATTCGCTTCTTTTATCATTATTACATCAGATTATTGCCCCAAAAAAATGGTCATATTATTAAAAACACAATAGACCATTACTCCACTATCATTCAACAAGATTTCTTGAAACAGGCACTGTGAATATTATTTTGAAATTCGACTAATGTGGTAAGTCTATCACACAGATGAATTGCCTCGTTTTCTGCGATAAATCGAGGACTCAGTACAACACCATCACTGGTTAAAAGATAGGTACCGCTTAAAGATTGTATAATATTGAGTTAGTTGAAACTCAGTGCAAGAACTCTACGATATGTCCAATTACTTCAAATAGTCTCAAATTATTTATTGTTCGTGTATAAGAATGCAAAATAATAGACTTATTTCCTCTGTTTCTGAATCCTGGAGATTTATTACAGAGCTACTGCAAGAACGAGAACTGAAACAATTGGCAGCTGGTGATTATTGGTGGTGTCAGCAAATTCAAGATTTGTAAACAAGTCTTTCAAAGATACAAGTACAGACAGTGCATATTTACCTCTGCTATAAGTTACATGAAATCACATTATTTAATTGTGCTGTTGTTCAAGACAGTTCCTTTCAGTGAAGTATAAATTGTAACGAGTTTTTCTGGTGTGGGTTACTGTAGTCACGTCCTAGTTCGTGAACCATGGGCAACGGCTGAGTGGCCTAGTAAGTGGTCCTGAGAGCCGGGATAACAGTTGCTGTGGAATGGGAGTGAGCATCTCGGACATATTAATGAGTCATGGCCCTATTTGTGCTCAGGCTGCTAGGACTATACAATCCACCGATGGTCCCTAACCCAATAGAGGAGAGATCCTCACTTGGAGTATGTGTAAGTAGGGTTCATAAATTTACCGAGGTCAGAACATTATAAACAAGCCTCGGACCAATGGGAGTAACGGAGTCCTAATCGCATTTGACAGGCGAGGAACTCATTGGAATCAACTTCGCGAACGAAATAGAATTCGATGGGGAGCCAACAATATTAATGGGACTTATGGAAAAAAGAAAGTAGAACTGGCCGAGTCAGCAAAGAGGATGCATCTGGATGTGCTAGGAGTAAGTGATATTCGGGTAAGGAGAGATAACGAAGAAGAGAGAGGAGATTATAAAGTGTACTTGACAGGTGTTAAAAAAGGAAGGGCAGAGTATGGGGTAGGACTGTTCATCAGGAATACTATTGCACGACACATAGTTTCTGTTAGGCACGTAAATGAGCGAATGATGTGGATAGATTCGGCAGTTGGCGGAATTAGGACGAGAAGTGTCTCAGTGTATTCACCATGTGGGGTGCAGATGAGGTTGAAGTTGACAAGTTTTATAAAGCATTGAGTGACATCGTAGTCAGGGTCAACAGCAAAGATAGGATAGTGCTAATGGGCGATTTCAATGCGAGAGTTGGAAATAGAACTGAAGGATATGCAAGGGTTATTGGTAAATGTGGAGATGTTCAATACATTTCCAATGTCATTGTAATCATTTAAGAAAAGGCTAGGAAAACAACAGATAGGAAATCTGCCACCTGGGCGACTGCCCTAAATGCAGATCAGTATTGATTGATTGATTGATTGATTGATTGATTGATTGATTGATTGATTGATTGATTGATTGATTGATTGATTGATTGATTGATTGATTGATTGATTGATTATATGCCGGTTTCCGAGTTAGACTCGCTACCACGGCAAGAGAAAGTTTTGAAGATATGGAAACTAATGGGAATGAGAAGCGTTTGCTGGACTTCTGTGCTAGTATGGGTTTTTGCAATTACGAATACATTCTTCAATCATAATGCTATTCACCGCTACACATGGGAGGTTAGGGGCTCCCGATCCATAATAGACTATATCTTAACCGACTTCGAATTCAGGAAGTCCGTTAGGAATGTACGGGTTCTGCGGGCATTTTTCGATGATACAGACCACTATCTGATCTGTAGTGAACTAAGTATCTCTAGGCCTAGGGTAGAGAAAGTGAAATCTGTCTGCAAACGAATAAAGGTAGAAAATCTCCAGGACGAGGAAATTAGACAGAAGTCCATGGATATGATTAGTGAGAAGTATCGGACAGTGGACAGTAAGCAGGTTTAGGATATAGAAAGAGAATGGGTGGCATACAGGGATGCTGTAGTAGAAACAGCAAGGGAATGCGTAGGAATAACTGTGCGTAAAGATGG
Organism: Anabrus simplex; assembly: GCF_040414725.1. Classification (NCBI taxonomy): domain Eukaryota; kingdom Metazoa; phylum Arthropoda; class Insecta; order Orthoptera; family Tettigoniidae; genus Anabrus; species Anabrus simplex. The sequence continues at coordinate 1,047,372,050 of NC_090266.1, forward strand.
GAAAAGCTAACATCTTGGTGGACTGATGAAGTGAGAGCAGCTTGTAAACTTAAAAATAAGGCTTATCAGAAACGGCTCCAAACCAGGGCCGATGCAGATAGGGAATTGTAGATGAAGGAAACAGAGCGAAACAAATAGTTGTTGCATCCAAAAGGAAGTCGTGGGAAGATTTTGGTAATAACCTGGATAAGCTAGGTCAAGCAGCAGGGAAACATTTCTGGACAGTAATAAAGAACCTTAGGAATGGAGGTAAAAAGGAAATGAAAAGTGTATTCGGTAATTCAGGTGAACTCATAATAGATCTCAAGGAATCACTGGACAGGTGGAGAGAATATTTTAAAAAATCTCCTCAACGTAAAAGTAAATCATCCTGGTGGTGTCGCGAACAACCAAGCTCATGGGGAGGAGGAAATTGATGTTCGTGAAATTATGCTTGAGGAAGTGGAAAGGATGGTAAATAAACTCCACTGTCATAAAGCAGCAGGAATAGATGAAATTAGACGTGAAATGGTGACGTATAGTGGGAAGGCAGGGATGAAATGGCTTCATAGAGTACTAAGATTAACATGGAGTGTTGGTAAGGTACCTTTAGATTGGACAAAACAGTACTTGCACCTATCTATAATCAAGGGAACAGGAAGGATTGCAACAACTATCGAGGTATCTCATTGATTATTATACCAGCAAAGGTATTCGCTGGCATCTTGGAAGGGAGGGTGCGATCAGTGGTTGAAAGGAAGTTGGATGAAAACCAGTGTGGTTTCAGACCACAGAGGGGCTGTCAGGATCAGATTTTCAGTATGCGCCAGGTAATTGAAAAATGCTACGAGAGGAATAGACAGTTGAGTTTATGTTTTGTAGATCTAGAGAAAGCATATGGCAGGGTATTGAAAGAAAAGGTGTTCGCCATTCTGGGGGACTATGGAATTAAGGGTAGATTATTAAAATCAAAATTGATAGTAGAATGAGTTCCAGGTTCAGGGTAGTTACAGGGATTAGACAAGGCTGTAATCTTTCACCTTAAATGTTCATAGTTTACATGGATCATCTGCTGAAATATATAAAGTTGCAGGGAGGGATCCAGTTAAGTGGAAATGTAGTAAACACTCTGTCCTATGCTGACGACTTGGTCTTAATGGCAGATTGTGCCCAAAGCCTGCAGTGTAATATCTTGGAACTTGAAAATAGGTGCAATGAGTATGGTATGAAAATTTGCCTCTCGAAGACTAAACTGATGTCAGTAGGTAAGAAATTCAACAGAATTGAATATCAGATTGGTGATCCAAAGCTGGAACAGGTAGATTATTTCTAGTATTTAGGTTGTGTGTTCTCCCAGGATGGTAATATATTAAGTGAGATTGAATCAAGGTGTAATAAAACTAATGGAGTGAGCTCGCAGTTGCGATCAACAGTGTTCTGGAAGAAGGAAGTCAGCTCCCGGACGAAACTATCTTTACATCGATCTGTTTTCAGATCAACTTTGCTTCACGGGAGCGAAAGCTGGGTGGACTCAGGATATCTGATTAATAAGTTAGTAGTAATGGACACGAAAGTAGCGAGAATGATTGCTGGTACAAACAAGTGGGAACAATGGCGGAAGAGCACTCAGAATGAGGAGATAAAAGCTAAGTTAGAAATGAACTCGATGGATGAAACTGTACACATAAAACGGTTTCGGTGTTGGGGTTATGTGAGGCGAATGGAGGAGGGTATGTTTCCTAGGAATGTAATGGACTCTGTTATGGAGGGCAAGAGAAGTAGAGGGAGACAAAAACGACGATGGTTACACTCAGTTTTTAACGATTTAATGAGATATAGAACTAAATGACGTTACAACACTAGGTGCAATTAAAGGATTGTGACGACGTTTAGTAAATTCACAGAGGTTTGCATACTGAACGCTGAAAGGCATAACGGTCCATAATGATTACGTTTGTATGAGAAAGTAATATAAATATTCCTCGATTCCGTACCCCGGTCATTGTTTGCTACTTTTCTGATTTAATCCTGTTGTTGGCAAATGCTAAGGTATTTTTTTAAAGACTTCAGCTAAGCAGTCCAAATTTATGTCCATGTAATTAAAGCTGCGCACACTGTCCTCGGTGAGAATCAGTGCGCCTATGAATACGGCACTAGCAGACAGTGTAAAGTGATTGTCCAGTGTGATAGTAAAAATGTACTCTCCATATTCACTTGTTCACGTCGGTAATGTTTTGCTGTCGCACTCGAGAGTCGTTCGGAGCCGAAGCGGAACACAGTGCGGAGCTCTGGAAGGTCAAGGTTGGCTAGGAGCCGTCCCGCGGTCGATACCCGAACTTGGCACAGCTCAGACCCAAATATCACTGCGGTTGAATGAGGCTCTTTTGTCGCTTAATTCAAGATTCCACCTTGTACGGGATGAATAATATTTACAGGTATTAAACAGAATATAAGAATTGTTAGCTGCTGTATACACCTATATATATATATATATAAAGTAACATGTCCTGAGTGGCTGACTGACTGACTGACTGACTGATTTCATCATCGCCGAGCCAAAACTACTGGACATAAAGAAATTGCATTTTGGGGATACGTTTATACTAGAGCGTAGGTGCTCACTAAGGGGGGAGTTTAGGATATTCAGTCGCTAAGGGGGTGAATTGGGGGTTGAAATGATTAAATGAGTATATCTATATCTCAAAAACTTAAAAGATTACAGACGTAAAAATTGGTATTTATAATCTTCTTTTAAAAATAAAGAAACACGTACTATTTTGTTTTTGGAAAATCCAATTAATGGGGGGGGGGGTGAACAGGGGTGACAAAGGGGGTGGCTTTTTAGAATGACTATATCTACATTATATCTCAGAAACGTAACATGCTACAGACGTGGGAATAGGTATTTGGTCTCCTTTAAAAATGAAGAAACATAATTTTTTCCTACTTGACATTTTTGACATTGCTATTTGCTTTACGTCGCACGGACACAGATATGCCTTACGGCGACGATGGGATAGGAAAGGCCTAGGAATTGGAAGGAAGCGGCCGTTGCCTTAATTAAGGTACAGCCCCGGCATTTGACTGGTGTGAAAATGAGAAACCACGGAAAACCATCTTCAGGGCTGCCGACAGTAGGGCTCGAACGCACTATCTCCCGATTACTGGATACTGGTCGCACTTAAGCGACTGAAGCTATCGAGCTCGGTTTTCCTACTTGAGAGAAGACTGTTTGTCACATGTACATTTCTATGTCGCATTATCATCTTAGCCCCAGTCCGACTCGTTGGCTGAATGGTCAGCGTACTGGCTTTCGGTTCAGGGGGTTCCGGGTTCGATTCCCGGCCAGGTTGGGGATTTTAACCTTAATTGATTAATACCAATGGCTCTGGGACTGGGTGTGTGTGGCGTATGCAACATTAGAAATCATACTAGGTAGGGCCCTCATCTTCACAGACATGCACGCCGTCTACTAGAAAAAGACCTGAACCAGGCCTCTCCGGAGGCCATACGCCATTATTAATCTTAGCTCCAAAAGGCAATACCACAAACGTGGTTTACAAAGAGTTTCTGGGGTAAGTGAAACTCAATTTTTCGGTGAGTGATTGTACTTCAGGGACTTTCAGATAATGTCTTAGTAGAGTACCGAGGAACGATTACTTTTAAAAATTAGGAAATCGACGCGAGCGAAGCTGCGAGTAACTGCTAGTTTATGAATATGTAGAGTATTGTAAGGTATGCATTACAAAATACACCGAGCTCGATAGCTGCAGTCGCTTAAGTGCGGCCAGTATCCAGTATTTGGGAGGTAGTAGGTTCGAACCCCACTGTCGCCAGCCCTGAAGATGGTTTTCCGTGGTTTCCCACTTTCACTCCAGGAAAATGCTGGGGCTGTACCTTAATTAAGGCCACGGTCGCTTCCTTCCAATTCCTAGGCGTTTCCTATCCCATCGTCGCAATAAGACGTACCTGTGTCGGTGCGACGTAAAACAACTAGCAAAAAAAAGTACAAAATACACATAAAACATCATGCTACGCTTACTCCTGAGGCATAACATGCATTGGATGAAGTTATAATGTAATGTATGCAAATTTTCGTGGGCACTTCCTCATGGTCCACGAAAATCCGAACTATTTCTGGTAATATAATTTACAAATATTTTTGGTGACATTAGGAGCATTCAGAGGTCCATCAGAGAATTATGAGACACCATCCACATTCATCCTCATCAGTGCACCTCAAATCACAAGTTTCATTTTATATATATCTTTTCTTCTACATAACTGCTTTAGGCTATTAACTGATAATTTTGTGGTAGTATTATTGGTCTTTATGGCCATCAGTAATTGCAAGGAGGTTAATAAAAATGACTCTTACTCTCCACACATTCCAACTCTCCGAAAACAAAAGTAAAAATAATATATTCATTTTTTGTCTCACCTGCTAAATGTTATCGTAGACGCAGAGGTGTTGGAATTTTGTCCCGCTGAGGTTGTTTTACTTGCTAGTATATCTACTGAAAGGAGGAAGGTGTATTTAAGCACATTCAAATATTAGCGGACTGAGCCGGGATCGAAATTACAAACTAAGAGGTCATAAGGCCAGTGCTCTACCGCCTGAACCATTCAGTGTGGCATATAAAAGCAAGCTTGAAGTTTCACGTGATCACCTCGGTGAGAAGCCAGTAACGATTCCTCTAGGATGTCGTGCCCACTCTAGCTCGATTTCGCGACTGGAAGTCTAAAATAATTTTAAATATAATTTAGAAGTTTCTAGAAATGCGCTCTCTGGCTTCACAACCACGAACCAAGGGCACAGTTGGTTTAAGGGGTTGGAATCTTAGCCACTGTAATTTCCATACAACCTTGGAAATGTGTTTTTCTTTCATATCTTGAATGCAACACTACGTCTAGCTGAAGGTATACTACATTATTTCTCATGCAACGTTCCCTGAATTCCACGCTTTTGTTGCGTGGAGGGGTTCACACGCGACCAATGTTCATGTTCTATTTCTTCTTCTTCTTCTTCTTCTTCTTCTTCTTCTTCTTCTTCTTCTCATTCTTCTTCTTCTTCTTCTCCTCTTATTCTATTTTTAGAACAAAGTCTCAATCCTTTCCGTGATGGGCTACGGCGGGCCTCCTAGAGGCCATGGAGATTTTTAGATGTGATTTCAAGTGCAGACAAGGTGAGGAGGTAGTGACCGTGTCCTATAGAAAGACCTATCCCGGCATTTGCCTTGGTGCAGCAGAATGGGAAAACACGGAAAACCGATGTTTTTACATGTTACTTTACGTCTCACCGACACATATAGGTCGTATGGCGACGATGGGCCAGGAAACGGCTAGGAGTGGGAAGGAAGCGAGCGTGGCCTTTATTAAGGTACACTCCCAGCATTTGCCTGGTGTGAAAATGGGAAACCACGGAAAACCATTTTCAGGGCTGCCGACAGTGGGGCTCGAACCCACTATCTCCAGAATACTGGATACTGGCTGCACTTAAGTGACTGCAGCTGTCGAGCTCGGTAGGAAAACCACTCTCAGGTCAGCCGACGGTGGGGATCACCCTCTCCGCCTCCCGAATGTACAGCTGCAAGCCTAACAAAAGCAGCCACTGTAAAGCCAAAGTGGTGACCAGCTCCTCCGCCTCACGAATGTAGAGCTGCAAAGCCAGTAAAACTAGCTGCCGTTGAGCGGTGACCAGCCACTCCGACTCTCGAATGTAGAGCTGCAAGGCCAGAAAAACTAGCTGCTATTGAGTGGTGACCAGCCACTCCGACTCTCGAATGTACAGCTGCAAAGCCAGTAAAACTAGCTGCCGTTGAGCGGTGACCAGCCACTCCGCCTCACGAATGTAGAGCTGCAAAGCCAGTAAAACTAGCTGCCGTTGAGCGGTGACCAGCCACTCCGACTCTCGAATGTACAGCTGCAAAGCCAGTAAAACTAGCTGCCGTTGAGCGGTGACCAGCCACTCCGACTCTCGAATGTAGAGCTGCAAGGCCAGAAAAACTAGCTGCTATTGAGTGGTGAAGAGCCACTCCGCCTCTCGAATGTAGAGGTGCAAAACCAGTAAAACTAGCTGCTGTTGAGTGGTGACCAGCCACTCCGTCCCTCGAATGTGGAGCTGCTAGGCCAGTAAAACTAGCTGCTATTGAGTGGTGACCAGCCACTCCGCCTCTCGAATGTAGAGGTGCAAAACCAGTAAAACTAGCTGCTGTTGAGTGGTGACCAGCCACTCCGTCCCTCGAATGTGGAGCTGCTAGGCCAGTAAAACTAGCTGCTATTGAGTGGTGAGCAGCCACTCCGCCTCTCGAATGTAGAGGTGCAAAACCAGTTAAACTAGCTGCTGTTGAGTGGTGACCAGCCACTCCGCCTCTCGAATGTAGAGCTGCAAAGCCAGTAAAACTAGCTGCTATTGAGTGGTGACCAGCCACTCCACCTCTCGAACGTACAGCTGCAAGGCAAGTAAAACTAACTGCTGTTGAGTGGTGACCAGCCCCTCCGCCTCTCGAATGTAGAGCTGCAAAGCCAGTAAAAGTAGCTGCTGTTAAGTGGTGAGAAGCCACTCCGCCTCTCGACCGTAGAGCTGCAAAGCCAGTAAAGCTAGCTGCTGTTAAGTGCTGACCTGCCCCTCCACCTCTCGAATGTAGAGCTGAAAGGTCAGTAAAACTAGCCGCTGTTAAGTGCTGACCTGCCCCTCCACCTCCCGAATGTAGAGCTGCAAGGCCAGTAAAACTATCCGCTGTTAAGTGGTGACCAGCCATTCCGCCTGTCGAACGTAGAGCTGCAAGGCCAGTAAAACTAGCTGTTGTTGAGTGCCGACCTGCCCCTCCGCCTCCCGAATGTAGAGCTGCAAAGCCAGTAAAACTAGCCGCTGTTGAGTGCTGACCTGCCCCTCCGCCTCCCGAATGTAGAGCTGCAAAGCCAGTAAAACTAGCCGCTGTTGAGTGCTGACCTGCCCCTCTGCCTCCCGAATGTAGAGCTGCAAAGCCAGTAAAACTAGCCGCTGTTGAGTGCTGACCTGCCCCTCCGCCTCCCGAATGTAGAGCTGCAAAGCCAGTAAAACTAGCCGCTGTTGAGTGCTGACTTGCCCCTCCACCTCCCGAATGTAGAGCTGCAAAGCCAGTAAAACTAGCCGCTGTTGAGTGGTGACCAGCCCCTCCGCCTCTCGAATGTAGAGCTGCAAAGCCAGTAAAACTAGCCGCTGTGAAGTGGTGACCAGCCCCTCCTCCTCTCGAATGTAGACCTGCAAGGCCTTTAAAACTAGCCGCTGTTGAGTGGTGACCAGCCCCTCCGCCTCTCGAATGTAGACCTACAAAGCAAGTAAAAGTAGCTGCTGTTAAGTGGTGAGAAGCTACTCCGCCTCTCGAACGTAGAGCTGCAAAGCCAGTAAAACTAGCTGCTGTTAAGTGGTGAGAAGCCACTCCGCCTCTCGAACGTAGAGCTGCAAAGCCAGTAAAACTAGCCGCTGTGAGTGGTAAAAATGAAATGGCGTATGGCTTTTAGTGCCGGGAGTGTCCGAAGACAAGTTCGGCTCGCCAGGTGCAGGTCTTTCTATTCGACACCCGTAGGTGACCTGCGCGTCGTGATGAGGATGAAATGATGATGAAGACAGCACATACACCCAGCCCCCGTGCCAATGGAATTAACCAATTAAGGTTAAAATCCCCGACCCGGCCGGGAATCGAACCCGGGACACTATGAACCGAAGGCCAGTACGCTGACCGTTCAGCCAACGAGTCGGACTGTTGAGTGGTGACCTGCCACTTCGCCTATCGAATGTAGAGTTTCAAGGTCAGTAAAACTAGCCGCTGTTAAGTGGTGACCAGCCACTCCGCCTCTCGAATGTAGAGCTGCAAAGCCAGTAAAAGTAGCTGCTGTTAAGTGGTGAGAAGCCACTCCGCCTCTCGAACGTAGAGCTGCAAAGCCAGTAAAACTAGCCGCTGTTGAGTGGTGACCAGCCCCTCCACCTATCGAATGTAGAGCTGAAAGGCCAGTAAAACTAGCCGCTGGTAAGTGGGGACCAGCCCCTCCACCTATCGAATATGAAGCTGCAAGGCCAGTAAAACTAGCCGCTGGTAAGTGGTGACCAGCCCTCCGCCTCTCGAATGTAGAGCTGTAAGGCCAGTAAAACTAGCCGCTGTAATGTGGTGACCAGCCCCACCGCCTATCGAATGTACACCTGCAAGGCCAGTAAAACTAGCCGCTGTTAAGTGGTGACCAGCCACTCCGCCTCTCGAATGTAGAGCTGTAAGGCCAGTAAAACTAGCCGCTGGTAAGTGGTGACCAGCCCCTCCACCTATCGAATGTAGAGCTGAAAGGCCAGTAAAACTAGCCGCTGTGAAGTGGTGACCAGCCCCTCCTCCTCTCGAATGTAGAGCTGCAAGGCCAGTAAAACTAGCCGCTGTGAAGTGGTGACCAGCCCCTCCTCCTCTCGAATGTAGACCTGCAAGACCTTTAAAACTAGCCGCTGTTGAGTGGTGACCAGCCCCTCCTCCTCTCGAATGTAGACCTGCAAGGCCTTTAAAACTGGCCGCTGTGAAGTGGTGACCAGCCCCTCCACCTATCGATTGTAGACCTGCAAGGCCTTTAAAACTAGCCGCTGTTAAGTGGTGACCAGCCCCTCCACCTATCGAATGTAGAGTTGCAAAGTCAGTGAATCTAGCCCCTTTTAAGTGGTGTTCAGTCCCTCCGCCTCCCGAACGTAGAGCTGTAAGGCCAGTGAATCTAGCTGCTGTTAAGTGGTGACCAGCCACTCCGCCTCTCGAATGTAGAGCTGCAAGGCCAGTAAGACTAGCCGCTGTTGAGTGGTGACCAGCCACTTCGCCTATCGAATGTAGAGTTGCAAGGTCAGTAAAACTAGCCCTCTGTTAAATGGTGACCATCCCCTCCACCTCTCGAATGTAGAGCTGCAAGGCCAGTGAATCTAGCCCCTTTTAAGTGGTGTTCAGTCCCTCCGCCTACCGAACGTAGAGCTGTAAGGCCAGTGAATCTAGCTGCTGTTAACTGGTGACCAGCCACTCCGCCTCTCGAATGTAGAGCTGCAAGGCCAGTAAGACTAGCCGCTGTTAAGTGGTGACCATCCCCTCCACCTCTCGAATGTAGAGCTGCAAGGCCAGTGAATCTAGCCCCTTTTAAGTGGTGTTCAGTCCCTCCGCCTCCCGAACGTAGAGCTGCAAGGCCAGCAAAACTAGCCGCTGTTAAGTGGTGACCAGTCCTTCCACCTCTCGAATGTACATCTGCAAGGCCTGTAAAACTAGCCGCTGTTGAGACGAACCCTATTCTACTCGGTGCTGTGTTCAGGAAGCCGACCCCGTGGTGTAAGGGTAGTGTGCGTGCCTCTTACCCGGAGGCCCCTGGTTCGATTCCCGGCCAGTTCAGGGATGTTTACGTGGACCTGAGGTCTGGTTCGAGGTCCACTCAACCTACGTGATTAGAATTGATGAGCTATCTGACGGTGAGATAGCGGCCCCGGTCTAGAAAGCCAAGAATAACGGCCGAGAAGATTCGTCGTGCTTACCACATGACACCTTGTAATCTGCAGGCCTTTGGGCTGAGTAGCGGTCGCTTGGTAGGCCAAGGCACTTCGAGGGCTGTAGTGCCATGCGGTTTGGTTTTGGCTGTGTTCAGGAATACGGTGTATAATTCCAGCGCAGGTGGATTGTTTATAAGCAATTTTAAATGAGCGCAGCTCGATGGCTAAATGGTTAGCGTGCTGGCTTTTGGTCACAGAGGTCCCGGATTCGATTCCCGGCAGGGTCGGGAATTTTAACCATAATTGGCTAATTCCCCTGGCACGGGGACTGGGTGTATGCGCGTCTTCATCATCAATTCATCCTCACCACGACGCGCAGGTCGCCCACGGGAGTCCACTCGAAGGACCTGCACCAGGCCTCTCCGGTGGCTACACGCCATTATTATTATTATTATTATTATTATTATTATTATTATTATTATTATTATTAAATGAAAGAGACTCGTGTCAGAAGATATCCTGACACGTCAAACTGCCTCTTTTCAGGTCAAAATTGGGACTTCACAGCGTCTCTCAGAAGCGAATGTATGTCAAATTCATAGCGTATTCTAATTCTGGTTCCATTCATTTAGCATTTAAAAGCCGTTATCAGAACCATCAGTAAGAACTCTACCCTTGACGTTTTGTTCCTCGAATGATAAATTAGTGTTTTATATCCGGTTGGAGTGGCCGCGCTCCGGTTATGGAGGCAAGCTCTGTATTCGGGAGACAGAGTGGGCTTAAACCCTACCGTCGGCTGTCTTGAGAATGAATTTCTATGGTTTCCCATTTTCACTTCCAGGAAAATTCGGGCACTGTTCCTATTCACAGGCCACAATCGACCCCATCTACCTCTTTAACCAATTTCATTCTTCTTCCATCTTCATTAGCTGCTCAACCGAGGTTGGCTTCAGGAAGGGCATCCGGCCATAAAAATGTCATATAACTTCATCTCAACTCATTCTCAACTCCGTACAGGGAAGCGGAACTGAGGGGTAGACACATTACTGCTGTGAATTAGTGCTGTATTCTCGTGCGGTTATGGTAGCGCAGCTGTGAGCTTGCATTCGGGAGATAGTGGATTCAATCAGTACTGTCGGCAGCCCTGAAGATGGCTTTCCCTGGTTTCCCATTTTCACATCAGGCAAACACTGGGGCTGTACCTTAATTAAGGTCACGGCCGCTTCCGTCCCACTCCTAGCCCTTTACTATCCCATCGGCGTCATAAGACCTATCTGTGTCGGTGGGACGTAAAGCAAAGAGAAAAAAATGAACCTTTACCAAAGTGAGACGCAGGATACTTCTATGAATTAGAAAAATGCAAAAGGATTCTCAGATATCGTATAGTTTTAAAACTGCTAACAGTGAAATTCTGCTCACTGGTGTAATGGGGTATCGAATGGGGCTATTTGTACGAATGCACTGAAATCGATAATGCAGTAAACTGTTTTTACTTCAATCTGCATGCGGTAGTAAACAAATCAGTTCCTAAAATAAACTCGCGAAAGTAAATAATGTACCCTGAATGGGTTACGGATTCCATAATTCAAAAGTTAATAGAGAATGAATATTATATGTAACTAAAACTCGCGTGGGATTACTTCAACAGTCAGTTGAGGACAATAAGATCCGAAATCTAATCGGCCATCAAATCAGAATATAGCAAAGCAAAGTCATCTCCGTACAGGCCATGTAGACCCTTGGAGTGGTGGAATTAAAGGCTTCCACTATCCGTAACCTCGGCTCATGGTGTGGTGAAGTGGTTAGTCCGGCCGCCTTTGCGTCCAGGAATTATCCTGGTACTCATTTTTGGTGTAGGCCAAGTGAACCCCAGGGCCATGTGCACATCCGAAAGTGGAAATCTCGTTTGTTAAATTTTTCGACTTCTTGACGGGGAATCGAACCCACGTCCTTCCGATGAACCGAGCACGCCTTTACCGCCTTGGCCAGTCAGCCCCGAATCAACATGTAAGAAGGATATTGAATCTATAGGAGTAATTATAACTAATAATACAAAACTTTCTGGGCGTATGTTAAAAACAATTGTGATACATTTGGCCACGACAGTAAAACATTCAACAATGGTCAAGACATAGCTGAGGAATTAGCGACGCATTTGGGTTTTGTGCAAGTACAGTTGAATGTGTATGCCTGCGCGTGTGTGAGTGGTTACGAGTGAGTATGAACTCGGAAGAGAGTGTGTATATGGGGTTATGAGTGAGGGTATGAATGACTGGGTCTTATTATTCTTAACATGTATAGCATAAATTAAGATTATTATTATTCTAAGAGTACAGTGTTTGGAGTGTAAATATGCAAATTTAAAACTGTCTATACATATGTAAATATTAATTAGAGTTTATGCAAAACATACTTGGCGATGGAGGCAATTCCGTGTATGTGGAGTTTACCCTTTCTCCATCCACCACCCCCGGATTTACATGCATAATTTGCGGGAAATAATAATAATAATAATAATAATAATAATAATAATAATAATAATAATAATAATAATAGCTTACTGAATCAGTGTCCATAGAACAAGACAAGAGAGGACAGCTGGATCTTGTAATCACAAACTTACAGAAGGCGTTTGACAAAATAAACCACGAGGTGCTCCTGAAAAAACTGAAAATTTTAGCATTCTCTGACTCGCTTATTCGCCTTTACAGTCTCTCTCTCAATGGCAGGAAGGAATATGCCGCGTTTCACTAGAATGATTCTGAAGAATTTGCAGTAAATTCGGGAATATTTCAGGCGTTTAACCTAGGACCTTTGGTACTTTTCATTAATGATCTACCGCGAAGAATAAAATATTCGAATTGTCTGGTATATGCTGATGATTTCCAGGTATTGTAGAATAGTTGTGATCTCTATCGGCTGCGACTTACTTCAGAAAGACCTAAAAAGTATAATGGAAAGGAAATCAGAAAACACATTAGAATTCATGTAGCAAAATGTGTTTCAATGTCATTCACGCGATACATAAACCCTATTTTTTTGACGTAAAAATTAGTTTGTAGCCCCCTTGGAAGCCTTGATTGAAAATAAAGATCTTGGTATATTGCTAGATAGAGAACTAACGTTGTCTCCCATGTACAGAAAATAGTAACTGTCTCAAATAAAGTACTGGGATTTGTTATCAGGAACACAACACCGTTTAAAACAAATACATGCATCCATCTGTACATTGCAGTAGCCAGCTTGAAATCAGTATATGCAAGAGTCGTGCGGAATCCTACATGAAAATTATATATCTCAATGATTGGAAAAACACAATCTTAAGATATCTACTTTACAAAAAACGACCAACTATATGCACTTGATACTGTTTACGGATTAAATAATCTGGAAACGTGAAGAAGAATACATGCTATAAAATTCTTTTTCAAAGTTGTATTCAATTCAATTGGTCATCATCATCATCATCTGTTTACCCTCCAGGTTCGGTTTTTCCCTCGGACTTAGCGAGGGATCCCACCTCTACCGCCTGAAGGGCAGTGTCCTGGAGCTTCAGACTCTTGGTCGGGGGATACAACTGGGGAGTATGACCAGTACCTCGCCCAGGCGGCCTCACCTGCTATGCAGAACAGGGGCCTTGTGGAGGGATGGGAAGATTGGAAGGGATAGGCAAGGAAGAGGGAAGGAAGCGGCCGTGGCCTTAAGTTAGGTACCATCCCGGCATTCGCCTGGAGGAGAAGTGGGAAACCACGGAAAACCACTTCCAGGATGGCTGAGGTAGGAATCGAACCCACCTCTACTCAGTTGACCTCCCGAGGCTGAGTGGACCCCGTTCCAGCCCTCGTACCACTTTTCAAATTTCGTGGCAGAGCCGGGAATCGAACCCGGGCCTTCGGGGGTGGCAGCTAATCACGCTAACCACTACACCACACAGGCGGACCTTCAATTCAATTGGTGATTAAGAATATTCTCTCTTTCATTTCTATGTACCATGCATCAGTCCAAAAGAACGTCACGTTTGAAAATAAAAGAAGTAGGACATCAGTACACATAAATTTACCGCTGAACAGACTATGCAATATCTTCAACAATGTTGTTCGTAGTAATAATGCCGTAGAATTCAGTTAACCTTGGGCTGAATTTTTATTTAAATTCCTTACCAGTATCCAGAGACAATCAGTTTGAATTACGTAAAATTGTAAATTTGTAAAAATGAATAGTAACATGACTTCAATTTGCTTAGCCTAGTTTTTATTAAAATTATACTACAGTATTTTGATTTTCATTTTTTTGTTTAATATTCATCTGCATTTCTATTAAATATTCTGTGTGTCGGTGCGACGTAAAACAAATAGCAAAAAAAAAAATAAAGGTCCCCACTTTGACCATCGGAAAGATCAGCCTCTTTGAGAATGGAGCTACTCTCTCAACTCGACAAAAGTCAACAGGCTTCGAAAATAATTTCTTCTTTACTCATTGAGGCCCCGGCTGTGGAAAACTAAACTGGTAGGCTAATGCAAGATTTGTTAAGATGGAATCTGTACTTTCCAGTGTCGACTCAGTTAAATGTAACTTAAAAGCTTAAAGTCTGATGATATTCTTTCAAGAACTTAACATATTATTCTTTGTGTATTTGTTTTCCTTGTTTAATAATGTTTTATTAAACGGTATGCTATAGTGTAATATTTAAATGTAACTTGTTCGAAGGACTAGAAAGCTTTTAATCAACATTTAACGTTACGAGGTGCCGGAATTTTGTCCACTACGAGTCATTTTCCTTTCCGGTAAATCTACCGACCCACATGTTGCCATTTGCTGATGGAGTACTTCTTAATCTGTCTCTTGGCGCACGTCTGAGCGTCCCAGTCTCATCCATGACTGTGACTGTATGGAAGCTACTTCAGTATGGGTGGTGCTGAGTAATGATATTCAGAGCATTGCTAGCGCGCTTGAGTGACACATAGGGTCAGTCGTGCTGCAATGACACTTTCAGGCTCAGTGAGGAAAGCAGAGACAAACTGTTTCAGTCTTCATCTTGCCTAGTATGTCTCATTTTAGTGCCACCATTGGTCCTTGTGTTTTCCCTATATCCACATAACCTCTTATGGAACTATTTGAGGACGACACGAGCGAGGCTGACGTATTTGAACACCTTCAGATACCAATAGACTGAGCTGGGATCGAACCCGCTAACTTGAGCCCAGAAAGCTGACTCGTAAATCTGCATTATTTACAGGTTCTAACAGCTTTTACACAGCCACCATTCTTCGGACGCAATATTATCCAAATTGGCTTAATCCAGTCAAATTGTGTTTCATAATTTATGCTCGGATTTTTAGCTGCCCCCTAAAAACCAGGAAAATGTTTATTTCTTATGTTTTGAAAGAACTTAAAAAATTTTGACAAAAATGTAGAAATATTTAATTATATTTCAGTTCATTTATTTGAAAATAAACAATATGTAGTACTTACGAATGCTATTTATGCTATGTCTCACTGATTGCTTAAGAACTGTAATACACAGTGAGATTCATCCTCAAGTTTTCAATCACACATGTCCGACGACCATCACAAAACACTGATTTGAACTGGGAAAATGAGCGTTCCACGTCACAAGACGTCAGTCTGGCAAATTTGTAGCAGAGCGCGTCACTCACACCCACGTCAGTATCCCCGTCTTGATGGCCATCTAACACACTTGGAAGTTTACCCACGTGAAACCCACTATTGTTTAAAAAACACTCATCTGAATTTATTTTCTATCATTTATACTGTAGATCCACTAAGACTATAGTTTTCTTTCGCCGTCATGAATATGCTGAACTGTTTCTGACAGGAGGATCCCTCCATTTTTAAGTCTGTCAATAGTACTGCTAGGAAAACACAAGTTAGCTGAAATAGTATATGGGATGCCACTTAGCATTTCCTCAAGGATTCCAAATTAATTAGCGTCAGCTTTCTCCAGTTCATTAAAAAAAACCCATCAAAACTAGCAAACCATAAGTATGTTCTGCATAATACTGGACTGCTGCGAACCAAGTTCCCCTCCGCGTATTACTGCACTTGGTGGGGATGGTACTGTGTGATTTTAGTCATGAATACACGAATTCCTCTCGGTGACTTAATGAACATTCTTTCATCATTATAAATCAATTTAACTATATCACGATATAGCCTACCGCCTTTCCTCACATGGTCTCCATGCGCAATGCATGTAACATGAATAATTTTAGGATAACTGACATCAAGACCTGCCGCTGACTTTTTTACATAAGCTGCAGCATCTGTAAATGCTTGTTGTTTAGAAGGGCCTAACATCTAGGTCATCGGCCCAGCAGCATCTGTCAATAACATTAAAACATTTTCGAACTTCTCACCACCTGACCATAACATTTGCATTGCTTCATTAAATAATCTCACAACCATCGCATGGTTATCAGTAGTCATTTCTTGGCTTTTTAGCAGAAAACGTTTCTTCGAAATTACTTCATCGTTTTTAGTACCCCAGTAATGATATTACTAAATTTTCTGAGAGTAGAGTCTGAAGTTTCGTCTAACGTAACCCAGTTTCTTTTCATTTTCAAATTGAGCGAAGCAGTTTGAAGTCTGCTGGTAACACTTCGGAAAATACTTTTTTTCTCAACGTTAACACTTCAAAGAGTCAAGATTTAAATAGTTGGAAAGAAATTTCCGTAATATGGTATTATTTACCATAGTACAAGGGGCATATCAGCTGACCCAAATGCCCTACACAAATTTTCACAAGGAACTGAGATTGTAGAAGGTCCTGCAGAAGAACCTGGAACTGCATCAGTAATTAGCCCAGAGGTTGTTTCTTCATCATGCGTGAAGCTGCTGCGATATGTGTATTATAATAAATAATGTAATTAGCTTTACGTCCCACTGACTGATTTTTCGCTTTTCGGAGACGCCGAGGTGCCGGAATTTTGTCCCGCAGGAGTTCTTTTTACGTGCCAGTAAATCTACCGACACGAGGCTGACGTATTTGAGCACCTTCAAATACCACCGGACTGAACCAGAATTGAACCTGCCAAATTGGGGTCAGAAGGCTAGCGCCCCAACCGTTTGAGCCACTCAATCCGGCGATATGTGTCTTGCCCTCTAGGTGTTGTGTAACCTGATATCACTGTTCAACATTCATCGCTTTCCCACATGGTTGGCAGAACAGGACGCGTTCATCTGGACTAAAATTATCCTTAAAATCTGCAACATATTGCTGTAGGTGCAAACTAAACTTGCTGTTCATTTTAGGTAGTGTAGTATCGCCTTGCAGTTCACAGCACCAGAAATGATCCACATATGAATGATACTGATCTTGATGTGGGGGAGGAAGGTCAGACTCGTGGAGCAATATCGCTATGACCAAGGGAGTCCCCCGGCTCCTACGGTGACTGCGACCGATAAAATAACAAACACACAGCTGCAGGCTGATATGGAGACGTATATAAACATACACACTGCATTTAGGGCAGCGGATATTTATATTAACATTAGATTGCTCACAGGTTCTTCTCCGTTTAAGTGACACGAAACAGAAATGCAATACATTGAAAGATCTAGCATATTGATAAAATAAATATAAATATCACATGCTAACAACTTAAAGAGAGGGATTATGTAATCATAGAAAAAGAAAATATGTGTATTCGTAAAACTATTTATTTATTTATTTATTTATTTATTTATTTATTTATTTATTTATTCGCAATATTTTGTCGTAATAGGGGCTGCATGGCCAAGGCGGTAAAGGCGTGCTCGCTCGGGTTACCCGGAAGGACGTGTTTTCGAATCCCCGTCAGGAAGTCGTAAAATTTAAGAAACGAGCTTTCCACTTCCGGAGGCGCACTTGGCGCTGAGGTTCACTCAGCCTACACCAAAAATGAGTAACAGGTTAATTCATGGGGGCAAAGGTGGCCGGGCGTAGAGCTAACCACTCTACCCCATCAAGTACGGAGGTTACGGATAGTGGAAGCCTTTACCTTCTACCCTTCCAGGAGCCTTCATGGCCTGTACGGAGATGAGTTTGCTTAGCTTTGCTATTTAGTCGTAAAAAGCATCTATGCTTATAAATGTTTACGAGAAGATTATAAATCTTGTAATTCTGTATTTTCATTTTTCATAACCTATAAAGCACACTGTTAAAGGGGTTTAGAAGGACGGAAAAATACAAAATTTATTCAAAATACAAAAATTATACTATAATATGAAAAAATGCGAAACAGTAGATTTTTTCAAACAAAACCTTATTAATGTTTTACTTTTCTTCTCTTGGAAACGTAAACCGAGGTGTTTTTTACTTCTTGGACTTCCTGCAAATGCTCTTGGTTGTTGAGCTCAAATACTCAGAGTTTGCCCAAGCAGCTCTTCAATGTATTTAGGGTCCTACCAATATTTTAGACGGTGAAAGATATTTCACTAAATACAACGAAAGAAAATATTCAGGTATGTTCCATGATTTCCTTCAACAGTGTCGCTGATTCACGAATATGACTTTAAGTTAATGTTGTATATTTCCCTCTTATTATTCTGATTTTTCAGCAATATATTTTTCTTGTGTTGGAGCTATATCATTTTGAAAGTGTATCAAGTAGACAGGTTACGAATAGTGATATTATTTTATAATACTTTATAATTAACTATTAGCATAAAGTAATGCGATTTTAATTTGCCATCATTATCATCAAGAGTTGTTACTTATTTTTCGGAATTAACTAGGACTCTGTGTTATTTTTCAAAAGGCTAAATGTACAAATCAAAATGCTAAATATCTGATGTCAAAACATGAAAGATAACACTCCTACATATAATGGCTAGTAGTGAATTTAATATTTTCACGATACCTTCAGTTTGGAGTTTTTATTTTCTACAATACGTGGCACAGACACAGATATGTCTTATGGCAACGATGAGATAGGAAAGGGCTAGGAGTTGGAAGGAAGTGGCCGTGGCCTTAATTAAGGTACAGCCCAAGCATTTGCCTGGTGTGAAAGTTGGAAACCACAGAAAACTATTTTCAGGGTTACATAATAGTGGGGTTCGAACCCACTATCTCCCGAATGCAAGCTCACAGCTGCGCTTCCCCAACTGCACGGCCAACTTGCTCGGTGCTTTGAAGTCTGGTGATGATGGTGTCGGTTATTGGGTTTCAAGAGACAAAACAAAGGGACTATCAATTCCCCGTACTTACTGCAGGAAAAAAGGAATAGTTTAGAACCTTCTAAGAGTAAATATATTGAAAAAATGAGATGGAAGGGCTACGAAAGGTGACAGACTGCACGACTGTCTAACCCCTGGCAAACCTAATGGTGAAAGCAAGCCTTGGCTAATGGAGTTTCGATACGAAAAAAGTTCGCCTTAAATACTTCCCTTATTACGTAAACTTATGGAAATCTGGCTCGATGGCTAACTGATTAGCATGCTAGCGTTTGGTCCGAAAGGTCCTGGGTTCTATGTGCGAACGGATCGTGGGTTTTAACCTATATTGATTAATTCATCTGTCTCGGAGAGTGTGCTGTCTTCAACCTTAGATTTCATCTTAGGTAGGGTCCCATCCTCATAGAAGCGCAGGTCGTCCATGGATGTCAACTCGAAAGACCTGCCCCAAGCCTCTCTGGAGTTCACACGCCATTTTTAAATATAGGCGACCTGCATAGGGCCCTACTTATGATGAATTCTAGTGATGATGATGGCGTACACACACGCACTACCCGAGCCATCGGAATTAACCAATGAATGTTACAATCCCCGACACGTCCTTGAATCCAACAGGGGATTTCTGGTAACAAAGGCCAGTACGCTAACCAGTTTGCCATAGAGCCGCACACATCATTATTATTGTCAGCCATCAATGTGTGATATACTGTGACCAGATCATGCAATATAATACAATATAGTGGAATGACGCGCGTTTCTAGCGACTTTTTTTTTTTTTGCTAGTTGCTTTACGTCGCACCGACACATATAGGTCTTGTGGTGACGATGGGACAGGGAAGGGCTAGGAGTGGGAAGAAAGCGGCCGTGACCTTAATTAAGGTACAGTCCCAGCATTTTCCTGGTGTGAAAATGGGAAACCACGGAAAACCATTTTCAGGGTTGCCGACAATGGGGTTCGAACCTACTATCTCCCGATTACTGGATACTGGCCGCACTTAAGCGACTGCAGCTATCGAACTCGGTCTAGCGAATTTCACCGAACTGTGGTGAAGCTACTTATTCCTGGAAGGAAGGTTTTTGAAGTGCAAGTTGATTTTCAGTGCATGACGGAAGTTGAACCAAAAACGAGTTCATTATTCATCTGCAAGAGAAGTTCAATTTTATGATGAGTTGTTGCCCTCAGATACATCTGATATGAACAGTTTCTGCGTTTTCAGCTCGGCTGTAGTGTTTCTCTAATGCTACTGTACTTCAAGTAGTTAAATAACATTGAACTCGGTTCTAAAATGTCAATGAATCTTGAACTGGGGATGCATTTATGAAATGCTATCCACTTAATTTAGCTTTACTCTGTGTTTCAACAATAAAATATAACCTATTCTTCTAAAGGACAGAGGAAATATCACTGGTAACAAAATTTTTAGTAGAGATCGAAACAGTCTAGTAAAGAATTGACTACACAATCTTATTCTTATTCTTCTTTTCATTGTGACCTGTTCCCAATTAGTAGGGGTCGTCACTTGATGGGATTTAGCCCTGATTAACGACGGGATGCCCTCTGTGGACTGTTGTTTTCACTATTGTGTACTTGTGTGGTGGTTGGTAGTGTGATGTGTTGTATGTAGATTGGGAATTACATAGTACTGAGACGAATACAACTACCCATTCCCCAAACACAGTTCAGAAGCCTCGGCCCGGTCGGGAATAGAACCCAAGTCTCTCTGACCCGAAGGCCAGAATGCTGACCGTTTGGCCCAGTCAGGTGGGAAAAGACCAGAAGGGAGATTACGAAGAAGAAGAAGAAGAAGAAGAAGAAGAAGAAGAAGAAGAAGAAGAAGAAGAAACAGTATTTGAATAACATCATCGCTATCTTAAACCAAGCAGCTTTGGTTCGAATCCTGATCAAGTCATGTTATATTTTCTAATTTGAAAGATTCTTCCAGGTGCTCAAAATTCCATGTAAAACTCTTAAAACTGTGGCACGTGGTCATAAGTTTAATACTTAAATTTAATAATGGTGTGTGGCCTCCGATGAGGCCTGGTACCGGTCTTTCGAGTTGACGCCGTATATGCGACCTGCACGTCTATGAGGATGGGCCCCTACCTGTGATGAATTCCCAGAGCAATCGGAATTAACAAATGAGGGTTAAAACCTTGACCCAGCAGGGAATTGAACCCGAGGCCCCCTGGACCAAAGGCCAGCAGGCTAAACATTTAACCATAGCGTCAACGAGGTCTAACACTAAATGATTAGTCAAGTAGCTGCAAGCATCCAGTCGAGAGAAGCTGGGCTCGAACCCCATCGTCATTGACCATGAAGATGGTTTCTCACGTTTACACAAGACAAATTCTTGGGTTTAATGCTATGGTCACGTAGCTGTCAGCTTGCATTCGGGAGATAATGGGTTCGAACCATTAAGTCGGCAACCCTGAAGCTGCTTTTCCGTGATTTTTCATTTTCACACCGGGCCTTAATTATGGCCACGGGGGCTTACTTTCCGCTCCTAGCCCATTCCTATCCCATCGTCGTCATAAGACCTACCTGTGGCAGTGCGACGTAAAGCAAAATGTAAAGTAATCAGTAGGCTTGGCACACTGATATATAATAGCACTTTCGGGCTCAGTGAGGAACGTATGAGAAACTGTATCACCTTTCATTTCCCTAGGGCCCCTCGTATACGAAACGTCGTCTAATTATGACCAATGTCGCTGGATCTTTAGGGGAATCAAACTAGCCTTCGAGCTGAAGGCTCAGCAAACATAATACACACACAATGTATAATGAGTATAGACTAAATTTTCGGTTTTGAAAAAAGAAAATAATATAACCTGTGTTAATAATAATAATAATAATAATAATAATAATAATAATAATAATAATAATAATAATAATAATAATAATTCTCTTCTTAGCTGAAAAGTCACCATACTTGCCTGCGGTACGGAGGGCCCCGGATTCGATTTCGGGCCGGACTCAGTATTTCGTCTGTGTATGGTTAATTCGCCTGGTGGGGGAATTGGGTGTTCGTGTTCATCTCAGTACACTTCTACACTACTAACCACCTCAGAAATACGCAATAGTTGAATACATCCCTCCACATAGGGTTGGCGTTACGAAGGGCATCCGTCCTTAGACTGGGCCATATCTATGTATATCAAGTGCCGATCACAATGAAATAGAATACAGGCCAGGAAGAGAGAAACCGCGAGGTCTTCTTGCGGGCCCACCAGGTTTTCATCCTGTCGCAGTGTGCTTTCTTCCATGCATGAGAATGGACATGCTTCAGTCGAGTTGGGACTTCTCCTTGGTGAACCTGTCTAAGTTTGTGCTTCGGTGGTGCTCGGGCTTGTATGTATGTTTCTCAGATTCCATGTTTTAAAAGATTTTTGTCGATCTGCAGCAACCAAGGAGGAATCGTTTTAAGACTTCTGAAGTAGGATAACACACGTTTCCAGATTCTTTCAGCTGGCAATCCGAAGAAGTGAGTGTAAAATGTTATCCTTCTTTTCCGGATTACGCTTTTATCTTTTCACTGTGGCTGTATATTTCTAACCTGCTCCGAAGTCTGTAAACACCATCTTTGAGACTGGGACCAAGATTTTTTCGGATAATCCTCCTTTCCATAATTGCCAGTTTTTCAAGCAGGCTATGCGTTCGAATTCTTAAACATTCTGCTGCATATAATGCTTCAGATCTAATTACAGTTTGATAATGTCCAATTTTTGCATTTCGAGAGATGGATATTTTCTTGTAGATGGTTTGAGTAAGTTGGAAGGCTGTTTCAAACCTGTTGACACGTGTTAAGACGACGACCTTCTCAGAATTATTGCATCCGACCCATTCACATAGGTACTCTAATCTTTCAATTTTCAAGATTCTACGTAGGTCGAGTCATAAGTCATGGCAACTAATTTTTTTTCTCGTGAACAGGAGACAACACGGAAAATCTAAGATACGCATTTGGAAACGTACGGTCTGTACTTTCGTATGATGCCACTAGATGGTGTATGTAAACAACACTGTGGGTCTAAGCATGCCCCCAAGTTCAGTGTGTGAGTGAGAGCGTCACAAAATGGAAGTCAACAAGCAGGAGCAACGTTCGTATATTAAAATAGCAGTTCTCTGCGGCAGAAATGCACGCCAATGCCATGCCCTATAGAACAGTGACGAGGTGGGTGGAGACGTTAAAACGGAGTAGAGTATCAACTGCCGATTTGCCTCGCCAAGGCCGTCCAGTGTCCATGGACAAAGATGTACGGATAATGGTGATCGATCACACACCTGCCTTATCGCCTGATCTGAGCCATGTGACTATGATATAATCCCCAAAGTCAAGAAGCCATTACGTGGACAACGGTTTGCTAACAAAGGGGACATCGTAACAGCATTTCGGAGAGAGGTGTCACACGTTAGCGATACACATGCAGCGAATGGTATTCAGCGCCTGCCCCACCGCTGGCAACGTACAGTGGAAGCCTTGGGGGATTATTTTGTAGGTCTGTAACCCGTGGAGACCTGTCCTTTCTTGTGTATTTGCTGTCTGTATGTACGTTTGTTGGGTGTTCAACCCGAAGGCTGATTGGATCCTCAACAGGTTGACCATTAGCTGTCATAGATAGCCTAGGTGCCACTGAAGAGGCGTACTAGGGAAATGAGGAGTGAGGTAGTTTCCCGTTGCTTTCCTCACCGAGCCAGAAGTTGCTATTGCACATCAGTCTGCCAAGCCCATTGAAATGCCTGCACCAACCGACCCTATGACCGACATTTTCACACCATTCATAGCAGGGACTGGCTGCATAAGGAATGGCATTACTAGCATCACTCATACATCAGCCACTTTCATATTGTCAAAGCCAAGGAAGAGACAGAGACAGGTCAATGAAAGTAACAATTTTATTCTAGCCCATACCAGAAGACATAGCGCACTGTAAACACTACATCTTGCCACCATAATAAAACAATGTTTTACCAATGGCCTGTGTTCTGTCACTTTCCTACGAGAATCTCCTGAAGTGAGAATTTGCCTTCAGGCACTATGCATAAGTACATGCCCTATATTTCCAAGTGCATATCTTAGATTTTCCGTGTTGTCTCCTGCTCGCGAGAAAAAGAATAGTTGCCATGACTTATGGCTCGACCCTCGTACCATGGGTAGTCAGAAAATGTGTTGGAGCATGCATGATGTTAGGAATGAAGTGGGTTTTGGTATAGGAGATTTTGAGGCCAATATCAACTGCGTATTCATGCAGGTAATTGATTAGTTGAGTAGCTCGTTCAGGGTAGGATGTAAGGAGAGCGAGGTCATCTGCAAAAGCAAAGCAGTCAATATTGATACCATTACCATACCTGCCAACTTTCCCGATTTAGGCGGGAGACTCCCGATTTTCGACAGTTTTCTCCGACTCCCGTTTGTTCTATTATTTCGCCCGATTTTAGCTTTTTTTTTTTTTTTTTTTTTTTTTGTGAACTTCAAACATTTATTTCAAATCCCTCCATTTAAGCTCGGTACACCAGTGGCCGGAAGTCCTTCGCTCATTGGCCACTTTCAAATCAAATATCGACGTTTATTAATACGAGAAATGCGCGCGAATGTGCGATGTTTATTGAAACCTGTATATCGCGACACGTGTATCGATTGCCAATCTCTAGTTCTCACGTGCTACGTTCGTGTTCGTTCACATCAGTATAGTCGATTCTAGAGACTAGTCGCTGGATTTGGAATCGTTTTTGTAATTTAGTGATAACATTTCAAAAATAGCGACTAGTGACTTTTCTAGAGTTTTAGGAGCCATTTCGAGACAATTCAGGCGAAACTTAAATTTATTACCCGGTAAAAATAGCATTCCGCTTCGCATAATAGTGCGGGTGCGTGGTACAATATACTAATAATAATGTTATTTGCTTTACGTCCCACTAACTACTTTTTAAGGTCTTCGGAGACGCCGAGGTGCCGGAATTTAGTCCCGCAGGAGTTCTTTTACGTGCCAGTAAATCTACCGACACGGGGCTGTCGTATTTGAGCACCTTCAAATACCACCGGACTGAGCCAGGATCGAACCTGCCAAGTTGGGGTTAGAAGGCCAGCGCCTTAACCGTCTGAGCCACTCAGCCCGGCGTACAATATACTAATCTATGCATCTGCTAAGTAATGGCATCTAAGTGCATGACTGGTTCACACGTGTGGAGAATGAGTTCATACTGTTTTCGGAAGGCTTATTAGAGACCGATCATCTCACTCACATACTTCCTGTGAGGGAATAGAAGTGTGTAAATTTTAGCCTTGTAGCCTCGTATAGTAACAGTCGAGTTTTTGAGACAATCAGTGTTGATAGTACTCCTGTATTGTGCAAGATATGTATAATAAGCAGTTTTGACCAATTGTATCTCCTGATTTTTTCCTGATTTTCATGTCAAAATCTTCTGATTTTTGGTTCTACAGAGTTGGCAAGTATGCATTACGAATTCGACCTATATTTACTTGACTAGTAATTCCTTTAGATTGGAGAACATGTCTCCTTTCGCGGATGACCCTCTCGAGAGCACAGTTGAAAAGTAGTAGTTATAGTCCATCTCCCTTCCGAACTTCTGTTTGGATTTGAAAGGCTTCAAAAATCTCACATGTGAATTTCACTTTGGAAGACGTACGAGTGAGTGTATTTTGAATGATCTGTCGGGTCTTGCTGCGTAGGCCAAATTCTTGGAGGACTTGGAAAAGGGTTATGCAGTAAATCGAGTCATACGCCTTCCGGAAATCTACAAAAGTGATGACAAATTGTCTGACTCTGAGTTTCAGGTAGGCGATAGTCATTTTCGGATTCTGGATCTGTTCTGCGCAGGATCTGGATTTTCGGTAGTCGGCTATTTGTGAGTCAAGTGTTTCTACGGGTCTAGTGATTAAGGCTTTGGAGAGGATTTTACAAGTAACAGGAGGAAGACAGATTCCGCGATAATTATTGACATTTTTATGAAGGTGATGAATAATAGCTTTGATCCTTTGGGAGGGTATCTTGGGTCGTCTTCCAAATCTGTTGGATAATTTGGATGGGGGTTGTGGCGCATTGTCATCCCGTAATTTTCAGTATGCTGCGATCACCGAGTCTTTACCCGGAGCTTTATTATTTTTGAGAAAAGTTATGACCTCTCGAAGTTCAGAAATGTCTGGCGGGGAAGAATCACGGTTGGTTGGAACTGGATTCAGGTTAGGGATAAGTGTCGATTGTGATGGATCACAGTTGAGAAGGGACTCCGTGTATTTCTCTAAGATCTGGCAGTTTTGTCCCTCATTGTGCGCGACCTGGTTAGTGGCTGGGTCATGGAAACATACGTTTGGATGGTTGTATTTGGCTGGATTCCGATTGAATGTGTGGTAGAAGTTTCTTGAATTATTCTTCTGAGAATTGGATTCAGTGTTGGCCAGTTCGTCTCATATAGAAAGTTCTTTCGGTGATACTAATGATTCGAGCGGTATTCTTGCGTTTTTTGAGGAATTTCTGATATTTCCGCTGCGTCTTATTCGATTTCTAAAGTAGCCAGGCTTGCTATCTGACACTGAGGGCTATATCGCATTGCGAATTCCACCAAGGTGTCTGAGTTTCCTCGTTTGAGGTGCGATTTTAAGAGCTATATCAACAAGAGAACATTTCAATTGTTCGAGGTCTGGTGATGAAAGAGAGGTGATTTGTTCTAAGAATTCGGTTTGAAGTACTTTAAGTTTCTCGGTGTCAGATCGAGGGATTCGTTGATGCCGGTTTTCCGTGTGTTTTCGGGATGAACTTGATGCTTACTTTGGAGAGATAATGGTCAGAGTCGAGGTTAACGCCTCGAAGGACTTCGACATTCTGAATTTCTTTGGAGGACCCTGCAGAGATGGCGACGTGGTCAAGTTGGAAATCTCCGACTAGGGTTTGGAGATGTCCAGGTCTTCTGCTTCCATGAAATTTGTTTAAAAAGCGTGGATTTCAGTAGAAGCTTGTTTCTCCCACAGAGTTCAATTAAACGCTTTCCATTTTGGTTCGTTCTCAGATGTGCTGGGTAATCACCAGCTATGTTCCGATACTTCCGTTCCTTGCCAATTTGGGCGGTGAATTAACCCAAGAGAATTATAGTGTGAGCCTTTAGAATTTTGGAGATGACATCATCTAATTTATTCCAGAAAATGTCAACCATTTCTGGATTGTACATACAGTCAGCATTTATTGGAGCGTGAGCATTTACCAAGGTGTATGCTGCATTAGCAGATTTAAATGAAAGAATGGATAACCTATTGATGATAGGGATAAAGCTGATGATTAATCCAAGGACCACACGACTTACGATGAAACCAGTGCCGAGATGTGGAACTCCTTTGAGGAATTTTTTTTAATCTGCTTTGCTTTTGAATACTATGAAACCTTGGATTTCAAACGGAACGTCGTCTGAGTAATGTGTTTCTTGAATCGCAGCTATTGATATTCGATGTTTCGTGAGTACATCCGTTAGATGTACGCGTTTATCTACTTTGAGGAGTGAAATGGCGTTGAAGGTTGCAAAGAAATTTGGGTGCTTGCTCCGACTTCTCCTTTGAGCATGTTGGTGCAGACTCCTCAGAATCCTTTGGTCTGCATGCGGTCCGCTGGGGACCGGAGTATTGGTTATCACCTGGGGGTAGATTTTCTGTTGGATTTGTCAGTCACGCTTAAGGTGAGCAGTTGAGAAATATGCTTATCTTTTGGGGAAAAAGCAAGTTCTTTTCCGATAGTACAACTGAGTTTGTTAGTCCTAGAGGGCTTAGATAGTCTTGGCAATTGTTTTACGGCAGAATATTCTTTCTTATGCCAACCCTCTTCCTCTACCTGGGCTTGGGACCGGCAACAGCACAATTACGATACTCAGTACATCCTATGGTAAGGCAAACGGAGTTATTATTATTATCGACATTTTCGCGTGCAAACAATGTGCCATTGAATCTGTCTATATAAATGCCTCAATACTGATAGAACGTTCCAGGATTCGATTCCGTAACTTGGGAACGGGAGAGGCCTGCACTTTGCTGTGTATCGCTTCATACACGGTTCACATGAATGAATATTTGTGTACAGGAAAGAATTACTGAGGATGATTGTTATGTGTTTAACGTTTTTTGTAACTGCCATCGAACATTAATAGTTGAGGCTGATTACCAGAAGGGAAATCCGGCATTTTCCTTGCAAGCATCTAGGTTCGAATCCCCTTCAGGAAATCGAGAAATTAGACATCATCAGCCCGGAAGTTGGTTTCCCGTGGCTTTACATTTCCACACCAGGCAAATACTGGGGATGGACCTTAATTAAGGCCACGTCCGCTACCTTTCCAAAAATCCATGCCTTGTAAATCGCGCCAAGTAGGGTCCGTATACCTATGGTACTTCTGTCAATGAAGCGTATTCCTGGAATAGCGGTGCCCTGTAAATAGCACCCAGTATGATGTGGACGTACCAATGGAAGGTTACATATTTCATAATGTTTGAAACTGTTTCCTGTCACACTTTCTCCAGGATTTGGTCTTGCTGGATGGCGAAAGTACAATGTAATTTTCGAGGCCAGAGTTAGCTCTGTCGTTCTTAAGAACTATTATTTATATTTTATTCATTTTATTTTCATTTTACAGACATTACTTACATTTTTATTTAAAAACTAACGCTTTTACATTTCTGTTAATTTAAGTTTTTGTAACTAGCAGAAAATTTTGAGCAATCTCTGGTATCCAAATTCTTCTCGTACTTTGTAACTGTTCTGCTCATAGTCTTTCGTCTGATTTCATGTAGACTGCTGTCCTTCATTTCCCTTTAATAGTCAATTCTGCTCTCATTAGCCCATACGCTACGTGTTCCGCTTCTGTGTTCATATCGGTACTTTCGATGAAGTCCAGGTTTATAGGGTTAGGCTTTCCAAGCATGTTGTTGACTTTGTTGTACCATCCTTCTACAGTGTTGGTTTTTCTATGCTGTCTCTTGTAGAAAACTCCTTAGCTGGACTGAAACATATTTTTTCCAACTATCTCTCCCCAAGATAACAAAAAATCTCAGAAATCTCTGCGACCTTAGGTGGTTGAGAATGTATTTCATGCCAGCCGTCAAATACACCTTCAGGACGAGCGAAAGCCAGCGCAACGCACATCAAACCCATGTCCATAATTAACGGTTAGCATTATTAGCTTCCATCTTTGGGAGTCCGAGTTCGATTCCTGGTACAACCAAAAATACAAAATAAAATCACACTTCTTGGATTCCATTCCGGGATATTCTCAAATATATGGCGAAAACGTCGGTTATATGTCTGTCTCCGTTCGTTCGGGAAGAGTTGGAAGCCACTGGGTAGATGTTTGTTTCATTCCTTGTATTTCCAAAGTCGGCATGAATAGTGTATATTCGAGGAAATTGCTTGCTACAACTCTTCAAAGTTCTATTCGTACAATTTTTTGTTTACCCTTTAAAGCTTCACTTCTTGCTTTTCCATTCACATTTACAATCCTTACTTATACGTTGTCTGCCGAAAGAAAACTACTGCTCTCATTCATAGTTATGATTTCTGTTTGAAGAACGTGTGAAAATTTGAGTTTATAATTCCACCTTTACAGTACTGTAATTATCTTTATTAAAAAGACTACATTAGCTTGTACTCGTGATACATGTTTCGTCCTCTTATGGGACATATTCAGTCATAAATACAAAATATTAAAAATAAGGTGAGGACACGTTGAAATAAGTAAATAAAATGTCTTAGGATCCTGTGACGCGGCGTGATGGCGTCTTTTCAATCTGGAATGTTAAAATGGTGCGGCATGAACATGATATGAAGCATGAAGTCCAGTTAAAATTACAGATTAAAGTGTTGTTAAAAACAACGAATTGTCTAATTATAAAACAACGTGAGTGGCTGTGCGAATAAAATTATATGCATATTGTGCATAAAACAGTGTGCTGG
This sequence comes from Anabrus simplex, assembly GCF_040414725.1. NCBI lineage: Eukaryota > Metazoa > Arthropoda > Insecta > Orthoptera > Tettigoniidae > Anabrus > Anabrus simplex. The sequence continues at coordinate 1,047,401,616 of NC_090266.1, forward strand.
TAATGCCACATTAAAACAGCTTTCTTGATTAGAAGGTGGAGTTATACTGATGATGCAAGTTGAACTTGATTATGTGTTGACAATAGGGGCCTAAACAAGAAAAAGAAAAATATGAATGAACTAAAGAATAAATTTAATTAAAATGTGAACTAAGTGCCAGTCTGGTCACTCACCTCCTTGCCCGTCCTACGTCGACCACTCCACCTCAAGTGCTAAAGCTAACTGAGTGACGTCCTCGAAGGTCGTTGAGGACTGACTGTGAGGGAGGTTGAGGGGAGTTTGATGTAAGGGGAGAGGTGTAATGTAAGATACTACTCACGCGGCTTCGTGAAAAGAATGTATTTATTAACTCCTCGAAAAGTATATTGCTTTCCTCCGATATCCCATTATGATTATAAATCGGGTTCCATTTTTGATCAATATTTATAAAAATGTTTAAAAAAATATTCAGTAGATGTCCTTTCTTACATAAAGGGACAATTTTAAGGTCTTGTTGTATGGCCGTGCATGTGTGATTGGTATCGTCCATATGAGAACCAAATGCTGAGAATCTGCCGTACTTGGACTCATTAACATGTTCATTTTACCTTATGCTAAAATTGCTGCCTGTCTACCCAATATAACTGGTGGAACAATGATGGCACTTTAATTTGTAAACACCTGGTTTCTGAAATTTGCTATTGCCGCTTGATAGTGTGCTGATTAAAGAAAATGTAAGCGTTGTTATTGGTTGTTTTAAAAGAAACTTTCGTATAAAGTTTCTTGAAAACATTCGTGATTTTGTATATTTTATTATGACTATAGGTGAAAAGGGCGTAACTATCTTCTTCCTTTTTGGTATCCTTGGTTCATATGGAAAATGATTTCTTCTCAATTTTGCTAATAATAATAGCCACAAATTGCCTGTCGAACCCGTTGGTTTTCGCTATAAAATAAATAGTATCCAATTCATTTTACGATCTACTTCTGACCTGGGTATATTATAAGCTCTGTAAATCATACTGTAAAAGGAAGCCCTCTTATGTGCTGCCGGGTGTATGGAATTTTGTCTAATTACGTTCGCCGTTTGAGTGGGTTTCCTGAATATCTTAAACCTAAGTTTACTAGAGTCAGTAATAATTGTAATGTCAAGAAGATTAAACGCTGTATTATTTTCACTTTCAGAAGAAAATTTAATCTGTGAATCCATACTGTTTAATTGTTCTAATACCTCCTCTCCATTAGTAGTATTATGATCAATTATTGTAAACGTATCATCTACGTATCGCACAGCCACTCGCCTTATTTTATAATTAGACAATTCGTTGTTTTTAACAACAATTTAATCTGTGATTTTAAATGGACTTCATGCTTCATATCATGTTCATGCCGCACCATGTTATCATTCAAGATTGACAAGGCGCCATCATACCGCGTCACAGGATCCTAAGACTTTTTATTTACTTATTTCAACGTGTCCTCACCTTATTTTTAATGTTTTGTATTTGTGACTGAAGTTGTCACATAAGAGGACGAAACATGTATCACGAGTATAATCTAATGTAGTCTTCTTAATAAAAGCAATTACAGTATTGTAAAGGTGGAATTATAAACTCAAATTTTCACAAGTTGATACTTTGAAAATACGGGCTCTAATATGAAATTTATAACGTGCAATTCTGTTTGAAGAATCACTTCCTGGGGGTGAATTCTGTTCCTTTTCATTTCCTTGTGATTTTTTTTTCGGTGGTTGTATTAAGTCCTTCTTTATTACTTTCTAATCAGGCGTTTCCGTGACGAAATCATAACCTCTATTATAGAGGTCACCTAACTTTTCTGAAAAGATTTTAGAAATAGAAGTATCTTCCTCACTTGCTCTATTCTTCGCCCGATTTGTAGTCTTCTGTATTTCTAACGGACCTTCATCCAGAGCTCCACATTGATGTTCGTTTGAACTGAGTTTAGTCTTGAGGATTCCCCGACACAGTGTTGATCTCTGTTATGAGGCAGCTCCAAATCACACATCCATCTTTTCTATTTTTTTAACGTTATATCTGTATCCTTCACAGTAAGCACATGAGTTATTGTGGCTGGTCATTGATACTCCCATAATGAAACTTAATAAAAACACATGAACACTAAATTAATGAAACCCATAGAACTGAGCAACGGGGTAATTATATTAGAGCTAATGATGGTAAAGAGAAACGTGAAGGGGATTTAGGGGAATAAATTTCTTCTTCCCGTTCCCAGACCCTTCGTTTTTGGGATTAACGCTTGCCCTTTCCCAGTCCCCTTGTTTCTGGGATTAACTGTTGGGCATTTCTTTTGACAGGTTGGACTCATAGGGCGCGGGTAGTAACGTTAATTATGAATACGTAAACTGGGCGCGATTTTCACAGATTTCTGTTTGAGCTCGATTTACATATATCGTAGGAATAAATAATATATTAATTTCTGGATGGTATACCGCCAGGCATGAAGAAAACTCGTATCCCAGTACATGCCGACTCTTGGACTTCCACTGCCTGTGACAGGAGGTGGCTTTGGGTTTGATCATCTGGGTAAATGACCTCTTTTAAAAGAACCATTCACTAGAATTGAAGTATACGCAACTTTCAGTACCATGGTTGAAATGTCAATGATTCATAATGTCTTCTAATGTGAGTAGTTTAGCCTTTTCAAAGGTGATATTAGATCTTTAAGAATAGCTCCCCTTTAATAATACAGTACAGGTTTCTGAAAAGTTGGCAGTTGAGTCTCATAACGACCTGAAATAGCATTCTGTAAGTTATGACTCATAACACGTAGACAAAGTTTCTTTGAAATTCTCTCTCACCTGGTCGACACAGAACTATATATCTGCATGACCTTCGCCAGAGGGAGAGGAAATGACTCCTAAATCATTACCTGATTGACCTGCGGTCCTTAGGTACTAATATTTCTCTGTGTACTGTATATTGTGGGTGCAGCAGTGGACTGACACGTACGATTTTGTCGTTCTCCTAATTTATTATTATTATTATTATTATTATTATTATTATTATTATTATTATTATTATTATTATTATTAGTAGTAGTAGTAGTAGTAGTAGTAGTAGTATTAACAGAATATTTGCCTTTATTCGCAGTGGCGAAGTTAGGACTCATGGTCCTCTCTTATGCTTAACCACACTTCTTTAACAGTGTACATCTGAGAAAAATCTTATAAACTAGAAGTAACATAAGAAAAAATAAAATAACATAAGCACAAAGAATATTCGTAGTCTTATCTTAGAAACTACCATTACAGACTAGAAGCAATATGGTACAAAATAATGTAACATAAGCATAATAAATATTCGTAGTCATATCTTAAAACTATCGTTACAAACTAAAAGTAATACAACACAAAATGACATAAGCTTAGTGAAAGTACATTTATTCACGCACACACTCTCTCTCTCTCTCTCTCTCTCTCTCTCTCTCTCTCACACACACACTCTCACTCTCTCTACAAGATTCTTTCAACCTGGCGACACATATCGAGGAGATGCTCACAGTAAAAAATAACTTTAAGGAATTGAGGTTTTTATAGCTCTAATGTTATGGGGGAGAGAGTTCCATATTCTAGCTTCGTTCGCAACAAAGGGGCGGCTATACGCTGCTGACCTGCTGAGAGGGATGGAAAGTGTCCTGCGGGAGCGAGTGTCATGCTAGTGGAAAGAGGACAGGAAATTCACTTGTGGATAAAGGTAGTATGGGATATTCCCGTTTAATACTCGAAATATTAATATTGCCACACGGAGATTTCAATATTGTTCAGATTTTAGATGGGAAAGTTGACGATAATAAGGGGTAACGAGAACATCATAGCGTAAGTAGAAAATACAGTATATCTAATTCAAGAGTTCATAGCACGTGGTAATCGGTTTTAGTTGTTCTCTCGTAGCATGAGTTAGTACTACGACAGTAGGAAAATATAAGGAGGATAAGAGTATTTAGAAGCCTAATTCTCATGTTCAATGGCAGCATATTTTAATGATATTTTAGTAGGTGAACTGAGGCGTACACTTTTCTACAGATATTGGTAATATGGTCTCTCCAGTTAAGACTCTCCTTTATAATTACGGTACACATAGATTTCTTACCGAGTTTTCATACGGATTAATTTTACCAGATTAAGTTAGTAGAGGAATGTTTTTATTTTTTATCGCACAGGTTTGTTTCATCTCACCAACATTAATAGCTTTAGATTTTCGTGGATTAAATAATATAGTTTTAATGAGCGTATACACAGATATTATTTAAGTCAGAGTTTATGTAACCCATTGCTTGATTGATGTCCGAAATTTTGGAGTGGTAATAGAATTGTAGATTGTCAGCATACAAGAGGTATTTACAGTGTCTTAGCCGTGTCGATATATCATTAATATAGATAACAAAGAGAAATGGCCCAGATACTGAGCCCTGTGGCACTTCTGAATATTTCATTACCCATTCTGATCTAATCTAGTGATCACTCCTTTAAAATGTCACTGGGCCCTTACGTTTGGAGCCATACACGTTGACCAGGTGGAAAACACGACAATCGATAATTTGCATTTTTTTACCCTCAAATCCTAGCATTAGTATTGAGTATAGAACTTTCTATGGGATTTTCCTCCCTGTTTGAGGACTCCGCTTCCAGACTCAAACTCAAATCAATTTTAGATACATACACATAAATCTGCCTGTTGCTAGTTTTTGATTGGTAGATTATTTTTGCACAGGCATATGCTAGAGAAAATATAGCTTCCACAGAAGTCCCAGTCCCATTCATGGTTGTGACATAATAATAATAATAATAATAATAATAATAATAATAATAATACTAATAATAATAATAATAATAATAATAATAATAGTGGTAATAAGAACACAACAGGTATGGTTGGTGCTGATGAATGACATTCTGGGTGCGAGTAGTGCGTCTGGATGTTATGAAAGGTGTTACATACGGAATCGTCGTGCTGCAATAGTACTTTCTCGTTCAATGAGGAAAGCGATGTCAAAATCCGTCGCTCCTCTTCATGCCCTGTACAACTCACTATGAAGCTGCCATCGAGTTTTGCTGTTTCTCGGTAGCTACATATCCTCGGTGGTGCCATTTGAGGACCCCGCCAATATCCAGGCTCAAGATTTAACAGACAGACTAATATAAACACTAGGGTCACGCAAACCAATATGCATGTATTAATCTTCAGGTATATTAATTCATTCATTTACCACTGATCTGCCTGTAAGGAAGTTGCCCAGGTGGCAATATAGATATAGATTAAAATATAGATTTGAAACATTGAATAGAATTTTAGTATCCAATGCATATCTCACTTGGGTTAAAATATGTTTCTGAAATATTTTGTTATCGTTTGCCCAGTAGTTGGCCGAACTGCGGTTGATTAGTAATGTCTGTTTAAAGTGGAAGAGAACACGAGACTTTCCAATTGAGCTGTGGTGTGGAATTAGATTTGTAGTACTGAAAGCTAACATGTATAAAAGACAACAATCATAAGCGTTAATTAAAGTATACAGAGGGGCATTTTCTAAGTCTGCAAATCTATTCACAACATACGAAACAAAAATACAAAAGCAATATTCTGGCATGGACAAAGGAACATAGACTTTTACGGCTGGCATGATGTTGGTAACAGAAGCTTTCCAAGCGCCATGGACATGGGAGACTTGCCGTTCCTGACGATTAACTGAAAGTGCCAAACGCACTTTTCATCAAGATGTTCAGAGCTTCAAACGCCGCTGAACGGTGGCTCACACAGGTCTGGAAAAATTATCTTCTCTCTTCTGATCTGAATGGTTTAGTCGAATAATCATTGTCCTGGCGTTTCTCAAGTCGGTGGTACTTGAGGGTGTTCTACGTGACAAATCTGAGTCGTTCGATTCCAGCATGTTCATGTTTACACTTATATTGTCTGTCGAAAAATCTTACCAGGGACTACCCGGTCAAAACGGTAAAGGAGAAGTTGATTCACATGGAAGGGCGTGGATTTTACGCCGTGTAAGGAAGTTAGGAAATTCGGAAATTATCACTGACTACAACAAAAACAACGACAGAAAAAATAAATTCCAAGCTAATACATTGCGGGAACGCCGCTTTATGGTGAAGTTATGGTTAATGAAAATATTTACCTTTGAATTTCCCAGGAGACTTCTTAGCCTGTACTGAGGTGACTATTCCTTTAGAAGTGTCTTACATTCAGTTCTTGGCGAATTCCTACCTCTCACTAATTCGTACATAGGCATGGTTAAAACTAAGGTGGCTTTACCAGGTCATACAAATCCATTCAATATATTTTAGGCAGGATCTTCAACTACTGTATATGAGACGAGATTCGGAGTGGATTTAACATTCCAGATGTGGAACGTGGAAGCTTCTGATCAACTTCTACCATTCTTTTTATCAGTACTGTAATCGATAACCGTGAGGAAAATTGCAGGGAGGACTTTGTGATACAACGTGACGCTGGTATTGGAATGGGCTAGGACCGAAGAGGTAGCAGCCTTGACATTTACTGGTGTAGCAGTCCCGAAATTTACCTATTGTGAAAATGGGGAACCAAGGAAGACCATTTTCAGAACTGATGATGGTGGAGATTGATCCTACCATGTCCCGAATGGAAGACCTTCATGAACGTTAACGCGGTATATTCAGTGAAAGTTTCAAACGATATACGGTGTTCGAAACTGTTCCGAGGTATCTGTGGAACAGCAGAGGTGAAAGAAGGTGCGGGGGTGAACAGGTCTCAGGCTACGAAATTAAAGTTAATTTAAAATTTAACAAGGTTATATTTTCTTTGCAAAATCAAGAAATAACAAGAATGGCAGGTACAGAGTAGCAAAGCCACTATTCGAGAATGTACAATTACGGAGTTACAGGATTTGGGCTCCGAGAGCCAGACACACAATTCTTGAGCAATTAGCCCAACTTTACGATATACAGAATTCAACAAAGGGGCAGAAGACCCCAATCATGCCCAGGAGCACTTGCTCCCAATTACACAGTAAAGCCTCCTTGAGGTGCGCAGAAAACAAAATTTTCAAGAAAGAGCAACTCGCTCTTAAAATTTAAGCCTGTCAAAGGCCACACCAAATTCCACCTTCAAGCTGTCCTCTAAGGACATAAACACAGGGGTAAAATACCCAACCTACTGAGGCCTAATAAGTGAGAAAAGGTTAATTACATGGCCTCTAAAATACCAATTTGAGAGGAGGCGATCTGCACTCCTAATACATTTTGTTTAAAACCTAATCTGGCTCTAGGCCGCTAATGCAAGGGCTAATCCCATACTAAAGAGGTGACTTATAGAAGGAAACAATTTACATTACGTTAAGGAAGAAAGGTTGTGAAAATAAGTTCACCTCAATGCAATATGAGTGGGAGCTCGAGAGGGTTAAGCACTCTCTATCCCAATATGTAGTTAAAACAGAAAGAATTTACACCAAGTGTCTTTACATTATTAAAGGAAAGTTACATGGAAAAGGCTTCGGACCTGCCCCGAGAGTTAAACTGCTGAGCTAGCAAGAAAGGAAGTTATTAAAAGGCCATTACCTTGTGGATGAACTGCTGCCCGAAGAAAGAGGCGCTTCCCGCCCCCTGCTACGTACTTTACACACAGAAAGATGTTACTGAAGTGGCCCGGAGACCCGAAAATCAGCAGTTTATATACTCTCGCGGAAAGTTCGAGGCGTTTCAGGAATGAGAACACCCTCCAACAAAAACTTTATTGGCTAGGGTAAAGCAACGTATCCACTTTGGAGAAGATATACCTGATTGGTCATAAATTAATTAAAGAAATTCGGGATTGGCTAGATTCAAAACAAGGGGAAGGAAAGTGTTATACAGCCAACTTAAACAATAACAGAAAGAAATTTAACAAGGAACAAACTTTTGAAATAAAAATTTCTCCAAAAAACAGTTCTTTCACTTCGCACTAGGGTGCACCATTGTAGTTCTTCGGTAGTGTCCTCTAGAAGAGAAAGTTCACACTTCTTACTACAGGTAAAACAAAAATACATCGAAAACGACCCAGTTCAGAAACTTCAAAATTTCCAAGTAGTGACATCTTCTGAGAAACTTGAAAATTAACACATTAGATAAAGTTCAGACTTCCTCCAGTAGGGGAGTTTCAAGAGGCGCAAAGTTTGAATTAGCGACGTGGAGGTGTACCGCCCGGTACAGAAACTATGACAAGTGGCACAGTGTTGCCATAAAGTTTGTAAACTATGAAGTGACAGAGGGAACGGCAGTGTAGTATGAGAGAATCGTCGGTTACAGACAAACGCCATGAAAAATTTCTTGTGAGTATCGATAGGATTCAAAAATCCGTAGATAATTCCTACCTTCAACCGGGAATGTTATGGACGAAATCAGTAACGTGAGCTCTTCATTTATAACCTCAAAATCACTTTATATGCCTTTCTCTGATACCATAATTACTTTGGTGTTCATTTTTCTAAGTTCACGAATGACTTTATTGGAATACGCGTACTCATGAGACAAATGTGCTACCGGTTTTTTCCTAAAAAGTTAGAACTCCTATAAAGAACGGAGCTATCAACGTAGTGTTGTACGTTTCATAAAATACCTATCAGTTAGAAACCTTATACAAACTTCCGCGTAATAAATCAGAGTCGTTGAAGAGCGTGACTGTTTGTAGCAATAGCATGTTAGGAGTAAACGCAGAACAAGTTCCGGGAATTAAAAACCTGTACGTACCCAGTGCACAGACATGTCCTTCCTTTTACGCGGAGAGAGAACAAAATATGTCGATAACAGACATCGCGATAGATAGCGTGATTTTTTTCTTTACCGTTTGATCCGAGAAGCAACCAGTTAGCAATGTAGAAAGAATGGGGCATATCCAACTAATATGAATAATATTTAAGATTTGTACAAGGTGGGGAAAAGGACACCTTTGATTCGTTTCTTTGTGCATGCCCGCTTATGTGTGCTACGTCACGATAAAGAGCATCCAGATAAGTAGTTCTGTTGTGAGTTATGTCAATTTTCGATGGTTAAATTGAGCTTTCCGCAAATGGTTTTTCCACTCACTGTTGGTCCTCCTATTGATTTGTTTTTGAACAGCATATAGCTAACATCGTACTCATTCATATACGAAATTTAAACATCAAGTTTCGTGAAAATCTACGTACCCCTTTTCCAGGGACGCTGCAACAAACGAATATGTAGAGAAAAATTAAACTTAAGCCGACGTAGACCAGTATTTTTCCTGTCTGGTATACAATCAAGTATCAGGTTAATATTCAAAATTTACTGACAGAATGTTACTATGTAGATTGTACACGCAATCTTTCATTCAATGAGAAATTTAGGGCACTTCCTTGTTGCTTTAATTACGTATTTTTCTAAAACTTCCCTGATTTACACTGTCTATACCTGAAGGTAAAGCTGAACGGCGGCGTAGGCTACATTATGAATATGGTGCCAATAAAAAAACAGAACGACCGATACACGAGATGCTTTCTCTAAGCTGTCCATAACGTGAAAAGACTTAATACATTTTTATTTTTGCTAGGGGCTTTACGTCGCGCCGACACAGATAGGTCTTATGGCGACGATAGGATAGGAAAGGCCTAGGAGTTGGAAGGAAGCGGCTGTGGCCTTAATTAAGGTACAGCCCCAGCATTTGCCTGGTGTGAAAATGGGAAACCACGGAAAACCATTTTCAGGGCTGCCGATAGTGGGATTCGAACCTACTATCTCCCGGATGCAAGCTCACAGCCGCGCGCCTTTACGCGCACGGCCAGCTCGCCCGGTAGACTTAATACAAATCGACGATCTTAGCCCCACCTTCATCCTCTTTCTCACTGTTTATCTCTTCCCATTGTGTTCATCGCACTAGTCTTATTTTGTAGCCTAAAATACAAAAACCAAGAAATGAGGTTATTCCTGACTTCCTCCTTTTCTAATAAGCTCTCCCAGAGTTATTTCCGTACAGAATTTAACATGTAGGGAATCAACATAATCCAAGGATTATTCTTGTTAAATTAATGAATCCAGTTCTCGCGCCATTATTCTCCTGCGTAAGGAAACTACGGTAGGTCACATAGCCACGTCGAGTGGCTCAGACGGTAGAGCGCTGGCCTCTGAGCCCAAGTTAGTAGGTTCAATTCCGGCTTAGTACGGTGTAGGCTATTTGAAAGTACTCAAATACGCCAGCCACGTTTCGTCAGATTTACTGGCACTTAAAAGAACTCCTGTGGGATGAGGTAGTCTTTTAGTTTTATATCCTATTAACTAGTTTTACGGTTTTCGTAGAGAGTAATAACTATGTAGTAGTGCTAATGTATACCACAGGGTGCCCCTGAGATATAGAATAATAAATATCTCAATATTTCCCAAATGTATGGGTGTGTGAAATCCAAGGAGAAACCCACATTTAAGGCAGCCATTCTTGGCGTGTAAATTCGAATATTGAATCTTAAGCCAACTCTGTCATCATTATTATTATTATTATTATTATTATTATTATTATTATTATTATTATTATTATTATTATTTTGCTACTTGCTTTACGTCGCACCGACACAGATAGGTCTTATGGCGACGATGGGACAGGAAAGGGCTAGGAGTGGAAAGAAAGCTGCCGTGACCTTAATTAAGGTACAGCCCCAGCATTTGCCTGGTGTGAAAATGGGAAACCACGGAAAACTAATTTCAGGGCTGCCGACATTGGGGTTCGAACCTACTATCTCCCGAATACTGGACACTGGCCGCACTTAAGCGACTGCAGCTATCGAGCTCGGTATTATTATTATTATTATTATTATTATTATTATTATTATTATTATTATTATTATTAACAAATACATCGCAATTGGGAAATATCCCCATGATAACGGTCACTTAAGAGTAGTGTAATAATAGAATTGAAACATAATCACCCAACAACAAGAACAACAACAAGAGTACAACAAGCAATTCAGTGGAAAGCAAATATTACAAGAAATTCTATTAGTTTAACATTTAACATAGAGCTATAATGAGCCATTGAGATTTGCTAAGGAGGTGAGACCTAATTCACCAGCACTGACAGGAAACTCATTAATACAGCCTCACATAGGAACAGAGCTATGCTAGGAATAAAATACACGCATCTTTTCCGCTCCCCACATTGAGCCAGCTGAATTTAAGTCTTATTGATCCGCTGAAGTAAAGCAGCTCCTCCCGAATAGAAGTAGACGTATTACTTGTGCCAACTTCTTTTATACAACAGAACTCTTTAACACCAAGGGTCGACGTACGAGTATACTGAACGTTCCTGGCGCAGACTGGTGTGAGGTAGACTTCGGACGAGAAGGCAAACCAATCGATGAACGTTCATACCGGGAAGGCTGGACAATGCTCTTGGTTCCTATCACGATCAAACATCACTTCAGGTCGCAAATCATTCGATTCAATGTTAGGTACAAATAATTAATAATCATGATAATAACAATAATAATAATAATGCCCGCAGGAGTTCTTTCACCTGTCGGTAAATCTACTGGCACAAGGCTGACTTATTTGAGCACCTTCAAGTAGCATTTATTATTATTGATACTTCATAATTACAAGTGATATTTCTTCTTCTTATTATTATTATTATTATTATTACGGAAATACTGTGTTTTAATTTAATTTTGATTTTACTAAGTTAATAGTTTTTATTAATGTTTTCTTATGTTTTATCGTTAGCAAAGGTATTATTGGAAACATCTTTAATAGAAATTTCATATAAGGGGTCATCATCATTATCATTTTTATCTTCGTTTGACATCCAGAATCAGTATAGTGTAGTTATTTCATTTGTTTTTGTTGTGTACTTTCTGTTTTGTGAAGGCCTCCATTTTTTGCCGCAACCGGTTGTAAGCCACTTGTTAGCAGAAGTAAAAACTTACTGTAAGCTTAACTGAAGAATTTGGTAACGGTACGAACTTCCTTAACTTGTAACATCGTAATCCCTTCCCTATGTACCTGTAATTAGTTACACTACAGTAATTGGTCTGGGGCTCAAATTTCCCTGCCATCATTAGAAGGAGATAGCCTCGGTGAATCAACTTTCGACTTTATGTTCTCATGATTCTGTGTTCAATCCAGGTCCTGGAAAGAAGGTATGGAAACTATCGCACATATACAAACTTGGTAATCAGCTGGCTAAATGACTGCTGACAGTCACGGGAGCTGTAACTTTCAACGTTGCTTCTAGGTGACCGTGAAAAGACGACATAAAAATTGTCACACAAGTCATCGCAGATGGTTATACGCGCAATCAAACGCGAGTATTATTATTATTATTATTATTATTATTATTATTATTATTATTATTATTATTATTATTATTATTAGAGCTGGCTCCGCTGTCTATGGGTAACTTATTTCCTCTCACCTGGGTGATTCGGGTTCGATTCCCGGCTAGGTCAGTGATTTTTACCTGGATCTGAGGGCTGGTTCGAAAGTGCACTCAGCCTATGCGATTGCAATAGGGCAACTATCTGATGGTGAGATAGCGGCCCCGGTCTAGAAAGTCGAGAATAACGGCCGGAACATATACACATGCGAGTATTTTAAATCTACGATGACCTACAAGTTTACGTTCGCATTAAGTACGGCTGAAATATCTGAAACCCATGTCTGCATATTGTTTATCATATTAAACGACCTCTATTGAGATCAAATTTCCGGCAGTTCCATCCCTCGTGAGTCTGCTAGTTATTGAAGGGCATTGAACATTCAGCATTATTACAAATATTAATTCCACCGGCATCGAAGAGGGATTTTCTGAATGGGATGCTTTCCTTTATATATGAGCAGATAATTCTACTATATGGTAGAACTGAGAAGCGGCGCCCTTACTTTATTGGATTCATAGCTCTAGGAGGGGCTATCCTGAGTCTGATTAATTTCCACGTTCGTTATGAATTCATTCTCGGATTGTGCTGAGATACTACCTATTTCAGGACCGGGAGCATGACCAGCAAACCGAAGTCACAATAATTACAATTACGGACAATACCATAGACCTCAAATGATCTAGGTTAATACATTTTGCACATTCGATAATCAAGATTGATTTCTCGTTGTGCTCTTTGTCCTTAATACTTTCCAACGATAACAAATGGCAAATGCCAAGTAGGCTGTTGCACTAGTGATTAATGTTGCTATTATAGGTACAATGCATTTTATATGCTCAGTGGGAACGAATACGAAATTATATTCCATTTTTTATTTATTTCAGGAGTTTCAGCCATAAGTTAGAGATAGTTTAAAAATCAGTTCCTCACATCTGACATTATAGCTCTCAATTCCTCCAAATGGAGATGAAAGGAAACCATGTTTTGTTTAAGGGTAGAGGCACATTTTACCAGAAAACATAACTTTATGTACTTGTGCTGGAAACAGTTGAGTGAGATTATGTATAAAACAAAAATATAGAGGAATATACTGTTAAATTTATAGTTCAGTGTTGGTTGAATCTAAAAACTGTAAAGGAGTTGCAACGCTAAGGGTAACGTATCAGCAGAAAATAAAACATCGAAATGAGTGTTACTAACTGGATGTGATACGGAAATTAGTTTTTACGAAATATACTTGAAGAGAAAAGAAGTTGTTACAAAGAATAGAAGCCATGAGGTGACGAGAAATTAGAGTAACAGCAGGAGAAATCTAGGAAGTGGTATAGCAATTAAGTGAATAAGTTAAAAGTACCTAAAATGTAAATTGTACTAATGAATCGTTTGCTATGCCTTGGAAAATGAAATATGACCATAATAATAATAATAATAATAATAATAATAATAATAATAATAATAATAATAATAATAATAGTAACAATTTCCGTAAACGACGATTGAATTTTTATGGACACCTTATGAGGCTAGATGACAACCGACTAACAAAGAAATTATTGATGTACTCACAAACATTAAAGACGACAACGGTTTAGATCAAACATTTCCAAACTGATCTCAATAATGCCAACATCACACCTACACACATCGAAGACCGCAGAACTTTCAGACATAAGATCTACACTTGAGAAGTTGCTTCAGAAGATAAGTCCAGCAGATCCAGGAGAAAATGTACTGACGAACGTCGAGCTAAACATGACGACATGATGAGAAAATTCTGGAAGAAGAAGAAGAAAAATAACAACAAATCATAATTTGCTTTACGTGATCCTTTATGGGTCGAAGAAAACTAGATAAATAAATAAATAAATAAATAAATGAAAGTGTATATTTATGTTCAGTCTTCAGCCCTAAGGGTGGTTGGATCTTCAACAGCTCAACCATTAGCTGTCATACATGGCCTAGGCGTCACTGAAGAGGCGTACTAGGGAAATAAGGAGTGAGGTAGTTTCCCGTTGCTTTCCTCACCCAGCCAGAAGTTGCTATTACATATCAGTCTGCCAAGCCCACTGAAATGCATGCATCAAGCGACCTTATGAGCAACATTTTCACACAATTCATAGCAGGGATTGGCTGCAGAAGGAATGGCATTACCAGCATCGCTCATACCTCAGTCACTTTCATATTGTCAAAGACAGAGACAGATCAATGAAAGTAACAAAATTGATCTAGTTCATACTAGAAGACATAGTGCACTGTAAATACTAGGTCCTGCCAGCAAGGGCATAAATAAATAAATAAATAAATAAATAAATAAATAAATAAATAAATAAATAAATAAATAAATAAATAAATAAATAAATAAATAAAACATCTACTAAAATGCTTTGAAGAGACGAAACAAATTACAGGAAAATATGTTGATAAGCATTTTTAGAACTGAAACTAAATCTGAACATTCTTCAGTATCAAGTTACTAAACAGAAATTGGTTGAATACGAAAATTTGGTATTATCAGTTGAGAAATATCGGACCGGGTAAGTTGGCCGTCCGGTTAGGGGCGCGCAGCTATGAGCTTGCATCCGGGAGATAGTGTGTTCGAGCCCCACTGTTGGCAGCTCTGAAGATTGTTTTCCGTGGTTTCCCATTTTCACACCAGGAAAATGCTGGAGCTGTACCTTAATTAAGGCCACGGCCGCTTCCTTTCCATTCCTACGGCTTTCCTACTCCATCGTCGCCATAAGACCTATCTGTGTCACTGCGACGAAAAGTACGTTAATTGTGAAAAAGAAAGATATCGGAACGGACATGAAGAGTCTGATGGTACCTAAAGTAATTAGTGAGGGGATACACAGAGTGGAATCCTTGACATCATAACCTAGTCTAGAATGTACTTCAGAAATTATTAATAAGTACTACAGGATATTTTCAGGCACGCGAGCTATAATCTTTATATTTCCAAGAGAAGTACACTGTATGGGTATATACCCCGTGGTTAGTTCAGAGTTGTTATCTGTCGGATTCGTGGAACTGACACAAGAAAATTAAAGCTTAAAAATTCTTTGTGTAAGTCTAAACATAGACCAAATATGGTCAAAACTCTAAAAATTATTAGATGTATTCTGAAGGCAAATTTAGACGCATGTCGAAAGACGACAATGGCGATACTCTGATGCGTGCCATTGTAACTTCGCGCATATTAACATAGTGTGAATGGGTTTCCGTGTTGTCCCGTTCTCACACCAAGTAAATGCTGGGGCTCTACATTAAGGCCATTCTTGTGTCGCGAAAACCTTCGATGTATTAGTGCGACGTTAAACCAGTAAACCAAAAGAAACGTAGTATGACAAATACCATATCTCAGAGTATGATATTCTTGAAGAGAACTGAAGAGAATTCTCTGGGATGGTGTCTGAAAGTCTTCAATAAAGCACTGCGTTGTTGCTGGCCGTTTTAGAGTGGTGGCTATAAGCCAACCAGTGTCACACTGAAGTTAAAATTGAAAAAGGTGCAGTAAGGGAAGGAGAGATTATTGTCTAGGGGAGGAAGTTACGTCTTGCGTAACATTGACCTGCGCCGCTGACTTATTAGACTATTTCTTAGACCGGGCGGGTTGGCCGTGCGGTTAGGGCATCACAGCTGTGAGTTTGTATCCGGGAGATAATGAGTTCGGACCCCACTGTCGACAGCCCTGTAGACGGTTTTCCGTGGTTTCCCATTTTCACACCAGGCAAATTGTAACTTAAATAAAGCTACGGCCGCTTCTTTCCCGCCCCTAGGCCTGTCCTATCCCATCGTCGCCATAAGGCCTATCTGTGTCAGTGCGACGTAAAGCCAATCGAAATATATACATATATATGAATTTCTTAGTTACTTTTATGATGGATATCTAAAGATAAGGGATACTAATTGTTTTTTTCTGCTGTAATTCGTACTTTGTGTCCAGCGTTAATAAGTGGAAATTATGATCTGTTGAAAATAAATGGTAATATTATCTCTAGGATTTGTTCGAAAGTAATATTTATTCCTTTTTTAGCTATTTGCTTTACCTCGCACCGACACAGATAGGTCTTATGGCGACGGTGGGGTAGGGAAGGCCTAGGAGTGGGTAGGAAACAGCTTTGGCCTTAATTAAGGTACAGCCCCAGCATTTGCCTGGTGTGAAAGTGGGAAAGCACGGAAAACCACCTTTAGGGCTGCCGACAGTGGGATTCGAACCCACTATCTCCCGGATGCAAGCTCACAGCTGTGCGACTCTAACCGCACGGCCAACTCGCCTGGTAATATTTATTCTAAAATTTGTTATCGTATAATTTGGACCGCTAGCGTGTGACTTGGACTGAGTGATCGTGTAATTTGGACTGGTAAATATAAGCACTTATAAGTTATTTACTGTATTTGTTGTGAAATACTAAGCAATAAAATACGACCCTATGAATTGTGGTCGTCACTTTTTGCATGTAGGACAATGAAAAAAGAATTCATCCCGAGTTTTGGCGTAGTTTTCATGAGCCCACTTTTTGCATCTATTGCACTGATACCAATACTCATCATAATACGTGTCACATACAATGCCGTTAGATAACCCCTCAATTGTAATCACGTAGGCTGACTGGACCTCGAACCAGGTCTCAGATCCAGGTAAAAGTCCCTGACCTGGCCGGGAATCGAACCCGGGCTCGCAACCCCTACACCGTGGGGTCGGGCTCAAATTTAAAAAATCACCAGTACCGAGCTCGATAGCTGCAGTCGTTTAAGTGCAGCCAGTATCCAGTATTCGGGAGATAGTGGGTTCGAACCCCACTGTCGGCAGCCCTGAAGATGGTTTTCCGTGGTTTCCCATTTTCACACCAGGCAAATGCTGGGGCTGAGCCTTAATAAGGCCACGGCCGCTTCCTTCCCACTTCTAGCCCTGTCCCGTCCCATCGTCGCCATAAGACCTGTCTGTGTCGGTGCGACGTAAAGCAAATTGTAAAAAAAAAAAAAAAAAAAAAAAACCAGTAAAACTACGAAGAAAGGTAATTATTGCAATTGTTTCAACGGCCCAAATTACATTCTCTGGCAGTCCAAATAACAGGACATGCAAAGATTTACTCAAAAACTAAATAATATACAAAGTATTAAAAAAGATGAATGCAACTCTGTCAAAACTTACCTAGATATTTCATCAGTACTTGTAAACGCTATACACCCTCTTCGCTGAAATAACTACTTCACAGTACACTTTGTTGTCACCATATAAGCTTACAAAGAATGTGAGTATTATGATTGTTTTCCTCTTCCTCCTTCAACCGTAAGTCCTTTAGCAAAACAAACTTCCAGGAAAAAAGCTACCCTCGGCTGTCTTGCTGACCTTGCCTCTGACAAGGGGTGACCGAACTTGCAAATACCATAAATACTCTCGTTCCAAATTATGCGCAGGTTCAAATTACACGGGCTTCCCTTAATAGGTTCAGGCATACCAATCGACCGGTGCTCAGCCTGAAGGCCTGGAAATTACGATATGATGTGTGTCAGCATAACTAATCCTCATGGCTGTTATTCTTGACTTTCTAGACCGGGACCATTGTCTCATCGTCAGACAATTCCTCAATTGTTCTCATGTGGGCTGAATAGACCTCGAACTAGACTTCAGATCCAGTTAAAAAATCTAACCTGGCATGGAATCAAAGTTAGTAAAGTAATATAATACATAAAATTAAAGAACTCGAATTCATATAACTTAAAAAATCCATATTATCTCGTTACACATCAAATACGTGCATAAACTATATCTCGTAATTAAAAAATTAAAACATGCGAGATACAGCTCTTACAAGGGAAGGGCGCGTACCGGGGAATCGCCGGTCCTACGTAAATTTTGCACACACGTTAAATGGGCCAAGAATAAGACAATAGCCAATATACTTCGGATATTAATTCATGCGACCTACAGGAAGCGTTAAAGTTCGTATGGCCGGGCTGAGTGGCTCAGACGGTTAAGGCGCTGGCCTTCTAACCCCAACTTGGCAGGTTCGATCCTGGCTCAGTCCGGTGGTATTTGAAGGTGCTCAAATACGACAGCCCCGTGTCGGTAGATTTACTGGCACGCAAAAGAACTCCTGCGGGACTAAATTCCGGCACCTCGGCATCTCCGAAGATCTTAAGAAGTAGTTAGTGGGACGTAAAGCAAATAACATTATTATTAAAGTTCGTATGATTGTATTGGCGCGCTCAGCTACGCAGGACTACGCCGCGTGCTGTGTTCACTCGTAGTGAGACCGCTACTCCATACTCTACTAGCATCTTGCACAGTCCAAGAGCTGATTTGTCACCATTTAGTCACAATGCCATGAAAGGTCCCATGTTGTAAAGATGTTGCTCTTTGACCTTCCTTTTTTCTAAATGTACAGAGCTGGCAGCATGGTCTTACGGAAGCCACGCTGACATACGTTTAGTAAGGAAGGCTGTACAGCACGGGAGAAGTGGTAAGCGGGGCCCGCTTTCGCTCTCGTCGGTGAAACAAAATTTCCATCGAGTCAACAGCAAAAATGATTTATATTTGTGAGAAAGTCATGTAATAAACAGTGGGACGCGCCGCGATGAATTGAGGGCAATAGCTCATACTGTCAGACCTAAAAATATTATGTCCATCAAAATAATGAAGTAATTCACGATATGACCATCCAGCAGTGGGATAAGCAAGTTTTCATGAAGAACAATGCGCGGGACGTATAGCACGCCACACATGGGTGCGTAACTTTAGGAAACGCATTGGTACTGTGTCGTGGAAAATAACATCTCTAGCGAATAAAGAGCAAACTGACAAAGAAGTAGAAACCATGACAACAGCATAAAGCTTCGTAGAAGAAGTTAAATCTGTTATAGAATCCTACGGTCGCGGAAACGAGTGTAACAGTGATCAGAGTGGGTTCATCCTGGATATGGTACGGGAAGGACATTGACTTTAACAGGGAAAAAAACCGAGCTCGATAGTTGCAGTCGCTTAAGTGCGGCCAGTATCCAGTAATCGGGAGATAGTGGGTTTGAGCCCCACTGTCGGCAGCCCTGAAGATGGTTTTCCGTGGTTTCCCATTTTCACACCAGGCAAATGCCGGGGCTGTACCTTGAATAAGGCCACGGCCGCTTCCTTCCACTTCCTAGGCCTTTCCTATCCCATCGTCGCCAAAGACCTATCTTTGTCGGTGCGACGTAAAAAAAACAAGTAGCTAAAAAAAGCTGTTACATTCATTTAAAATGGAAAAAATCACTTAGTGCTATCTGATGTCCACCACACGCATTTACACCATAATGCCGAGAGTTACCACAAGTGGCGAAGTTATGGGGCCTTTGTGCATCACTTTAAGAGAGTGATGATGATGATGATGATGATGATGCTTGTTGTTTAAAGGGGCCTAATATCTAGGTCATCGGCGCCTAATGGTACGCACTGAGACGAAATTCAATGACAATTTAAAAGTCCAAAATCGATCCACTGACTAGAATATAAATTGTGATTATGAAGAATGAAAGGATAAATATGAATTTAGAATAATCAGCGGAGCCAACTCAGAATACTGAAAGTTAAAACTAATTCCAAAATCGATCCACTGGCTAGAATTCAAAACGATGACGATGAACAATGATTATGAAATTAAGACAATCAGTGGATCTGACCCGCAATGCCTCACCTTCCCAGAAACTATATAGAACAATTAATATTACTGACAAACCATAATTCTGAATCGATGATTCTTATTGTCCAAAGGGGTCCGAACTCCAGGCCAACGGCACCTCATAATGGTACTTATCGCTAATAAAGTAGAACCATGGTATTTCCCAAGATGCGGTACTAATCAAGAGTAGCGTAATCTCACGGTGTTGCAAACGTTATGGTACTACCCAAGTATTGTACGTCGTACAGGTAACGCAGACCTATGGTGTTTGCCACATAATGGCGCCACTCGTAGGCAACGCTATCCCACGGTTTTCCTCACATAGGTGTACTAATCAAGGGACTCGTACTATCCAGTGGTGTTCCTTGCATAGTGGGAACGCAGATCCTCAGTGTCGCTCATATAGTGCTAATAATCACAGGCAACGCCCAGCCCCGTGGTGTTTCTCACAATGGTACTAATCACAGGTAACGTAAGCCCGTGGTGTTCCGCATATAATGGTACTAATCAGGGGTATTGTAAACCCATAGTGAACCACCCACTATTGCTACTAATAAGCCTATTGAGTACCTAACATGGTGGTACTACTCGCAAATAAAGGCGACCCATGGTTTCCTCCGCTTGATGGTACTAATGAGAAGTAGTTTCATGGTTCTAATTCAATCATCCCTTGGTCGCAGGGGATACCGTGGGTGTATTCTTCATCTACGTCTCCCACCCACAGGAAGTCTTTAAGAGAGTCGAAAGGTGTGTTTCGTACGGCGGTGAAAAAGAACATGTTTTCGCATGAAAATACTTATGTTGATTGTACTTAATCCAGAGAAATGGGATCTATACAAGTGAACGAATGGTTAAAGGCGTATTATAGCAAACTGCACCGTCCGGTAAAGTTGCGCTCATTCTGGATTCCTTTTATTGACATAAATCTACGCAAAAGGAAGATACCGTACAGCTGGTGATGATCCCTCCTGGAGCCACAGCTTAGTGTCAACCACTAGATGTGTACAGTTTAGAGTATGGAAAGGCTTTGTACGTATATTATCAGCCACTGTTCGATTATTGAATTTGGATATCGCTGTTGGCACCGAGAAACACCATCTTGAAAATTCATTCTCTGTCATACCACCAACTGTCGTCTCCATGTTTTCGTCCCATGCGGCAATACGCCTGGTACCGAAGTCAGTATTAATCCAAAACCTCGTCAGCCTTTGAGCATCCTGTGCAATATTCTTTTGACAGCGGTGACTTAAAATTTTCGACTTGCCCTTATCCTCGCTTCGTTAGCTGTGTTTGGTGCTTAACAGCATTGTGCTTTCACCATTTCTAGCACGAGCATCATTGTTGCTGAAACTATATAGAGTAACTTGCTTTCCTGTGTAACGCCCCTTCTTATACTGATAACCTTTATTTTTACCATAACAATCTTTATTGACCCAGAATCAATGTAGGAATTAAATTATTTCTCTTAATGGCGCTACGTCATCTTCGTGACGTGCCACGCAATTACTGACGTAATAAGAAAGAATATCGGTGGCGCAGTCCTCGACTAGTGAAACCATTACACGCCACAGTCCTGCGTAGCCAAGCTCGCCAATTCAAACTTTAACGCTTTATGTAGGTCGCATAAGCTAATTTCCGAAATACACTGACTGACAGAGCAAATGCAACACCAAGGAGGAGTGGTTCGAAAGGGATGCAAGTTGGGGAAAAAACAGAGACGGCACGGACGAATAATTGATGTTTATTTCAAACCGATATGCAGGTTACACAATGCGCACGGCATCGACTCAGTAGGATGTAGGACCACCGCGAGCGGCGATGCACGCAGAAACACGTTGTAACTTTTTTTGATGATAATAATAAATAAAATCATGAATAAAAATATATAAATAAAATCACTCAAAAACTTAATAAAATTAATAAGCATAATTAACCGAAATGTCCGTAGTATGGGCGCCAGAGTTCACCAGAATGGATCCCTCGAATTTAGATAAGAGCATGATAAACTTTATATCCCAGGGCGTGTACATAATGCTGCGTACTGGTACATCTGCTGCAGGCCTTACCTAACCTCCTGAAAACGACTAATTAGGTAGGAACTGCACCTAGGTTCATCAATAACACTTATTCTAAAATAGCTAACTATATTCTTAACAAATTCCGTGCATGAGCACCTCATCAACATACAACATTATACATATAATACACACATAAAATATTGCTGGAAGACTCTATATTTACAACAACAACAATAATAATAATAATGAAAACAGTGGGAAAACGAAAGCGAGAACTAAGCTACCATTTGTAGATAGTCCGATGAACAATGTACATGTATGAAGATAAATACCCTTCACTGTCTCTGTATCAATTCGACTTACCGATTCTCATAATCGGCAGTTATCACATCACACAGATACTGTACCTTGTACTACTGTGTTCACATATTTTAACACTTGTTGTAAAGATATATACACACGTCTGTCGATCCTCAACATATAAATTTATGGAAAGTCTGAGATAGCTTTCACCAACATATAATGCTAGGCCGCCACAAGTGCTACAATACTTAATGCGCAAGCACTCTCCACAATCAGCCACTTTCCACAAACATAACAAGACTACGCTCCACGAACGTTTGAAGTCCAGTGCATTGCAGCCGTGTCACTCCAGTACCGTGTATCAGCACCACTTCCTTCCCGTACAGTGCGTCAGTTGTCGTTCCTTCATACAGTGTTACTGCTTGTAGTTGTAGTAGTTCCTTCTCGTTCCTTTACAATCACTCTCACAATGTTTTTGGTTGCCGCCGTATCATCAACCTTTATAGACATCAACATCCCCCTCCTCTCAGATGATACGTCTAGAATGGTGCTTGCCAGCCAATCATGAGTAAACCTCTTCTTTCTCCCAGGTTATAAACAAACACTCGGGAGTTTTACATGAATCATCAAATTTCCCTGGTACAACAACAAGCTCATCTCATCAGGCTGGGATATATACATGACTCATAAATTTCCCGACACAAGTACATCACAACAGACACTGGGGTAGCCATATGACTCATTCGAATTACCAGAGTTATTAAAGCAATGTTTTCCCACTCGTGCAAAACAAATTACTCATACCTACATATGTGGATATCTTCCAGCTTATAAATATAAATGACAAAACATACAAATGAAATACCGATAATAATAATAATAACAATAAATCGAATACTGACAATAATATCTCTAAATTCTACATATAATTCGGGGGTGTGATATATGTACTATCACAACGTCGAGTTACAGAGTCAATAAGAGTGCGGATGGTGTCCTGAGGGATGGTTCTCCATTCTCTGTCAACCATTTGCCACAGTTGGTCGTCCGTACGAGGCTGGGGCAGAGTTTGCAAACGGCGTCCAATGAGATCCCACACGTGTTCGATTGGTGAGAGATCCGGCCACGGAAGCATCTGTACACCTCGTAGAGCCTGTTGGGAGATGCGAGCAGTGTGTGGGCGGGCATTATCCTGCTGAAACAGAGCATTGGGCAGCCCCTGAAGGTACGGGAGTGCCACCGGCCGCAGCTCATGCTGCACGTAGCGGTGGGCATTTAACGTGCCTTGAATACGCACTAGAGGTGACGTGGAATCATACGCAATAGCGCCCCAAACCATGATGCCGCGTTGTCTAGCGGTAGGGCGCTCCACAGTTACTGCCGGATTTGACCTTTCTCCACGCCGACGCCACACTCGTCTGCGGTGACTATCACTGACAGAACAGAAGCGTGACTCATCGGAGAACACGACGTTCCGCCATTCCCTCATCCAAGTCGCTCTAGCCCGGCACCATGCCAGGCGTGCACGTCTATGCTGTGGAGTCAATGGTAGTCTTCTGAGCGGACGCCGGGAGTGCAGGCCTCCTTCAACCAATCGACGGGAAATTGTTCTGGTCGATATTGGAACAGCCAGGGTGTCTTGCACATGCTGAAGAATGGCGGTTGACGTGGCGTGCGGGGCTGCCACCGCTTGGCGGCGGATGCGCCGATCCTCGCGTGCTGACGTCACTCGGGCTGCGCCTGAACCCCTCGCACGTGCCACATGTCCCTGCGCCAACCATCTTCGCCACAGGCGCTGCACCGTGGACACATCCCTATGGGTATCGGCTGCGATTTGACGAAGCGACCAACCTGCCCTTCTCAGCCCTATCACCATACCCCTCGTAAAGTCGCCTGTCTGCTGGAAATGCCTCCGTTGACGGCGGCCTGGCATTCTTAGCTATACACGTGTCCTGTGGCACACGACAACACGTTCTACAATGACTGTCGGCTGAGAAATCACGGTACGAAGTGGGCCATTCGCCAACGCCGTGTCCCATTTATCGTTCGCTACGTGCGCAGCACAGCGGCGCATTTCACATCATGAGCATACGTCAGTGACGTCAGTCTACCCTGCAATTGGCATAAAGTTCTGACCACTCCTTCTTGGTGCTGCCTTTGCTCTGTCAGTCAGTGTACTAAGGCCGTTGCGTTATTCTTGGCTCATTTAACGTGTGTACAGAATTTATGGAAGATCCGTGATTCCCCGGGACGCGCCCTTCCCTTGTTAGAAAAATTTGGACACTGCTTGAGGCGATTTTAAGATGGATCTTTTATTAAATTTTTCCCATACATGCATACTTACATACATACATACATACATACATACATACACATACATACATACATACATACATACATACATACCTACATACCTACATACCTACATACATACATACATACATACATACATACATACATCAGTATAGACAGTTATGCCTTTCAGCGTTCATGGTGTGGGTTACTCCGTCCTAGTTCGTGAACCATGGGCAACGGCTGAGTGGCCTAGTAAGTGGTCCTGAGAGTCGCGATATCAGTTGCTACGGAATGGCTCTGGGCATTTGGGACATATTCTGAGTCATGGCTTTCCTTGTGCTCAGGCGGCTAGGGCTATACAATCCACCGTTGGTCCCTAACCGTTAGATGAGAGATCCTCACTTGGACTACATGTAAGTAGGGTAGCATCCTGCTTCATGAATTTACCTAAATCTTTCCCACTACATTGAAAATTTTCAGTGCCTCTTCTTGGATCTACTCATTTTGCAGGATGATATACCTCAGCTACCGCTTCATTTCTCCTTGGTTTTAATACTCATGAGAGTAAATGTTTACTAGAATGTCAACTGCCATCGATTTCACTTGCGTTTGGTGGTCTTTTTTGTTATTTGATTTACGTCGCACCGACACAGATAGGTCTTATGGCGACAATGGGATAGGAAAGGCCTAGGATTGGGAAGGAAGCGGCCGTGGCCTTAATTAAGGTAGAGCCCCCGCATTTGCCTGGTGTGAAAATGGGAAACCACGGAAAACCATCTTCAGGGCTGCCGACAGTGGGGTTCGAACCCACCATCTCCCGGATGCAAGCTCACAGTTGCGCGCTCCTAACCGCACGACCAACTCGCCCGGTCGTTTGATGGTCTGAGGATAACATAAGATCTCCATCTTGTATAGCCTGGGTCCGATTCCCAGCTCTGCTATGAATTTAAGACTGGGATTCAGTCACCAGATCAGAGAAGATAAATTGGTTAAAATCCCACTCTCATAATTGGGTAGCGTGCTGGTTATAACGCCAGAAATATGAACTGCGTTAGTTCACACGTGTGTGTTTCAGGATTCAACAGCGCTGAAAGCGACGGAAGCTGCCTTAAATGGCTCAAAATTACAAATACATACGTTGTATATTAATTACTGAACCAAGAAGAGACCAGCTTGATACACATCTACTTTCTGTAAAGCAAGAAATTCCTGAGATGATACTTATATATCCTCTTCTTTTCTTGGAAACCTAGTTGTACAGATTCACGGAAGTTAGATTCTACTTAGGTTGCGCAGTTGATACTCGTATTATGTGATAGGATCATGTGGATTTGAGTTATCATTTAGGAGGATGGATACCTTCATCTTCACCATGTACAACCGTTTGGTTTAAATATCTGGTGTGTATTCCTCTATTTCCTCACAGTTTATACGTGACCGGGCGAGTTGGCCGTGCGGTTAGGGGCGCGCGGCTGTGAGCTTGCATCCGGGAGATAGCGGGTTCGAATCCCACTGTCGGCAGCCCTGTTTTCCGTAGTTTCCCATTTTCACACCATGCAAATGCTGGGGCTGTACCTTAATTAAGGCCATGGCCGCTTCCTTCATACTCTAAGGACTTTCCTATGCCATCGTCGCCAGAAGACCTATCTGTGTCGGTGTGACGTAAAGCCACTAGGAAAAAGTTTATACGTGTGACAATATATTTACAGTTCTTGCATTCGAGAAGCTGTATTTTATGATACCTTGCCCACATCTAACTTCTACACCTTAGCAACGTGCGGGAGTGATTGAGAAACTTCTGAACACGACACTCTTTTGTTGTGTTCTATGAAGGTAAAGTGGGGATGGTTCTCGATATAATATCCACGGAGCATCGCTATCTAGGACTCAAGGGGCCTGTTTCATAAAGCTACAAGTCTACAAGTTACAAGTCATTTTTCATACAAGTTGTAGGAAAAAATGAATTCCTGTTTCATAAAAGCACTTGTAGGTACAAGTGAATTTATACAAGCTACAAGACTTGTCAACAAGTCAAAATTCATGTTTTGTTTCATAAAGATACTTGTAGAGTGCAAGAACTTGTAGAAAATACAGTTTTTCCTACAAGTTGTTTGAGACATGTAAGGTTGATTACAAGTCTGTGTAATTTGCTGTTAAATACTCAATAATCAATTAGTTTTCAAGCTTTGTGTTCATTTTTGTGTGGAATATGGATTTATTATATAGTAGTAGCGATGGTGAAGAAGATATAATAGGGGATGGGCAAATACGTAAAAGAACTTTCAGAAGTAGGGTTAACATGTCTTTCACAAGCTTTTATGAATACAATGAAAGGTTTAGAATGAGTTCAATAAAACTGGAGTCACTCCTTCAAGATGTAGGTAATCAACTTCAACATGCAACTAACAGAAATTGTGCTCTATCTCCAAAACAACAGTTACTTATAGCATTACACTGGTTAGGAAATGGAGGGCAATATCATGCAGTACGTGATGTGCATGGTGTATCAAAATCTAGTGTGTGCAGAGCAGTTCATTCAGTTGCGAATGCAGTGAATATTGTCAAGTTTCCCACAGTTGTTGACTGGCCAGAGGAAACTGGCCACATTGTTCGAGAGTTCCATGCTATTGCTCGTATGCCTCAAGTATGTGGATGTATTGATGGAACACTAACAAACATTGATGCTCCTGCAGTAGGACATGAGAATGACTTCATTGATAGGCATGGGAACCATTCCATAAATTGCATGGTAGTGTGTGGACCAAATCTTAAATTTTACTATGCAAGTGCTAACTGGCCTGGAAGTGTGCACGATGCACGTGTACTAAGAAACAGCACTCATTCTCAACGCTTTGATGCTGGGTGGCGTCCATTTCCAGGTGCTATTCTTCTTGGTGATTCAGGGTACCCACTTAAGGAATGGCTCATTACACCTGTCTGGAATAATATAAATGACCCTGCAGTTATGCGTTTTAATAAAGCTCATAAGTCAACAAGACGTATAATTGAAAATGCCATTGGGATCTTAAAAGAGAAATTTTCATGTCTCAATCATCTCAGAGTTAACCCTACTTTTGCAGCTAATATTTTTATTTGTTGTGTTACACTTTGTAACATTTCAAGAGAACTTCAAGGTCAGAATGTGATGAACATAGAACCTGTTGAAAATGAAAACGATGAACCAGATTTTGACTATGTACCACTTCCAGCAGCACATAGGCGCCTACAACAACTCATTAACCATTTTGCTTAAGATTAAGGCTTACCTAAAATATTCGGTGAAGTAATGTCTTGTAAAATATATAGTGGAATAATGTGATAAAAGGCAGTTATTTACACAGACAAAATATTTTAATGTTATTGTTTAATTTACATGAGAAAAATAATCAAACATAGATTTCATTAGCTTCTTCAGCCACTCCATTTGTTAATAAATAATGAAGACCCTCTTCTACATTATCATCACACTTTGTAATATCCTTTGTATAATGAGACATGGGTAGGCCCAAGTCACTCTCAAGTTTCAAAGCCTCCAATTTTGATTTAAATATTTGTATTTCTAATAGCTCATCCTGAAGGGCTATCTTCTTTCTCCTCTGAATTTCCTGGTAATCTGTGTGGTGAAGTGAAGACTCAGAAGAAATTTTCTTCCTTTTCTCACCTGAAATGTTCATAAATGGTTAGAATATTATGGTTAAAGGTTAAAATATTGTTAAAATGGGTAAATACGATTAAAATATTAGAGTGTATCTGAAATTTGTAAACAAATAAGAACTATTAACTTGCCTTTGCTTGAACATGGTGTTTCATCACCAACTACTACTTTTGTTGCTTCTGCATTGTTTTCACCAGCAGTAGTCTCTTCTAATGGTTTCTCCCATGTTTCGTTTACCCCTAAACTTGTTACAATGGGGGATTCTTTGCCAATTATATCAATTACTATATTATCTATATCTGTCAGCTTTGATGTTTTGCCACCAGCAGAACCAGTTTTTTTTGGCATTGTCCAATTTTGCCTGTGAAATAATGGAAAATGTACATGTATAACAAATTCATATTCTGACTGTGTAATAAATATAAGTATATGAATACTATTTGTCTGAAATTCAGAATATTATAAAATTATTATGTACAAAGTTGTATACAATGATAACCTAACCTTAAAAGAGATAAGAATATAGGCCTATGTGACAATATATGTTTTAATACTTACAACAGTGGTCTTCTTTAGATTCTGCCACAAGACATCTCTAACATAGGTAAAATCTTTAGTATCAGGGATAAGACCCACAGATAAGGCAATATTGTGGATATTCCTCCACTCTCTAACTTTATCTTCTTTTGTGAGTGAAGAAGAGAAGGCTCCAAACAAAATTTCTTTTGCATGCCTGATTTTATTCAGGATTAAAAGTTTGTTGGCAATTTGTTGCTGTTTACTACTCATCTTTGAGTCCTTTGACTCCACTTGTCTATCTCACAGAAATCAGCTGACTTGTAAGACTTGTAGTGAAAAGTACCAAACTTACAATTGTAGAAATTTTGTTTATGAAACAAAAATTTCTTACAAGTGTAGGAACATGCACTTGTAACTACAACTTGTACACTTGTAGACTTGTAGCTTTATGAAACAGGCCCAAGGTCTTCCCTGGCCCTCTTCATCTCCCAATTCCGTTCCGATGTCATTTTGATTTGTTGTTTACCGCTTCAAGATCCTGTTTTACCTCGCATGTTCTGCAGATCACAGTATCTTATATAGGTCGAAAACGACTATCAACTCTAACAGCTGAATGTATTGTAGCGTATCAGTTGTACGATCTGTTGCTTTTCATCAAATGCTTAGAAAGATGGTAGTTGATGCGAAATGATCCGGCTGATATGCTGGTGATCTGATTCTGTTATTTCCTAAATACCGGCATTGTTT
Organism: Anabrus simplex; assembly: GCF_040414725.1. Lineage (NCBI taxonomy): Eukaryota > Metazoa > Arthropoda > Insecta > Orthoptera > Tettigoniidae > Anabrus > Anabrus simplex. The sequence continues at coordinate 1,047,431,174 of NC_090266.1, forward strand.
TCGTCGATCCAACGCTTCTAGCCAGTAATATTACGAGTGAATCGAAGCGAAAGCAGGCCTTATTTTGGACTCTCTTGTATGAATATATCTTGACCGCATAAAAACTCTCTAAAACAAATACGGGAGAGGTTTTCCAGCTCCACAGACCTGTTAAGTTATGGTATCCTTTTGACAGATCACGGGTACATGTGGATTAAGAGAGCTGCCACACAAAAGTAGGGAGAATTGTGGAAAAATATTTTCGTGAGCTCAAAGAACTTGAGGTGCTATTTGTCCTAAAAATGTACCTACTTTAATTGGTGTACTGTACAACTTAACACTTCGACAATTTTCGAGAAACACGTCACTGTAACATTCAATGTTATAATACACTGTGTTCCAAAACAGTAGAAAGTAATCGGGGGTTGAATAGTCCACCCCGAAACAACACAGGAAGTTCATATGTGCTCTACGGCCAATCGCTTACGAGTTACAGACTTTCCAACTTGGTAATAGCCTTACCTGGCACATCCCACGTCGATCAGCTGTCACCATGTTGGTTTTACCAACAGAGATACTGTATTCTAATACAAGAAGTGCTCAGAATGTCCGCACCGTGCGCCTCAATACACGCCTCATTGATTGTCGGACAAGTTCCTACACTCTAGGCATTGCATTGCACGTCTACGATGTCAACCTTGTTCCACACGGTGGCCGTAACGGCATGCCTGACTCCACAAACTTAATCCTAAATAGGAACTCCCCCCTACTCCCACCTAGAATCTAAACCAAGCGTACCTCGTAAACGGTCGATTCTGGGACATACATTTACTAGGACTTCAGTGTGTCGTTTCGGGGTGTACAACCCACTCCTATCTCCCGATTATTTCCCCAATGTTTGGGAAGATCCTGTATAATATTGAGCAACAAATTAGCTCTTATTTTAGTTCTTTATTAGTTCACTCAGATAAGATCTTAATTGGGAAATGGAAACAATGTATCTATTTGCTAGACATTGACACGAGAAACCTCAAAATGCCATTTCAAATATGGTTGATGTTTGGGTTTGAAATCAGCAGTCCCTCGAGCTCGGGAGTAGTGGGCAGCGCCGATTATTTGGGAAATAAAGGAGTTTCTGTGATGAAAGTGCAATTTTCTGCTTATGGTCAAATGTGTATGTATGTATGTATGTATGTATGTATGTATGTATGTATGTATAATGTAACTTACAATCTGCCCAGTCTGCGAAACACGCAAGTTAGGTATAAATATTACACTATAACATATCGTATTCAAAAAGACGCACAACGAGATGCGGTCACTTGTGTACACTGTTTTATTTACAAATGATATACACACACATGAATGAACCACCATCTTGAACTATTCGACTACCACATTAGCATGTCAACAAACTACGAAACACTACCAACACAACAAAATCATAACATGAGTTCACATACTTAACTCGACTAACGGCTCTCACCAACAACTCAACTCAACTACCCAACACCGTCCTTTTATATACCTTGCCTGGCCAGGCTTCCAGAAAAGTATGACACAACATGCTTTCCTGTATCTTCTAGAGTCTCCAATAACCTATGTACAAATAGATAGAACATTCTGTAAAACTCTAGTGACAAACATGCGTTGTTCTAGACTATTACCCTGTGTTGCACATCACATTGGATTTATACGTCATATTTGCAGGTAGTAATAAATTATATACTATTAATTACGTGTTCTTACATTAAATAAAATCGTCGCCATAAGACCTGTCTGTGTCGGTGCGACATAAAGCAACTTGAAAAAAAAATAAAGTCGCATTAATAAGCATACAGCAGAAGTATCGTGACATAACCTCACATGTTCTGTGACACAAGACAGATCATACAACACACAAATAATAAATGATGCGACCACGATTTATTAATTACGTGTTCATACATGTAACAACAACACCTACTAATCGAGCTCGATATTTTCACTATTTACGCATGGGTTTAGAGAATTGTTTCGAAGTTATACTTGTCCATTCTCGCATTTTCTCGAGCCTCCAATAACCTATGTACATATGGATAGAAGAACATTCTATAAAACTCGAGTGACAAAGCTGCGTTGTTCTAGAATATTTCCCTGTGTTGCACATCACATTGGATTTATACATTATATTTACAGGTAATAATAAATTATATATAATTAATTACGTGTTCTTACATTAAATAAAATTGTCGCCATAAGACCTGTCTGTGTCGGTGCGACAGAAAGCAACTTGAAAAAAAAAAATTAAATAAAGTCGTATTAATAAACGTACAGCAGAAGTATCGTGACATAACCTCACATGTTCTGTTACACAAGACAGATCATACATCACTCAAATAATAAATTATACGACCACGATTTATACCAAATAACGTCCGTACATAACTACGTAGATAATAATAATAATAATAATAATAATAATAATAATAATAATAATAATAATACCACCTACTAACCGAGCTCGATATTTTCAGTATTTACCCGTGGGTTTAGAGAATTGTCTCCAAGTTATACCAGTCCACTTCACTTGCATCAAACATACGGTAATTATAAAACACATTATCAAACAACGAATAAAATACTATATATAATGTGTTTTACAGGCAAGTTTTAGTGTAATATTTGTATTTAACTTGTGTGTTCGACAGACTGAAGAGCTTTTAGGTCACTTTTAACTGAGTCGACACTGAAAGAAATGGCTTCCTTCTTAACAAATACATGTATGCATGTATGTGGGCAAGGTGGGCAAAATAAAACTGGCCCGGAAAATACTTATAAGACTGACGCGGAATTGCCCGTCAGAGGAAATGCTGGAAACCGTGATTTCGATGCACCAATCGGTTGCTGTCACATGTCTGCGCGTGCCCATCTATCGAGTACGTCGCTGTGTCATGGCGTGTTAGTGAGTGGAGCAGTCGTGTTTAGTGATCAGTTGAATGCAACACAAAATGGTGCTCGCGATAAAACAGCGCGTGTAAATTGTCGAGTGTTATGCGAAGCACGATTCGTGGAACACATATGCGGGAGTTTTTGCGTAAGAGTTTAAGATTGGAAGTGTTTTGGCAAAACTTCCAGCAGCGTCTGCAATGCAAAATTTGTGGCAGAAGGGCGTGAAATAGCGAATAGAATCCTTAACTATCCGAAACGAGTTCGAACACCAGAAAACATTGCTCGAGTGAAGGAAAGCCTGGATCGAAGTCCGACGAAATCCCAGCGCCGTTTATCTATACAAGTGGGAGTTAGAGATTGTCGTGTCGAAACATTGTCAGAATGGACCTGCATCTGTACTCTTAAAAAATTGTCATTTCATTTTTCAGATGAGGCAATTTACAGCTTATTCTGTAATATTCATTTACAAAGGCCAGTACCTCGTCATTCCTATCGTAAATATTTTCCGCGCCACTTTCAGTATGCCCATCCGGTAATATGTAAACTACCAGGAATGGAAATAAATAATCTATATATATAAAATAGCTTGTCCTGACTGACTGACTGATTCATCATCGCAGAGCCAAAACTACTGGACGTAACGAAATGAAATTTTGGGGATATATTCATATTAAGATGTAGGTGCTCGCTAAGAGAGGATTTTTGTATATTCCTTCGCTAAGGGGGTGAAAAGAGGGGTGAAATTTTAAAATGAGTGTGTCTATATCTCGAAAGTTTAAAAGTTTACAGATGTAAAAATTGGTATTTAGAATCTTCTTTAAAAATAAGGAAACACGTATTTTTTTGTTTTCAGAAAATCCCAATAGGAGGGTTGAAAAGGGGTGAAAATGGGGAAAATGGGTTGAATGCCCTTAATCAGTATACCAGCACTTATATCTCAGAAAATGAAGATATTACAGACCTGAAAATTGGTACTATTGATCTCTTTTAAAAATAAAGAAACACGTATTTTTTTGTTTTTGGAAAATCCAATTAATGGGAGGGTGAAAAGGGGGTGAATTTTTAAAATGAGTGAATCTATATCTCCAAACTTTTAAAGTTTGCAGATGTAAAAATTGGTATTTAGAATCTTCATTAAACATAAAGAAACACGTATTTTTTTGTTTTCGGAAAATCGCAATAGGAGGGATGAAAAGGGGTGAAAAAGGTGTTGAATGCCTTTAATGAGGCTACTTATATTTCAGAACCTGAAGATATTACAGACCTGAAAATTGGTACTATTGATCTCTTTTAAAAATAAAGAAACACGTATTTTTTGTTTTTGGAAAATCCAATTAATGGGGGGGGTGGAAAGGGGGTGATTTTTTAAAATGAGTGTATCTATATCTCAAAACTGTTACAGTTTATAGATGTAAAAATTGGTATTTAGAATCTCCTTTAAAAATAAAGAAACACGTATTCTTTTGTTTTCGGAAAATCCCAATAGGAAGGGTGTAAAAGGGTGAATAATGGGTTGAATGCCTTTAATGAGGCTACTTATATTTCAGAACCTGAAGATATTACAGACCTGAAAATTGGTATTTGGGATCTACTTTAAATGTAAAGAAACACGTATTTTTTCGTTTTTGGAAAATCCAAATACTGAGGGGTGAAAAGGGGGGTGAATTTTTTAAAATGAGTGTATCTATATCTCAAAACTGTTACAGTTTATAGATGTAAAAATTGGTATTTAGAATCTCCTTTAAAAATAAAGAAACACGTATTCTTTTGTTTTCGGAAAATCCCAATAGGAAGGGTGTAAAAGGGTGAATAATGGGTTGAATGCCTTTCATGAGTCTACTTATATTTCAGAACCTGAAGATATTACAGACCTGAAAATTGGTATTTGGGATCTACTTTAAATGTAAAGAAACACGTATTTTTTCGTTTTTGGAAAATCCAAATATTGAGGGGTGAAAAGGGGGGTGAATTTTTTAAAATGAATGCGTCTACATCTTAAAACTTTAAAATTTACAGATGTAAAAATTGGTAGTTAGAATCTCCTCTAAAAATAAAGGAACACGTATTTTTTTGTTTCCTGTAAATCCCAATAGGAGGGGTGTAAAGGGATAAAAAATGGGTTGAATGCCTTTATTGAGGATACATATATCTCAGAAACGGAAGATATTACAGAACTGAAAATTTGTATATGGGATCTCCTTTAAAAATAAAGAAAAACGTATTTTTTTAGTTTTTGGAAAATCCTATTAATGGCGGTTAAACAGAAGTGACAAATTGGGGTGAATTTTTTGAAAGATTATCTTGGAAACGTAAAATGTTACAGACGTAAAAAGTGGGTGTTTGGAATCTCCTGTAAATGTAAAGAAACATAGGTGATTTGTTTTTGGAAACTCCACTTAAGGCGAACCCAAAAGGGGTGAAATTTTAAAATGAGAATTTTTACAGCATATCTAAAAAAACTTAACATGTTACAGAAGTGAAAAATGGCATTTTTATCTGTATTAAACATAAAGAAACGTGTATTTTTAATTTTCGGAAATACCACTTGGGTGGAGGGGGGGTGAAAGTGACTGAAAATGGTGTTGAATTATTTTAATTAGGCTACTGATATCTTAAAAATGAAGATGTTACAGACGTGAAATTTGATATTTGCAATCTGCTTTAAAAGTAAAGAAACACGTATTCTCGGAAAATCCAATGAAGCGGGGGAGGGGTGTGAAAGAATTGAAAAATTAATTGACTTTAATTGTATGAGAATATATACATCTAATAAAAACTAAAGTCTTTACAGACGTGAAAATTCGTATTTGGATCTCCTTTAAAAACAAAGAAAAACGCGTTTTGGGGGGGGGGGAATCTTGGGGGGCGGGAGTGTAAAGGAGTTGAATTCCTTTCATGAGGACACATAAATCTAAAAGTGAAGAAGTTAGAGTCGTGATAATTGGTATTTAGAAGATCCTTCACTATTAAAGAAACAAGTATTTTTTGCGGGAAAATTCACTTAGGGGGGGAGGGGGAGTAGTTTGAAATGAAGTGACAAAAGTAAATTATATTTATGGGGATACTTATATCTAAAAACTGAAGGTAATAGACGTGAACATTGGTGTTTGGAATCTCCCTTAAACATAAAGAAACACGCCTTCTTTTAATTTTTTGGGGGGGCGGGGGTAAATAAACTTAACGGCGGTGGGGTGTAGAAGGAGGTGAGACCAATTGATTTTACTGTTGTTAATGTACTTATAAGGATCCACCGTTGCTCAGGCGGCAGCGCGCCGGCCTCTCACAGCTGGGTTCCGTGGTTCAAATCCCGGTCACTCTATGTGACATTCGTGCTGGATAAAACGGAGGCGGGATAGCTTTTTCTCCGGATACTCCGGTTTTCCCTGTCATCAGCCATTCCAGCAACAAATAATAATAATAATAATAATAATAATGTTCCGGACCGTCGTCAAATATGCGGACCGCGCTGGAAACGGCTCCTGGACGGGTAATGACTAAGAATGCAGTCCGGCCGCGGGTTCAGTGCCGCCAAGGCACCCAATATGACACCACGCCGGATCTCCTGAAGGATTTTTTCCAGATTAAAAATGATTATAGGAAAATACGGTAATGCAAAGATTTACGGACCCAACTGACCGGGAAGAATACCTGAGCCTAGCCCGGGAAGTACGAAATCGATTGCTGGAAAGGAAGATTGAAAAATGGGAGGAAACGTGCCGTAATCTAATAGAAAACGAGTCAGATCGGGAATTTTGGTAGATTCTCGCTGAAAACGTGTCAGATCGCGAATTTCGGCGGATTATATATCTAAAACAATAAGCATTCAATTATAAATTTCAGTATAATACCGTAGCGAAGCACGGGTACCTTGCTAGTATATTAATAATTTCGTGCGGCTATTTCTAGCCGTTTGCAACCCTTTGTAAGGCAGACCCGAAAATGAGGGTGGGCGGCATTAAAGATGTGTAAGTAACTGCGGTCCGCCTCTGTGGTGTAGTGGTTAGCGTGATTAGCTGCCACCCCGGGAGGCCCGGGTTCGATTCCCGACTCTGCCACGAAATTTGAAAAGTGGTACGAGGGCTGGAACGGGGTCCACTCAGCCTCGGGAGGTCAACTGAGTAGAGGTGGGTTCGATTCCCACCTCAGCCATCCTGGAAGTGGTTTTCCGTGGTTTCCCCACTTCTCCTCCAGGCGAATGCCGGGATGGTACCTAACTTAAAGCCACGGCCGCTTCCTTCCCTCTTCCTTGCCTATCCCTTCCAATCTTCCCATCCCTCCACAAGGCCCCTGTTCAGCATAGCAGGTGAGGCCGCCTGGGCGAGGTACTGGTCATACTCCCCAGTTGTATAACCCGACCAAGAGTCTGAAGCTCCAGGACACTGCCCTTGAGGCGATAGAGGTGGGATCCCTCGCTAAGTCCGACGGAAAAACCGAACCTGGAGGGTAAACAGATGATGATGATGATGATGAAGTAACTGCGTGTTATTATGATGGAGGATAGTGTTAAGTATGGTATGTGAGTTGCAGGTGTGTTGGGGACAGCACAAACATCCAACCCCCGAGCGATTGGAATTAACCAATGAAGGTTAAAATCCCTGACCCGGCCGGGAATCGAACGCGCGACCCTCTGAACCGAAGGCCAGTACGCTGAACATTCAGACGAGTCGGACAATAATAGTATGTGTGTTCAGTCTTCAGCCCTAAGGCTGGGTGGATCCTCAACAGCTATGCCATCAGCTGTCATAGATGGCCTAGGCATCACTGAAGAGGCGTACTAGGGAAATGAGGAGTAAGGTAGTTTACCGTTGCTTTCCTCACCAAGCCAGAAGTTGCTATTACATATCAGTATGCCAAGCCTACTGAAATGCATGCACCAACCGATCCTATGAGCAACGTTTTCAGAGTATATTAGAAAATGCCACATTGGAAAGATATCGACGTTATTAAGAATTGGCATATGTATAGCAGACAGGATATGCACAAAATTGTCTTCCACACTGTACTAAATATTATTTAGTAAATAATAATTCCGCGTGGCTATTCTTAGCTTCGTAGAACCGTTGAAAGGCATCTGCTGTGTATGGGAAAGTGCCTTTTAGTGTTGAGGAAGATATTGTTATATGTAGTGTACGGGTTGGGGGGGGGGGTGTTGGAGAGAGTACAAACACAGTCCTCGATTCAAGGGAAATAATCATTTAAGGTTGAAATCCCCGACCTGGCCGGAAATCGAATTGGAGTCCTCTGAACCGAAGGTCATTACGGTGATCATTTAGCCAAGGTTCCAGTCCCCAAACCGTACTAAATATTTTACAGTACCTAGACCAATAAAGAAAAGGAAGGCTACAGCTTATGACATACACTGTTCTTGGATGCCTCACGAGAAGGTTAGTATTGATTCTGTCTATGAATAGCCGATTTTAGACACATCCAGGAAATAACACTGAAATTGTGATTTACATCGTTCTTACCAGCTTGGTACATCATTGCTATTTTTTTGAACGGAAATTGGACATTCTGTTTCTCTTTCCTAACATTTACCCCATAATGTAGCACGGTCTGTTTGCGTGCACACCTTTCTCCAACTGTTTGTATCAAGGACATCATCACAGGCGCCGCCTGCAATTCGCATGTCCTCCTTCCTGCTGTCGAGCCACCGGTTTCTTGGACTGGTTTCCTACTGGGTTGTACCGGAGGACTTTCTTTGCCACCAAATTCTCTGTTCTCACAGCGTGATCATTCCACACACGACATGCTTCTTTCTATTCTATGTTCTACTCCAATTTGCTTCCTGACGTGGCCAAGCTTCGTAAGGCCCAGCAACAAACGCAGCGCATTTTTTATCTCCTGCAAATCAGCGTTCTGAGCGGTAGAATTGTCACTGATTGAACCATGGATTTGTAAATCTTTCCTTTGAGTGAGCTGGAAGTCATCATAGCGAACACTTCTCCAGGGACTTGGTGCCATTTTAGTAATGCAGTGTTTTCTCTTCCTCGGGCGTCCTCTACAGTCGATGATGACGAGGAAACAAAGCATTTAAAATGCGTAGCTTTGACACGATCTTGACGATCAATTTTGATTGTACTATCGATCTGCGAGCCCTACTGCACGTTTCCCGTTTTCCTGATGTTTTTCTAAAGCCAGTTTCATCCGAGCAATCCTCGAACTTTATATAAATACTAGCAAGATACCCGTGCTTCGCTACGGTATTATATTGAAATTTATAATTGAATTCTTATTGTTTTAGATATATAATCTGCCGAAATTCGCGATCTGACTCGTTTTTTGCGAGAATCCACCAAAATTCCCGATTTGACTCGTTTTCTATTAGATTACGGCACGTTTCCTCCCATTTTTCAATCTTCCTTTCCAGCAATCGATTTCATACTTCCCGGGCTAGGCTCAGGTATTCCTCCTGGTCAGTTGGGTCCGTAAATCTTTGCCATCTCTTCCTATAATCATTTTTAATATGGATAAAATCCTTCAGAAGATACGGCGTGGTGTCATATTGGGTGCCTTGGCGGCACTGAACCCGCGACTGGACTTCATTCTTAGTCATTACCCATCCAGGAGCCGTTTCTAGCGCGGTCCGCACATTTGACGACGGTTCGGTACATTCTTCTTCTTCTTCTTCTTCTTCTTCTTCTTCTTCTTCTTATTATTATTATTATTATTATGTGTTGCTGGAATGAATGATGACAGGGAAAACGGGAGTATCCGGAGAAAAACCTGTCCCGCCTCCGTTTTGTCCAGCACGAATGTCACATGGAGTGACCGGGATTTGAACCACGGAACCCAGCTGTGAGAGGCCGGCGCGCTGCCGCCTGAGCAACGGAGGATCCTTGTAAGTACATTAAGGACAGTAAAATCAATTGGTCTCACCTCCTTTTACACCCCACCGCCGTTAAGTTTATTTACAGCCAATCCCCCCCCTCAACAAGAAAAACTTAAAAGAAGGCGTGTTTCTTTAAGTTTAAAGGAGATTCCAAACACTAATGTTCACGTCTATTACCTCCAGTTTTGAGATATATGTATCCCCATAAAAATAATTCACTTTTTTCACTTCATTTCACACTGCTCCCCCCTCCCCCTAAGTGAATTTTCCCGCAAAAAATACTTGTTTGTTTAATAGTAAAGGATCTTCTAAATACCAATTATCGCGACTTTAACTTCTTCAGTTTTTGATTTATGTGTCCACATGAAAGGAATTCAACTCCTTTACACTCCCGCCCCCAAAAATGGTTTCCCACCAAAACACGTTTTTCTTTGTTTTTAAAGGAGATCTAAATACGAATTTTCACGTCTGTAACAACTTTAGTTTTTATTAGATGTATGTATTCTCATACAATTAAGTCAATTCATTTTTCAATTCTTTCAGCCCCCCCCCCCCACTTCATTGGATTTTCCGAGAACACGTGTTTCTTTACTTTTAAAGCAGATTGCAAATATCAAATTTCACGTCTGTAACATCTTCATTTTTGAGATATCAGTAGCCTAATTAAAAGGATTCAACACCATTTTCAGTCACTTTTACCCCCCTCCACCCAAGTGGTATTTCCGAAAACTAAAAATACACGTTTCTTTATGTTTCATAGAGATAAAAAAATACCATTTTTCACTTCTGTAACATGTTAAGTTTTTTTAGATTTACCGTAAAAGTTCTCATTTAAAAATTTCACCCCTTTTGAGTTCCCCTTAAGTGGAGTTTCCAAAAACAAATCACCTACGTTTCTTTACATTTACAGGAGATTCCAAACACCCACTTTTTACGTCTGTAACATTTTAAGTTTCCAAGATATTCTGTAGATATAGTCTTTCAAAAAATTCACCCCAATTTGTCACTCCTACTTAACCGCCATTAATTGGATTTTCCAAAAACTAAAAAAATACGTGTTTCTTTATTTTTAAAGGAGATCCCTTATACAAATGTTCAGTTCTGTAATATCTTCCGTTTCTGAGATATATGTATCCCCACTAAAAGCATTCAACCCATTTTTCACCCTTTTACACCCCTCCTATTGGGATTTACAGGAAACAAAAAAATACGCGTTTCTTTATTTTTAGAGGAGATTCTAACTACCAATTGTTACATCTGTAAATTTTAAAGTTTTAAGATGTAGACACACTCATTTCAAAAAATCAACCCCCTTTTCACCCCCCAATATTTGGATTTTCCCAAAACGAAAAAATATGTGTTGCTTTACTTTTAAAGTAGATCCCAAATACCAATTTTCAGGTCTGTAATATCTTCAGGTTCTGAAATATAAGTAGCCTCATTAAAGGCATTCAACCCATTATTCACCCTTTTACAGCCTTCCTATTGGGATTTTCCGAAAACAAAAATATACGTGTTTCTTTATTTTTAAAGGAGATTATAAATACCAATTTTCACATCTGTAAACTTTTAAAATTTTCATATGTAGATACACTCATTTTAAAAATTCACACCCCTTTTCACCGCCCCCCCAATTACTTTGATTTTCCAAAAACGAAAAATACCTGTTTCTTTATTATTTTTAAGTAGATCTCAAATACCAATTTTCAGGTCTGTAATATCTTCAGGTTCTGAAATATAATTAGCCTCATTAAAGGTATTTAACATATTTTCACCCTTTTCCACCCTTCCTATTGGGATTTTCCGAAAAGAAAAATATACGTGTTTCTTTATTTTTAAAGGAGATTCTAAGTACTAATTTTTACATTTATAAACTTTAAAAGTTTCGTGATATGTATAGATACTCTAATTTTAGAAATCACCCTCTTCTCACCCCCCCCCATTAATTGGATTTTCCAAAAAACAAAAAAATACGTGGTTCTTTATTATTAAAGGAGATACAAAACACCAATTTTCAGGTCTGTGACATCTTCAGTTTCTGAGATATAAGTATCCTCATTAAATGCATTCAACCCCTTATCACCCCTTTCCTCCTTTCCTATTAGGATTTTCCGAAAACAAAAAAATAAGTGTTTCTTTATTTTTAATGAAGATTCTAAATACCAATTTTTACATCTGTAAACTTTCAACGTTTTGAGATATAGATACACTGATTTTAAAAATTCACCCCCTTTTCACCCTCCCATTTACTGGATTTACCAAAAACAAAAAATACGTGTTTCTTTATTTTTAAAAGAGATCAAAAGTACCAATTTTCAGGTCTGTAAAACCTTTAGTTTCTGAGACATAAGTACCGGTATCCTGATTAAAGGCATTCAACCACTTTTCACCCTTTTTCTCCCCTCCTATTGGGATTTTCTGAAAACAAAAAAATACGTGTTTCCTTATTTTTAATGAAAAGTCTAAATACCAATTTTTACATTTGTAAACTTTAAAAGTTTTGAGATATAGATACACTCATTTTAAAATTTCACCCCCCTTTTCACCCCCTTAGCGACGGAATATCCAAAAATCCTCTCTTAGCGAGCACCTACATCTTAATATGAATGTATATCCAAAATTTCATTTCATTATGTCCGGTAGTTTTGGCTCGGCGATGATGAATCAGTCAGTCAGTCAGTCAGTCAGTCAGGACAAGCTATTTTATATATATAGATTGTAGATTTTAGTGGGCTGGGCATGGTCAGCAAGAAGTTCATCAACATAACAAATGAGCGTCCATGAGTGAGGCATTTTTACCGGGCGAGTTGGCCGTGCGGTTAGGGGCGCGCAACTGTGAGCTTTTAATCCTGGACATAGTAGGTTCGAACCCCAGTGTCGGCAGCCCTGAAGAGGGTTTTCTGTGGTCTCCCATTTTCACACCAGGCAAATGCCGGGGCTGTACCTTAATTAAGGCCACGGCCGCTTCCTTCCCATTCCTAAACCTTTCCTATCCCATCGTTGCCTGAAGACCTGTCTGTGTCGGTGCGCCGTAAAGCAAATAGCGAGGCATTTTCAATGTAAACAGTCGAAATGTTCATACACAGAATGAACAAGAAGTAAGAGATTCCCGAACCTTGATGTATGCCAACGTGGATCATGAACGGAGGTAAAGTTCCAGCTGGACAGCGTATGACACTTGTGATATTATGGTACAGGAGATTGATCTATCGAACGTAACCCTCTGAAACGCCATGAAATTGAAGTATTTTCCAGATTATCTGATGCGGTAATTTATCTGTCCTTTTCTGTTAATTCAAATTGAACATTACAGGAGATGGGTCTATCAAACACAACCATCTGAAACATTATAAATTTGAAGTATTTTCGAGATTAGCCCATGTGGTTTGATATTATGTCGAACCATTTTCCACTTCTAGATAGATTATTATAATCTAATAAAAATGTCTTCTGTACAACGCTTTCTATTTCTACAATTATCTACATTTTATTCTGTCGTTCTTTAAAGTGCAAGAATATCTCTCTGCCGAAGAGAACAACCAAGTCATTTTTGCTCACTAACGATAATTGGAGAATCAGTAGTTCCATAAATTCCTAGTTTATGCCCGAGGACAGTGATGGTTATTGCAAGCGGTACTACGTGATTGTTGATTCTCAGCTATGTGGCAATTGGCATGTTTGTTACAGCGAAACATTCGTACATATTAAATTCATATTTTTTGGGGTAGGAATTGATGAGGTTATTTTGTGGATGTGAAGGGATCCACTGAAATTGCTGCATGAGTGAGTGCAAATGCGTGTGCGGGTATCCTTATTATGCTCTGAAGCGATGAATGAGCATGCCGTCGTCGTCAGTTGTTTATTAGTGGTCTAGTAATTTCTTTGTAGATGTTAATGCTGTTTCATATGGTTGAGAATGCTTTACAAATTATTCACGTACAACTGAGTTCAGTCATCTGAATAACATGTGGTACTCGTAACAACCTACATACCAAGTTCGAAATCAAAAGCTCTCCCAGTTAAACTTGAAGATGTGCTCATTGTGATCACCCTCGTAACGTCCCAGTGTGCCCACATCCAATTGAACATCATTCTGTGGGGTTTTGCAGTTCGTTTTCTGCCGGTGTTCACGAACAAATTACAAATATCGTGCTTGTTACTGATAAGCACAATTCTTGACAAAATAGCACCATAACACCATACCTTACACGACTGTGTAACAAAGTTTCTATTTAATTATTATTTTTAAAGTACCTCATTCAAAATAGAGCACTGGACTTTGATGGGTTAAGGTCATTGTTGCTGTGTTCTCGATCCTAGCCCTTTTCTATCCCATCGTCTTCCATAACTAGTGCGTTAGTGTGACATTATACAGGTAGCGAAAATAAATCCACAAAGGATGCATAAACAAAATACTTGGTGAACTACCCACCACGCTTCACAGAATGACCAATAACGTAATTGGTATCGTAGAGAAATAGACTTTAGAAGTGTCTTCAGAAGGGAAGGTTGTGACTTAAAATACTCTACACTGGGTTCCAAGGGAAGATAATTTCCGAATAAATTAATTTTAAAGCACACATATACATTTGAAATCATTAGACTGGGTTCGATAATTTTGGGAACAATGCTGGTGGTGCGTTTTACCCCATCTGCTTAGGAACAGTAGCACTGAGTGCTGAGTAAACAGGTTCATTATTTAATACGTTCGGATTATAAATCTTGTTTCGGAATATACCAGGATATCAGGACATTTGACGTTATAAAGTAAAATAAATGCAAGCTAACGTGACTATTAACCTTGCATTTTCAACCATGAGGTCTACTGCACAAATGCATGTGTAGAGCCCGAGACACTGGGCCATGATTTCCACTTACATTGGCCGGAATTTGGATCGATACCTTCATACAGAGAAGCCGGCCACCAAGTCATCCATCTACCATGTACGTTTAAAATAAAATTCATGGGTCAAGCAAGCAGTAATAAAATTGCATTAATTGCTAAATTACTTGTTATATTAAAGAATACAAATGTTGTTTATTGGTTCTTCATGTTTGGAGCACGCTGTTTACTTCTGATAACCTGTGTGACAGTGGTGTCTGTATGGTCTTTTCTTTTTATAATAATAATAATAATAATAATAATAATAATAATAATAATAATAATAATAATAATGTTATTTGCTTTACGTCCCACTAACTACATTTGTGGTTTTCGGAGACGCCGAGCTGCCAGAATTTTGTCCCGCAGGAGTTATTTTACGTGCCAGTAAATCTACCAACATGAGGCTGACGTATTTGAGCACTGTGGTGTTTTGCAGTTCGTTTTCTGCCGGTGTTCACGAACAAATTACAAATATCGTGCTTGTAACTGATAAACACATTTCTTGTCAAAATAGCACCATAACACCATACCTTACACGACTGTGAAACAAAGTTTCTAATTAATTACTATTTTTAAAGTATGATTAAAGTACCTCATTCAAAATGGAGCACTGGACTTTGTTGCTATGTTATCGATTCTAGTCCTTTTCTATCCCATCGTCTGAGCCAGGATTGAGCCAGGATCGAACCTGCCAAGTTGGGGTCAGAAGGCTAGCGCTTCAACCGTCTTAGCCAATCTGCCTAGCCTTTTCATTTTATAGAAGACAGATATGTTAGCAAACATCCCAGCATTCGCATGGATGTGGTTGACAGTGGGAACTTCAGTCCGTTTAAACTACATACTAGGCCATTCCAAGCATGGAAACTGGTTCGACTGGACAGATAATTAATATGCTGAAACCTAGTCCACGCTCGGGGATATAGAATTGTTGAATTTTACATAACATTTACGAATTGAAATATGTTATAGTATATCTCTTTCCTCACTGTGGGCTAGAGTTGGGAGCTGACACAAGGGTACACAAACATACCAAGTGTAACTTTTCCCAGTCCAAGTGAAGATGTAATCTTGTTAATGATGACTATATACACACGTAATTAACTTGTGACCTTTATGAAACACCACACGAGGTGTCTTAATTTACATTCAGCAAGACACTCTTCCCGAGTATCATAGAATGCTACTGAACTGAATGCTTCTTCACTGTGGGTATTTACCTAATAGCCGGCCCCGCGGTGTAGGGGTAGCATGCCTGCCACTCACCCGGAGATTCCGGGTTCGATTCCCGGCAAGGTCAGGGAGTGTTATCTGGACCTGAGGACCGGTTCGGGGTCCACTCAGCCTACATGATCACGATTGAGGGGCGTCCCCGGTCTATAACGGCCGAGAGGATTCGTCATGCTGACCATACAACACCTCATAATCTGTAGGCCATCGGGCTGAGCAGCGGTCGCTTGGTAGGCCATGGCCCTTTGGGCCTGTTGCGCCATGGGTTATGGTAATTTTCTAATAATTATAAGGGGCAGTTAAATGAAAACCGGCTGTGCGGTCAGGGACACGCGACTGTGAGCTTACATCTGGGAGATAGAGAGTTCGAATCCCACTGTCAGCAGCTCTGAAGATAGTTTTCCGTGGTTTCCCATTTTCACACCAGGCAAATGCTGGAGCTGTACCTTCATTAAAGCCACGGCCGCTTCTCTCCAACTCCTAGGCCATTCCTATCCCATCGTCGCCATAAGACCTATCTGTGTCGGTGCGACGTAAAGCAACTAGCAAAATAAAATGAAAACCGAACACCCGCTACAGTGTGACCATGGAATAGTTTTATTCAAAAGTAATTAGCAAAAGCGTTAATACATTTATTCCACTGGGAGACGAGACGATCAATTCCAGTTTTGTAGAATGAGGTAGGACGCGGTCAGATCCACAACTGCACCCACTCTTGCACTTCCTCGTCCGAATGAAACCGACGTCTACGAATGTCTTTCTTCAGGTCACCAAAAATGTGAAAAGGTGAAAGATCCGGTCTGTATGGAGGATGTTGAGGTGTTTCCCAACCAAATCACTGAAGCGTAGCCTTCGCCGTATTGGAAGTGTGGGGACAGTTATGTGCGCCCTTCTCGGAATCTCCTATGTCACACGTGCACACTCGTCATGGACATGCAGTGTTCGTCATATACAGCAGACATACGACGATGAGTTCCGCGTTCTCCAGCTCCCTCAGACACCAGAAAACGACCCACATTTCTCTCTTCTTCTTTGCTTTTCTCCATTTCTACAGTTGGACGAACACACTACACCAGTCTGCGCACCAACCAAGACATAACTGAACAATTGCGTGCACCTGTGAGTTGTCACTATGCAGTTCTGCTACCACAGCGATGGCAGTATCGATGCGTAACAACAATGTTGCCACCCTTCGAGCGGATGTGTGTTATGGCGGGTGTTCGGTTTTCATTTGTCTTTCCCTTATATGTTGAGGTCTTTTCGCACGCTCTTAAAATCTTGCATAATACGTGAAACCACGAAAAAAGTGTTCAACATTGTAAGGTAACACTGCAGACGTGTGACCGACAAAGAAAACTCTCCTCACAATAACTTTTTGTGTTTTGAGAACATTATCAGATACTTTTCCAATCTCTCTAAAACCAACTAAAGACAAATTTCTTGTAAAACTCGCGTATGAATTTGCTACCAAGGCTACAGAAGAATACAACCGTTTTGCACAATGGGCCATATAATATTCGACTAATAATCATTGACATCTAATATCGAGTCATTACGAATTGTGTAAGTCAATATTGATACATGGGTTTAAGTACAGAACATAAAATAAGCGGGGTAATTGCAGCCAATTAAATCATTTCATCTCCTAATTACGAAAATTCTTTCTCTACAATCTGAATAACATTAAATAACGGAATATATTGAATTGGTGTTATTGTCAACACAGATTTTCATGATATTTTTATGAAACGTGGATTTATATTCACTTCAAAACTCGAGTGTTTCAATTCTCTGCAAACATTTGAATAGTTTCGTGTGTGTGTCATTAATTTGAGTTACGACAAATTATCTGAGGCTCGTCCGACTCGTTGGCTGAACGGTCAGCGTACTGGCCTTCGGTTCAGAGGGTCCCGGGTTCGATTCCCGGCAGGGTCGGGGATTTTAACCTGAATTGGTTAATTCCAATGACACGGGGGCTGGGTGTATGTGTTGTCTTCATCATCATTTCATCCTCATCACGACGCGCAGGTCGCCTACGGGTGTCAAATAGAAAGACCTGCACTTGGCGAGCCGAACCCGTCCTGGGATATCCCGGCACTAAAAACCATACGACATTTCATTTCATCTGTGGCTCGAAAAATTTGCCATCATATGTTTTGCCAAGATTGAATTTTGGTAGTGGTAGCATACTTCTAGATTTACATTCTTATGTTCAGGTTAAATGTTACAAGCTGCTGCCCCTAATACCAAGTGTTCCGTTTTCAGATTCTAAAATAAAACTGGTTAGGATTTTGAGGATAATATAACTTAGGTAACATACAGAAATGCTATTTCCAGATAAGGTAACGCCAGGAATTCTATGTTAGTTAGGACAATTACTGCGTACACTTGACATGATTAGAAAGGCAGTTGATTTTCTCTCCGAGAAATTTCAAGAATTAAATTGAATTTACTTAGCAGAGGTTTATTCATTGCTCACTGAATAATTTGCGAGTTCTAATTAAAAATATGTGACGAGATTGGAGGCGAGAGGAACTCAGTTTCCCCGTTAGAGGATTCCATTTCATTTGTAAGGATGCTGTGATAGCTTTTCCTCTATATTGGCTGATTGCGGAATCCCACCAGACAGCTTGTCTATATTACTCTCTTTCAGTTTTCCGAGTACAAGCCATAATCTCACGCCCACTAGGCATGCTACAAATACTTACGAGTCTCTAAATAGAAAATTACTTGTGAGGTATAATTGTGTACACTGAGATAAATCAGTCTTCAGTACACACACAAACAAGAAGCTTATACGCACTGAGCTAGAGGCTGCGTGGTTGGCGTCACGAAGCTATCAAATTGCATACGGGGGGTAGTGAGTTCGATCTCGACTGCCGACAACCTGGAAGATTGTTCTCCGTCCATTTTCGTACCAGGTAATTGCCAGGGCTGTACCTTAATTAAGGCTACGGCCGCTTCCTTCCCGCTCCTATCCCCTTCCTGTGCCATCGTCGCCATGACATGTATCCTTGTCGGTGCGACGTTAATAAAAGCTTATAGGGCAGGCTCGGTTAATTCCGCAGTAACTGTACACTTTTGTTGTTGTTACTATTCTCAAGCGTGAGGCAAAAGTATGATCTGATCGGCCTATTACGTCCTCTAAACATTTTGTAGCCTAATGGTAAAGGTCGTAAATTGCGCAGTGAATCCCTTACATGGTAGCATCAAGAAACTTCAGAAATTATCCTGTTCGTAGTGTTTCGAAGACAGGCGTCTTTAAGGTGAGTACTTCTACAATATTTATCACTACTTTCAAGTAGTATTATTTGCAATGAACTCGTGGACTACTGCAGAATTAGCCATGCCATGCTGTGGAATTACCTGAAGGTGACGTTTAACACTTGCAAAGTAAATTATAATGTTTGGTTTGAAGTACTACATAAACATAGCATAACGTTACAGTTGCTTCAGTATATACATATCATTTGGATAATCATTCTCAAAATCCGTCATATTCTAATTTTGCCTTAATATTGTGGATGTATTCGGGTCTTCTCTACTTTATTTGTATAGTAATACAGGCTCGGCAATAAGTCGCTTGACAAAATAGCACGGGGTCAGCCAACTGGCTGGCGTGTCGTATAAACGGGCCCGCGTGACGTCGGAGAGCACATGTGACGTATGAGCGCAGAAGGTGGGGAGACGCTGTCGTAGAGTGAGACGAAGAGACAGCCTCGCTTTGTAGTAAACACGTGCAGTGTCATACGTAGGGTAGTGGTAGAGTGCGGTACATAAGTATGGCTGAACCGGGCACATCACGGTGCGACAAGCTACCTAAACCTCCGATCTGTTTATCTTTATGGGAAGATCTATATTTATTTGTTGAAAATGATAGGAATGCTACAGCTAAATGTTTAGTTTGTATGTGTAGAAATAAAGTTGCTTTATAACTCTTATGCTACTTCATAACAAAGTTACATTACAATAATATATGTAGAGAGAAATATGTACTACACATACCGCATTGTACCTGCAGCCCTTGGGCCTCCCCCTACGAATGACGTTGTGTTTCCCTCTCTCCTCTAGCCATCACTTCTCAGTTACAGTACTAAGTACTTCGTTTCGCTGCCCGAGCAGAGTGTGTGACGTGTTACCTGACATCACACGTACACGCAGTTGGCTGACCCTGAAATAGCATTTCAATTTCAAAGAGTTACTACAAACAGATGCTTGGATACAACATGATTACATGGAGTCAGCCCAGAAACGTCTGGTGCTCAAAGTGTCCTTCATTTACAAAGCGTAATAACCTCATTGCAATACAGAAGCACGCAGGAAAGCAGTAATGTCCTGGGATGATACTTTGATGAATTCAGACTCAATACATTTATTCAAGTGCTCTAGATTCCTGTTTCTTTCTGAACAAACACCAACTTTTATCATCTCCACACTGCCAAATCAGTTGGTTATAAGTCTGGGGAACGCACAGGCCCGTCTGTGGTTCACGTTTTCCAGTCCAAGTACAAAATGCACTTTTAAAATGCCTCGCGTAATGCTTCCGTAGTGAAGGGGTGCACCATGTTTAGGCGTGTAGCCAAGTGGGTGTTAATGGGGGTTTACCCCCCATGCCCCCCACCACCGCATGGAATTTTTACAAAATAAAATAAAACAGAAATGTGTTCGCTCTTTTTATCATTCACAAAGACATAAATTGTAAAACCAACAGATCTGTTGAATCTATTTTCTGAGAAGTCCCGGAAGTTGGATTTTAGATTGCAATCTGAACATATTATTCGGCGTAAAATTATTCACTTTGATCATATTATTCATGTTCTGTATTTTAATGTAAGATTTTGTAGTGTACTGCAGTCTGAATATAAAAAATAATTTACTTGTATCAATGTCCTTAGAACTATACTCATGCATGCCCGCACCACACTCGCACTTGTACCTTCATTACGTTCTATGACCATTTTGTAATTACGACTATAAACCCTCTATCAGTCAATCCTGGCTACGCTACTGACCATGTTGTTGCCTTATTAATTTTTTTCCAAAAGATTGCAGATGTTCCATCATTGGGCTGTTTTCCACTTCGTATAGAACGTCAACAGTATTTTCAGAGTTAACAGTCCGATAAAACAAAAAAGGACCCCCATAACCCCTCTATAACAAACAAAAAAAAACCACGGATGATATTACATTTTACTGTTAGTGTCAAGCGTTTTTATGGTCCAACCTGTATTTTAACAATGCCAAAATACTGGAGTATAGTTATAAAACCATCGTTTCTATGTGACAACTAAGGTCTCAGTTTGGGTTATTCCAGAATGAAGTACAATAATGAAGCAGTGTTCTTCATCTTTCTGTTACCGGGCGAGTTGGCCGTGCGGTTAGGGTCGTACAGCTGTGAGCTTGCATCAGGGAGATAGTGGGTTCGAGCCCCAATGTCGGCAGCCCTGATGATGATTTTCCGTGGTTTCCTACTTTCACACCACGCAAATGCTGGGGATGTATCTTAATGAAGCACACGGCCGCTTCCTTTCCACTCCCAGGCCTAGGACTCGTGGGACGAAAACTTAGAAGGAATAGAATAATTTTTATTATCGTTAGGCAACTGGCAGTAGCAATGCACAGAGTCATAGGTGCATAGTTACAAAATATTACAAGTATCTCATCAAGCACAGAAAATAAGTACAACTATATATACAAAAGTTAAAATAGGTTTTTTTTTGCTAGTTCCTTTACGTCGCACCGACACAGATAGGTCTTATGGCGACGATGGGATAGGAAAGGGCTACCTAGTGTGAAAATGGGAAACCACGGAAAACCATTTTCAGGGCTGCCGATAGTGGGGTTCGAACCTACTATCTCCCGAATACTGGATACTGGCCGCACTTAAGCGACTGCAGCTATCGAGCTCGGTCAAAAGTTAAAATGAACATAACACTATTCTTCCAAGAGAGTGATAAAAAACTACTAATGTACCAACGTGTTAAGATGGGGTTGGCCTTTATTACCCCCTTGAAACAATGTTATTTTTCTTCATATTCAGATACTGAGTAGAAGCTATTGGATGTCAACCAATTTTTAAGGGTTCTTTTGAAGTTACATCGGGGCATATCCTTTACTTGGGCGGGTAGTTTGATGAATAATTTAATGCCATTATACCTATAGTTTTCTTGTGCTTTTCTCAGCCTAACATGTGGTAAATCTAAATCGTTCCTATATCTTGTGCCATATGAGTGTACATTGCTGCGAGGTCGATGAGATTTTCTTTTATTGAGACAAGACTCCCTTGTGGCCTTACCTTTAATACATCTTATTGCCTTTTTTGCCACTTGAACACATCTTGAGCCCCTGTTGAGTTACCCCATAAGATGGTACCGTATGATAAGTGTGAATGAAAGAAGGCATAGTAAGCACTCATCATTTGACTACTACTAAGTGATCCTTTAAATCTGAGAATCAAAAATATCACTCTAGGCAGTTTTGTACATATCTTTTGCGTGTTTGTGTTCCAGGTTAATTTACAATCCAGATACAATTACAATAATTCGACAGAATTTTTATCATTATTACCCAGATCTGAATTAATTAAGTGGAAGTAGATCACTTCTGTCTTGTTATTATTTATGATAAGTTTATTTGCCTGCAACCAAGATGATTTGTGTAGCGTTTCTATCCTTTCCTCCTCAGCATATTTTAAGTTTCTATTGCTTGTTATGATAATAATATCATTTGCATAGAGCACTAACCTACAGGGTAAATTACTGACAATATCATTTATATACACAAGGAAGAGGAAATTTCCTATAACTGTACCCTGAACCACCCCTGTTTTTACTTTGAGAGCACCAGATCGTTGATTTTCTACCAGTATAATTTGATACCTGTCATTGAGGTAGGATGTAATTACACTGAAGAAAATGGAAATTGCAACACCCAGAAGGAGTGGTGCTACATTGCTGAAATTGAACATGCAGGACGAGTGTTCGGTTGTGCTTCGATGATTACACTTTCAGGTCCCTCTGACTGCAAGTTTGGACAACAATCAATACAGGATGTGCCCACCACGAGCTGCAATACATTGATGCATTCGTCGAGGCATGGAGTCAATAAGGCCCTGGATCGATTCCTGAGGAATTGTGGCCCATGCTTGCTGCACTGCACGTGTCAGTTGTTTCAGAGTTGTGGGTGGCTGAGGACGGTTGGCCAGTTGTCGACCCATCATGTCCCACACATGCTCAATAGGACTGAGGTCCGGGGATCTGGCGGGCCATTCTAAGGTTGTGATGTCGTGGAGAGCTTCTCTGGAGATGCGTGCAGTGTGAACCCGGGCATTGTCCTGCTGAAACACCCCATTAGCAACGTTCGGCATCATAGGGACAACCACTGGATTGAGTACCCTATCAACGTACTGTCGAGCAGTCATAGTGCCCTCAACAAGCACTAATTGTGATTTCACATTAAAGCCAATAGTTCCCCAGACCATAATGCTTGGTGTTGGCCCTGTGTGTCTCCCGACAATAAGATCTTGGCAGACCCTCTCCCCGGTACGTCGGCGCACACGATTCCGGCGATCACTTCGGGAAAGACAGAAGCGCGATTCATCACTAAAGACGACCCTATGCCATTCGTCGCCCCACGTCGATCTTTCTCGACACCAAGCCAGCCTTACACGTCGCTGTTGTGGGGTCAATGGAACACCTTCTGCAGGGGCACGGGCTCGTAAGCCAGCTGCACGCAGGCGATTACCAACTGTTTGTTGTGTAACGTGGGGTGCCACAGCTGCTCGAATTTGCGCTGCTGTTGCATGGGGTTCCATCTGGGCCATCCGAATGATGCGGCGATCCTCTGTCACAGTTGTCTGTCGCGCTGGGCCTGTGCCAGCTCTACGAGTGTGGGTACCTTCATTTGACCACTGCTGCCGTACACGTTGTACCGTAGATGCCTGTCGGCCAACACGTGCAGCGACAGTCCTTAGCGATAATCCAGCCTCACACAGCCCAATTATCCGAGCCCTCTCAAACGGCAACAGTTGTCGATAGCGTGCTTTTCTCTGTCGTCGAGGCATGTTTGACGGGCAACACTTCACTGCACAGACTGCAAGTCAACTACGCTACACCAGAGTCCGTATACTGGAGTTGATTCCTCCGCGACCAATCACGTGGGGAGACCTGTAACAACAATCCAATGGGTCTGAAACTTTGATCGTTTTCATACCTACATGGCATCGTTCCATATCTTGAAAATCAACACAAACGACCAATGCCTTCATGGTGTTGCAATTTCCATTTTCTTAATGGTAGCTAAGCTTACTTATTAGTATACTGTGCGGTACTGAATCAAAAGCTTTTCTGAGGTCTAACAGTGCAGCACTTGTAATGTGGTGAGACTCGAAGCCTTGAATTACTTCAGTCACAACAGCTTCTAAGGCTTTAATGGAGGATTTATTCGTTCTGAACCCAAACTGTGCGGCATTTAGTAAATTATACTTTTCAAAATATACAGATAGCTGTTCCTTTATACAATGTTTTATTATCTTAGATATGATTGGAACAGTTGAAATGGGCCGATAACTGCCTGGATCCGTAACATCTCCGTTCTTAAACACAGGAATTGTAACTGTAATTTTTAGACAGTCTGGGAAAGTCCCCTCAGCCAGTATCCAATTGATGAGGCGAGTTAGAGGAATTATTATTATGTCAATAATTTGTTTTAGAATAAAATTACTTATGCCATAGTAGTCTTCACAGTTTGAAGAATTTAGTTCTGAAACTATTTTGCAGACTTTCTTAGGGTTTACCACTTGCCATTCAAAGGGGGTTCTTTATTTACAGGAGTTACACTATTCTTTAGTCGATTGTTGTATGCAGTTTCATTGTCTCCAGAGGTGTTACTGATATTCGTATATTTGGCACTGTTTATAAGTATTGTTTAAGTACATTCGTTTCTATTGGCACAGAATTCTCCCTCTTTGCCCTCCCAATTTCATCGTTTATGATGGACCAGGCCGCCTTACATTTATTTTTAGAGCTATTAATAAAATAATCATTAGCTTGTTGGTTTGCCAGTTGAATTTCCTTACGGCAGATTTTTTTAATGAGGGTATGATTTTCTTTATCTCTTTGTTTTCCTTGCTTTGCTTTATTGTAATAGATCATCATTAAATTCCTGATAGTTGCAAGGCGAGGAGTGTACCATTTCCCTTTATGCTTCACTTCGAGTTTACCTGATCTGTTAATTACCTTCCACTCTTCCACACAGTAACCTAGTAACCGTATAAAATTTTCAGTTGCTTCCGAGGCATTATTTGAGTTTAGTACAATGTTTTCAAAATTGATGTGAATTAATTCATTTCTTATCTTTAAAATGTTATTTTCTCCCAACCTCCTGAAATGTTTAAATTGCCTATTGTCATGTTGCTTTTCCAAATCAGTATTTAATTTGAGCCAGAGACCACTGTGATCAGACAATATATGCTCTGTAACACCACATGTGAAGTCACTGTTTGGACATTAGTGATTATGTTGCCCAGACAAGAATTTTTCCTGGTGGGTTGATCATTGGAAAGATAGAAATCATGAGACCTGAGATTAATTAAGCTACATCCCTAGCATTGCCTGGTGTGAAAATGGGAACCCACGGAAAACTCACTTCAAGGCCGCCGACAGTGGAGTTAGAACCCACCGTCTCCCTCATATAAGTTCATAGCTCCGTAGCTCCAGCCGCTTAGCTAACTCACTCAGTGTGTGTGTGTGTGTGTGTGTGTGTGTGTGTGTGTGTGTGCGTGTCGTGATTAAAATACAGCAGTATGTAGAGTTGTAGAAATTATTTTGCACAATCCTGTATCACTAATACCGTACGAGCTATAAAAAGGTAGTTATTCACGAATTTAGATTTTAATCCATCAACGGCGAACTTGGCTGACAGATAAATATTACTCAGTCGTCATGTTAACAAGTTAACAGGCGACATTCGTGGTTGTGATTGCTTTAATAATGTGCTAATTGGCTTGGTCTTGAACCCCTGTTGATCAGGGTCCACATGAGTGGTATCTAATTAGATTCTGCTGTTAAACCTACTGATTTTAAGTCGTGCAAGGAACGTTTCAACATTTAAACAGATAATTGATTACATGACAAGCAATCAGTCAATCATCATTGATTTACAGTACATTTAGGTCTGCTACCCAGGTGGCAGATTCCCTATCAGTTGTTTACCTAATCTTGTGTTCAGTGATTTCAAAATACTTGGACATTTTTCAACCGTTTCCCTAGATAAAATATTCCATTCCCAAATTCCTCTTACTATAAATAGAGTACATATTTGTCCCAATTTATCCTCTCGAATTCCAACATCATCATCATGATCTTTCCTACGTTTAAAAGCTCCACGCAAGCTTATTCGTCTAATGATGTCATTCCACGCCATCTCTTCATTAACATCTTCCCTCAAGGCAGTAATTAAAACTGAGAAAACTTTTCCTCATAACCTGACTTTTAACCCCGTTTATCATCAGACCATTGCCTACTGTCCATATCACAACGTTGTCGAGGTCATTTTGCAGTTGCTCACAATCTTCTAACTAATTTAATGCTCTATACAGAATAACATCATCCGGTGAATCCTTATCTCTGAGTTCCGTTCTTTACTCATATCACTGATATATATAAAGAAACATAAAGGTCCAATAATACTGCCTTGAGGAATTCCCCTCTTAATTATTACAGTGTCATATATAGCCACTCATTCAGTCACCCTTTTGTCTCGTCCAATTGCACTCATTTTTGCCAGTAGTCTCACATTGGCATGTGATTGTAGTCTTCCTTCATATTCCGACGCCCGTGGCCTTAATTAAGGTACAGCCCCAGCATTTGCCTGGTGTGAAATGGGAAACCACGGAAAAACATTTTCAGTGCTGCCGACAGTGGAGTTCAAACCCACTATCTCCCGACTGGACACTGGCCGCACTTGAGCGACTGCAGCTATCGAGCTCAGTAGATTTAATATTAACCATTCAATATAATATACACTGACTGACAGAGAAAATGCAACACCAAGAAGGAGTGGTTCGAAAGGGATGAAAGTTGGGGAAAAAACAGAGACGGCACGGACGAATAATTGATGTTTATTTCAAACCGATATCCAGGTTACACAATGCGCACGGCATCGACTCAGTAGGATGTAGGACCACCGCGAGCGGCGATGCACGCAGAAACACGTCGAGGTACAGAGTCAATAAGAGTGCGGATGGTGTCCTGAGGGATGGTTCTCCATTCTCTGTCAACCATTTGCCACAGTTGGTCGTCCGTACGAGGCTGGGGCAGAGTTTGCAAACGGCGTCCAATGAGATCCCACACGTGTTCGATTGGTGAGAGATCCGGAGAGTACGCTGGCCACGGAAGCATCTGTACACCTCGTAGAGCCTGTTGGGAGATGCGAGCAGTGTGTGGGCGGGCATTATCCTGCTGAAACAGAGCATTGGGCAGCCCCTGAAGGTACGGGAGTGCCACCGGCCGCAGCACATGCTGCACGTAGCGGTGGGCATTTAACGTACCTTGAATACGCACTAGAGGTGACGTGGAATCATACGCAATAGCACCCCAAACCATGATGCCGCGTTGTCTAGCGGTAGGGCGCTCCACAGTTACTGCCGGATTTGACCTTTCTCCACGCCGACGCCACACTCGTCTGCGGTGACTATCACTGACAGAACAGAAGCGTGACTCATCGGAGAACACGACGTTCCGCCATTCCCTCATCCAAGTCGCTCTAGCCCGGCACCATGCCAGGAGTGCACGTCTATGCTGTGGAGTCAATGGTAGTCTTCTGAGCGGACGCCGGGAGTGCAGGCCTCCTTCAACCAATCGACGGGAAATTGTTCTGGTCGATATTGGAACAGCCAGGGTGTCTTGCACATGCTGAAGAATGGCGGTTGACGTGGCGTGCGGGGCTGCCACCGCTTGGCGGCGGATGCGCCGATCCTCGCGTGCTGACGTCACTCGGGCTGCGCCTGGACCCCTCGCACGTGCCACATGTCCCTGCGCCAACCATCTTCGCCATAGGCGCTGCACCGTGGACACATCCCTATGGGTATCGGCTGCGATTTGACGAAGCGACCAACCTGCCCTTCTCAGCCCGATCACCATACCCCTCGTAAAGTCGTCTGTCTGCTGGAAATGCCTCCGTTGACGGCGGCCTGGCATTCTTAGCTATACACGTGTCCTGTGGCACACGACAACACGTTCTACAATGACTGTCGGCTGGGAAATCACGGTACGAAGTGGGCCATTCGCCAACGCCGTGTCCCATTTATCGTTCGCTACGTGCGCAGCACAGCGGCGCATTTCACATCATGAGCATACCTCAGTAACGTCAGTCTACCCTGCAATTGGCATGACGTTCTGACCACTCCTTCTTGGTGTTGCATTTGCTCTGTCAGTCAGTGTATTATAATAGAATAGAATAGAATGTACTTGGAAGTTGGGATACAGAAAAATGGGTTCACAACTGGAATCAATAATGTTGTAAATGTCATCAAATGGAACTTTCACTGCAGCACGCAGTGCGAAATCAGAAAGACTCGCCTTTTCTGTCCAGAAGAGCGAATAAGGTGGAACTGTATTTTCTATCTTCGTATTAGAAATCAAACATACATCATGTAATGAAGGCATCCAGGATCATCACCACGAAAAACGTTTAATACATCTCCTTTGGCCGTGGAGGAGAAATTATCCATTTTCTTCATTAAAAATGAGCCAACATTGATAGAATATATCCAGAAAACATGCTGCCATGACCGATGCAAAGCACTGTCTGACACTACAAGGACTGTGCGAATATATGGAGAAAAAGAGAGCTAGCAAGATAACGCTACAAAGAAGGCGTTCTTCAAATTCACAACGTCCGCCCTATAATCCAGTCAGAGCGTCTTGGGATTTCCACACTTGTACCTCATGAAGAAGCACTTCGAAGGTCAACAGACTTGGCTGGGAAGACGAAATACAGGTCTATCGAACAGACTGACTCCTCTCCGAGCCCAGAGACTTCTTCTGACAAGATGTACTGTACATCGGCTATCACAATAGTGAGGTCACTCCATCTACACTACAGGGTTTTCTAAACAACTTTTAACTCGTAAGTACACGTGACCGTCCGACATCTCGTCCCATTTTCTTTTGAACACTCTCATGCATGAATGGTAACCTGAGCTGGATGGCATAAAACGAACTTACGAAAATATATTCTTTACCTTAATTTAAATCCTTCCCTTGTTTATGTATCTCATCCCTCTCTAAGATTTCTGCCAGACAAATGTATCTTTTTAGAAATAATGGATGCAAAGTGAGTCAACTGTATCATCGAATATTGATTTTAAGGAATCTCAGTGTTTTCATGTCAAGATAAATACAATATTGATATAAATACGACTCATGAATATTTCATCTTCTCGTGCTTATGAATTTCCAGTTCCTCACAATAATGCATTAAACATTATTTAAGTCTGCTGCCGAAAGCAATAGATACTCATTTTGGTAACAAGATCGCTTTGAGCTTCATATCAGAGACGTAGACTTTATTTTAATGTATTTGTTAGTTTGTTTATTCGTTAAAATGTCGTGAACAAATCGAATTTTCTTAATGATTTGTTTTACTGGTACATAACATATATTTTTCGAATCACTGTAGTGTAAAAACCACAAAATTTTCAGCGTGCATTTTCTCATTATTATTATTATTATTATTATTATTATTATTATTATTATTATTATTATTATTATTATTATTATTATTTGCTAGGTTTTTAAATTTTCCTGTTATGAAAGAATGGCGTAAAAGTTTCGAACTTGAGAAACAAGTTATGTTAGGAACAATATATATATACATACATACATACACGCGCGCGCGTGTGTGTGTGTGTGTGTGTGTGAGAGAGAGAGAGAGAGAGAGAGAGAGAGAGTTTCCCGTACTTACTACCCCTAGTAGCGTCTTGAAACAAAATCGGAACGATGAAGGGATTTCCGGACAATTCAACAAATTGACTACCCTCTTTTCTCTCCGCAATGACATTAGTATGTAATTTTCATCGTCCTAGTTGGACCATTTCGTTAATCTGTGTACATTACGTACAGGCTGCCGATATAGCCATATATCAGTCGCCTTGAGAGAAAGGAGTACAATGTATTCGAAACGGCATCAACCTGTACTTGTGGTGTCCACCAGCTCCTTAAAATTATACAGCAGGTCTAACACAGCTAGTATTTAAGGTCGATATTGCTATGCTTGATCCCGGGCTGAGTGGCTCAGACGGTTGAGGCGCTGGCTTTCTGACCACAACTTGGCAGGTTCGATCCTGGCTCAGTCCGGTGGTATTTGAAGGGGCTGAAATACATCAGCCTCGTGTCGGTGGCTCGTAGAAGAACTATTACGGGGCTAAATTCCGGCACCTCGGCGTCTCCGAAAACCATAAGAGTAGTTAGTGGGACGTAAAGCAAATAACATTATTATTATCTGTCAGTATGCGCTCCTTGGTATAAACCAACTTCAAGAAAACAATATTTGTTCCATCAATTGTAAATGCTCTGCAGTGTGAAATTAAGACTCGAAATAGAAAATCTAACAGAATTTACTGACATTTTTCTACCTTTCTTTGAGACAAAAGCCATTTTTTGCCCAACTTCACGTCGACTTTTCGCTAATATAGAATCGAAATACAACTAATCACAGATTATAATATATCAGGATCAATTGCATTCAAATATAAAGCTGATACAATACCATCAACTCACTTGTGCAAGAAGTTTAAAACTTTCAGAATAAAATAACAGGGCATCTTCAAATAAAGTTTATCTTCTGAGAGTCACACACGTCCGAATAGTTCTAGGTATACGTTAATATCGTACTGGATTTTCATGTTACGTTGCAATCCCTAGCACTAGGAGTACCGGTATAAAGTGCATATATTTCATACCTAGAGGAACTGTCATCTGCCATTTTTACGGATGTGAAATATAAGTACAAGTTTTAGTCTTAAGACTAACACAATAACTGGACAATAATAAACCAATATATCGGTTCGTTTTAGAACCACAGTAGCCAATAACTAAGTATAATTAAGGGATATGGAGTAAATGCAAATAAATTCAATGGAAGAAGAAGTTGGATGAATGAGAACAGTATTATATGTACTGACTGTCATAACATTTCGTTACCCTGCAAAGAAAAAAAAATAGAAGAGGAAAATTG
The DNA here is from genome assembly GCF_040414725.1 of Anabrus simplex. Lineage (NCBI taxonomy): Eukaryota > Metazoa > Arthropoda > Insecta > Orthoptera > Tettigoniidae > Anabrus > Anabrus simplex. The sequence goes on from NC_090266.1 coordinate 1,047,462,265, forward strand.
GGTAACTGCAAACGTTGATGAACAGATTCATCGATGGATGACAGGAAAGCGATTAAAGTACCGTGCAATGATCTATGCACATATGCAATACGAGGACGCTTGTCACTTATCTCTTGGTGGCTTATGTGAACAGTACCCTGATAAAGCACACATTATCATGGGACATGCAGCATACGTGTCAGGGGTGATCCATAAGTCAGAGAGATATAGTTTATATACTGTGTAAATCACCAAAACAAGCATGCTCTATTCTGAAAATAGTGGTGAAATATGCATTTAAATATGCACTTATTTTTATGCTATGAACACTTGTATGAAATGTAAACGTGACATTCCATCACTTGACCAGCGCAATTCACTCATACCAATACATAAAATCGTGAGTGAATAAACAACTGAATGGAAAACAATTACACTACGTACAGCTGCGACTGTTCAACTAATACAAACAATCCGTGAATAGTTCGTGAGACGCACCAATCTGTCGGTGTTCACTACACTCCTCTCCTAGATAAGACAGAGTGTGTTAATTAATACACATGATAAATCAATTAGCAAGGTTGTAAGAAAACCGTGTAAATTTCCACTAACGCCAAGAAACACACTTAAATATATATTTCTCTTTCATTTTACATTGAACACCCTACTTTTCCTGTTCATAATTTTCTTCGCACACTCCAACAATCTTCTCCAATTTTTCTGGTGTAAATCTGAGGCGTTTGTCTTTTAAAAGTAGCTCCAGTGCGAAGAGTGATCTCTCTGCATCTGCTGATGTGACGGGACAGCACTTGAATTCGGGAGCGAGTGTAAGTGTTAAACATTGTGGTAGATCCATATTATCAGTACCAACTAAATATTTGTTTCCTTTAAGGATATCACGATATTTTGTTTGCAGACCGAGTTCAAGGTTTCCGTGGATAACTTCCAGTTCACGCTCTACATTCTCTATAATGTCCACCGAATCACAAAGACGCAACCCACGTGTTTCTAGCTTCTTAACTGATTCTGGTATGATTTGAAAGTGTGTCGTAATAAGTGCCAGCTCCCTTTGAAACGTTTCATTGCCGAAAGGCATCAATTACTTTACATTTTCTTAAAGACTGCTTGTAAAACATGTTAAAATATGCATAATAAAAGTCAGAAACATGCACAATAAATCCGAAATTTGAAATGAATGCACCAGTTTCAGATATACGAGGGTGTACCCGAAAAAAGCGGGAATTTACTTTTTGAAAGTTATATATTTCTTTTTTTACAAAAAATATTAACACTTTCAAAATACTCTCCATTACAACTAATACGTTTTTCCCACTGGTGCTTCCACTGTTCGAAACATTTTTGTAGTCATCTTTAAAAAAACTGACAGCTCCTTCGTCGTTTTTTACCTCTTTAATGTTGTGAAATCGGTGTCCTTTCATACCCCTTTCCATGCGTGGAAATAAGAAACAGTCGCACGGAGCCAGGTCAGGCGTGGGGTAGAGGAACCATGTCATTTTACCCAAAAACTGTCTACTAAGATGGCTGTGTGTGTAGGTGCGTTGTTGTGGTGGACGAACCCGTCTCCTGTCTGCCGCAAATCGGGTCTTTTATGACGAACACTGTTGCGCAATTTTCTTAAAACTTCCCAGTCAAAGGTTTGCGCGTTGTTCACTTAAACTTGCCATCATAAAAAGACGAAACAAGAACAAAACATCACTAGCAAAAACAATCACTGCAGATGAACAGAACAAGCCAGGTCGACAACACAGGCGGCATTGAACTGGCAATGAGTTGCACTACACATGCCTAGCGGTAGAAATGCGTTCTACATAAGCTTCGCCCACGGCAATGTTATTCCGGTCATTTTTGGGTACCCCCTCGAATGCAAATAAGCATATAATGTATGCACTATTAAAATGCCAACGGTCGTAGCCGTGTTGAAACACCGGATCCCGTGAGATCTCCGAAGTTAAGCAACATTGGGCGTGGTCAGGAGTTGTAAGGGTTGCCACGCTCTGTTGGTGGGGGGTAAGGGAATGGAGCAGCGGAAAGGAACCGGCCACCCTACCGCACGTAAACCCCGGCTCAGGAACACCTCTGCGGAGGTTCGGACCTGCCTTCGGGCAGAATAACCCTTACCCTTACTATTAAAATAATAATTCGTCCAATTTCACCTTCGCACGCATTTCCTTGTCGGTTTCGCGTTTGCATACATGTCCGATGTCTGGTTGTAGAAGGTGCAAAACACATTAGTGTGAACAACTGAGGGGGTTTCAGAAACACAGTATAACGGTCTGTAAGAGTTAGGATGGCCTGCCTGGCTAAATACCCGACATCTAGGCCTTTCGAACTTCACTGGCAGAACGTGTTGGGATCAAAGAAGTCATAAAAGTATGTATGGTCGTTCCTCCTGCGAAAACCGCTGTCTGACCGCTATGTATTTGAGAAATACTGACCCGCAGCACATATCTCTTTAAGAACCAGAATTATTTCAGGATCGCCGCAAAATACTGAACCTTAGTTCATAGGTCTTCTCGGAGTTGCTCTAGGGAGCAGGCGCTATTTGCTCCATTCGTGGCAGCTGAAATAGACAGAGAACGGAACAGCAGATAGGGTTCATGTATACAGAGGCGATACGCGCAGTAACCGTACTGTGATAACGCTACCATACGAATTAGTTTCGCATATTATTATTATTATTATTATTATTATTATTATTATTATTATTATTATTATTATTATTATTATTATTTGGAGTAGGGATCATGAGGAACGACCAGAGACAAATTAGGGTGTATAACAGGGCAAAAATAATTCATAGGCAAAATTATAAAAATTCCATTATACGAGTAATATTTCCTGAAGAAATCTCCTTCGTTACGCTTATATCCAAGGTTTTGGGACAATTGACTTATTATTTAACGAAAAAATCTATTTGTAAGTTTGTTTTCCTAAACACACATTTCAAGGGATGTTTTGTTTACTGAACTGTCTTATTGTGAATGGAAGCTTATGTACTGACTCTGCTTGAAAGTGACATAGAGGTACTTTATACAACCACGGAGCTCCTGCTGGATGCTTTTTTTCTTTTTTTTTTTACAATTTGCTTTATGTCGCACCGATACAGACATGTCTTATGGAGACGATGGAGTAGAAAAGGACTAGGAGTGGGAAGGAAGTGGCCGTGGCCTTAATTAAGGTACAGCCCCTGCTTTTGCCTGGCATGAAAATGGGAAACCGCAGGAAAACCATCTCCAGGCCTGCCGACAATGGGGCTCGAACCCACTATCTCCCGAATGAAAGCTCACAGATGCGCACCCCTAACCATACGGCCAACTCGCTCGGTGCTTCTGTATGCTATTTGCTTTACGTCGCACCGACACAGATAGGTCTTATAGCGACGATGGGACAGGAAAGGCCTAGGAATTTGAAGGAAGCGGCCGTGGCCTTAATTAAGGTACAGTCCCAGCATTTGCCTAGTGTGACATGTGAAACCATGGAAAACCATCTTCAGGGCTGCCGACAATGGGGCTCGAACCCGCTATCTCCTGAATTAAAGCTCACAGCTGCGCACCTCTAACCGTACGAACAACTCGCTCGGTGGTTCTGTATGCATGACGTCACGAACTTCCCCTCAATTTCTCACTAAGCTGCTCCTCCCCCTCTAAAGCGCCGAGTAGGCTGGCTGGGAATTCATTTTGCTCTTAGTTGACGACACCTGCCTTGGATGACAGATCCATAGCAGCCAAAGTTCTATTAAGAAATATTTTTACATAGCAGTTTTCTCAGGCACAATGACGATATAAACTCCGGACAACTTCGACAAACTACCAGAATTGATGATTATTTGATTGCAAGAAAAGGAAACTCAGATCCACTTACTTCGGCTACCATGGCTGTTTCACTGGGAAACCTTAAGTCTAGTAGAAGCATTTCCGGACACGTAGCCTAGCAAATCCGTGGTCACAATCATTGCCTTTATTGTTTTGTTAGTTATTTAACGTCGTACTAACACATTGAAGATTTTCCATGACACAAGGATGGGAAAAGCCTGGCGTGACAAATTAGAAACCACGGAAAACAATCTTCAGGGCTGCCAACGGCGGGATTCCAACCCACTACCTTCCGAATACAAGTTTACAGCTACGCGACCCTAACCACGCGGCCAATTCTCTTGGTATCGTTGCCCTTGTTTGTAGTCGAGAGTATCAGAGAACAACACTGAATGCAACTGAATGGTGACGTACTGCCTGTAATGACGAATCATGCTTTTTCTTGTAAGTAGATGGCCATCATTCCAGTGTTTGAAGGACCACAGGTAAGCTCAAGCCATTTCTGCCTCACATTACGACTCAGATTCCCCTACTACTTGAGCGATAGTCAAGGGAACTATCGCAGGTGGATAATCCTTTGATGTTGGTAGTAGTACAAGAGTCAAAAATATCCTGCAGTTCCATATGTTGCTTTTCGTGGGTAAGTGGTCAGGAGCCATTTTTCAACAAGATAACGCCATTCTCCGGGCCACCTTTTAAGCACACTAAAGCGGAAGAGAAGGCATTGGCTAGGGTAAGATACGGGTGAGAGGGACTGCACCTATGGTGCTGTCACATAGTACGAAAGAGGCAAGGGTGAAGCGCGTTCCATGCCTTCTGTCAGCACGAGTTACGGCAATGGTGTGGCCAATGCGGAGCTGCCATACCTATTCAGTAGATGTCTCGACCACGTGGGCGCAGTTACTATCATAGTCCGTTTAAAACAGCATAGGTGGTATGGGACTCCACTAATACGATACGTTAATGCATTCGTTCTTTCAAATGTGCTCAAGTTACAATCGGTGAGCTTTGCTGTGTTATAGTGTAGGAGAACAAGATTCAATCGTGCGCCGGTTTATTTGGCAACCAGGGTGAGTGTGACGAAGCAATGACGTTACTTCCGCTTTAGTGTGTTCAACAGGTGGCCCGGAGTTTAGTCTGCTCACTGCTCAGGTTTCACAAGTCCTTCCACCATATTTTAACTCTTTCTTGATTTACCTGTTCACCTGATTCATCGCCCATAGAATATCTGTGGGTCCAGATGGAACGTAAAAGTTCTCCCATGTCGAAATATTCGTCATTTTTAACATAATTTGCTACAAATGTGAACAAATCACTCGCAAGATATAAAACGGCGTTTGTCTAATTTTATTCCCCGTCACATCCGCACATGCACCCGGACATATGGTCTAACGTTCTGGAGTTGGCTATATTCTACGCCACATGCGTTTGGATCGTATTCTTATCACATTGATTCACTTCTTTTCCTCGTTTGTGCCATCCGAATAATAAAATTACATTTCGATCCAGCAGTTCTTTCCGCTGCGCAATTCTCATTGTCAGTGTAGTTAATTGAAATCGTCATCTTCTATATCTTCCGAGAACCCATTCTTGTCGCATATATTTCCTGTATATTCATCTTAAGATACACCGGATGGAATTCCAATAATTCTACATGCTTTAGAAAGCATCAGCGTGCAATACTTTCATGAAATAACGTACCATAATTCCTCTCACTAACATCGTCCGACTCGTTGGCTGAATGGTCAGCGTACTAGCCTTCGGTTCAGAGGGTCCCGGGTTCGATTCCAGGCTGGGTCGGGGATTTTAATCGCTTCTGATTAATTCTTCTGGCTCGGGAACTGGGTGTATATGTCCATCTCAACACTCTCCTCATCATATTCAGACAACATACTGCCCCCTTCATGCCGGGCTCAGCTCGCCGGAGAGCGAGGGTCTCAGTCGTGGACCGTTCGCTATCGGCTGCGCAGAAAATTTTAAAGGCAGGGATAGATAAAGGACTAGCGACAAATGAAAGGAGACTAAATTAGGTTTTCACATTTATTAAACTAACACTCTTTTAAAGAAAACAAGTAAATTAACAAAATCTGGGTTGAATTCTTGAATAACATCTTCTCCTCGTGCTTTCATTCGTGAGGGATCTCGCTCAAATAAATTTTCAATGATTGTTCTTTTCTGCAATAATAAATATAAAAATCATTAACTTACTGAAAAATTGACTGAAAACAAAATAATATCTGATATCCTTCTCCTATGATAATTAAAATTAAAATCTTCCCTCTGGGTTTTAATTATTTTCCAAGAAAATGATTATTTTCTTCTCCTTATTTAAATTATTAAAAATTATTTAATTCATTAATTTATGATTAGCAAGTCTTCCCTAGACTTTCCTTTCCACAATTATATCATTTATATAATTATTGACTGAATAAAATTCTTTTAATAAATTTTACTTGAACATCTATCATTCTAACTTTGGCTCAATTTTATGCAGAAAGTGACTGTACAATATCTAACAATTAAATCTCGTGACATCAGTCCACGGACGTTGCCTTCTCTTATCCACTTTGAGTTAGTAAATTAGGCCCTAACCTATCTTAAATTACGATAAAATCTTCTAAAGATTCAAAATTGATCCAATTACGGACACGCGAAATAATACAAGTCGGTCAAAACTTTGACGCACATAATGAAAATTACCTTCACAAAATCGTACATGAAATATTCAAAAAAAACACAGATTAGGATCAAATCTCACATCACACACTCACACAGGGTTACACGGCATTATTATAACATTATTTACACGAACACTAACCCATTATTATTAATTTTAGGATTTTACTGTGAATTAGGGAAATCATTCTCTAGATGACACTATCACACACATCCCAGGTATCAATTCAGAATGTGATAGAATTAAGGTTATCACTTATACAAAGAAATTAACTATACAACGATGTTCAAGGAGTATTTTAAACAGAAATCATCCTAATTTAGCGAGTAGAATAATATAACACAGGTCAAAATAATAGGATACGCGCTTACGGTACATGAGTTGCGGCATTTATATTTATTCATCATAATGTCGTGGCTCTCAACTATTCTGCACTGAAACTCGAAGAAATCATGTCCAGTGACACATCTCTTCCCAAAATTGACTCTAATGGGTGCATAAATTATTACTCAAAATATAATGCCCATCTGCAAGTCATATTCAAATTCATAGCGCAGAAATATACCTATAACTCGTCGATACTCCGTCAGGAGAATTTGCCATGTCCCAGGCTTACCTTACATAAAGTGAGCACACGATAATACTCTCCAAAAAAAACTAGCATTAAACTCATGACCTTATTAAATCATTTTAGCCCGTAATTAGCTTTAATTATTTTTACTCATTATTATTATTATTATTATCCCTGACCGTGCGTAATCTCATTCGTAAAGTTGTCGTGTGAAGTTATTCGGATGACTCTAAATAAATTCGAACCCATAAACATGTTGTACAATCGTAGAATGAAATTCTACACGAAGAAAAAACACTAGAACACTGTCCTAATTTGTTTCAAATAATTTCCAAATTATTTCAAAACTAATCAAAATTAACGCGGGGTTCATTTAATTTTTATCTCTCCTGTCTTCTAAATTCTTAGGACAGTTAAGGTCTCTCTCGATGATTCACACACATTTCTAACTAATAGAGCAAACACACACTCATTCCAAGGTTCTAACTACCTCTCACCAATGAAAGAAGAATGAAAAATCAAACTACTGCAAAACTAATAGAAATCCAAAGGAATAAGTAAGGCTGCGTTTACAATTATTTACAAAGATAGAAAGCGATTGAATTCTTAAAGAATACTCATGTGACTGGTGTGAACTGGATTGTGGCTGATGACCTAGCACGTGGTCACATCACCTTCCGTCGAACGAAGTTTCGCCCATGTCCGATGCCTTACATGTTTAGTGACTCATGGAGGCGTTGACGATGTACAGGAACTTGCAGTATTCTTCGTAGAACTGGATATCCATCTTGCAGTAAACTCGAACTCAGGACCTTTCTTCTTTCAAGTTCTTGTAGAAAGCTGAAACTAACAAAAAGTCTTAGAAATAGCCCAGGACTCACTCTCGATGCTTTATAGTTTGGCTGAAGACACTTATCTTAGAATAACCCTAAATTAATCGTAGTGAATTTGTCGAGTGTCTGAATTGCTGTTTATACAGTCCTCGATGCCTTCTCCAATGTAAAGTCTTCCGATGAAGCAAACGACGTCCAATCTCTTCGGTTGCCGCAGTCAGAGTAATGCTAAAATTTAGCGTTCAGAAGTATAAAACCCTCTACCAAATTTTCCTCTGGAATTACCACTAATTTCCTGTCGTAAGACATAGGTGTGTCTCTTAATTACTTCTAATTGGTGGATTTGTTGAATTGCAGTGAAGGTTGTCACTTTTATTGGCTGCTCCAGTTTTACGTCACTTGACTTTCCATTTATTGATCGATTGAGATCTGCTTGCTCGCCGGGTCACGTGGTACGCACACATGTGTCTGAAGGCCACATAACAGGAATTCCAGGCTGCTCCCTCGTGTTCTCTGTAGGTCGGGAAAACCTGTTCGCGAAGTGACTGGCTCGCCCTGGCACGAAATACAGAATCTCACCCTCTTGTAGATTAAAATAATGTCCCAACACGCTGATGAAATAAATCATTTCCTTTCTAATAAAATATTACCACTTTTGAAGGGGACATATTTCTCCCTTGGTTAAATAATGATTTGATCTGAAGATGGAATCATTATTACAGGAAATCTCCAATTAACATGTTCCCTGAAAATTTAGGTGGTAATCATGTGTCACTTCTATTTAGGGTTTTGTTCCAGCACGAAGCCTCGCGTTGTCTGCCTCGAGTGCAGCACCAAGCCGTCGAAGTTGATCCATTACCTTCTCTTGTAATTCACGGCATTCTTCACAAATCTCATCTTGTAGATTCACTTGGGTCGAAACATGGTGGTAGGTTGGATCTTCATCTGTATCTGGCGGTGTTTCTTCTTCTATTATGAGATTGATATGATGACCATCTACAGGTTTAGAAGAATAATAACTTTTTAAATTCTGGGCGTTATGAATACCTTCATAATTTTTATCTAGACTCTGGATTCTGTACGCGTTATTCCCATAAACTTTTATAATTTTATAAGGACCTATAAAAAGTGGTGCAAATTTGGCGTAATATTTGCTGGTTGTTTCTGACGTAGCTGGCTTTTTCAAAAGAACATACTCATTGAGTTTGAGGGGTCGGCAAAACTTCTTATCCTTCACTCTGCGTTGTCTACGCTCAGCTTGTTCGCGCAATGAAGTGGCGGCTTTCCGAATGTTTTCTTCCAGCGTAGGCTTCAGATTACCGGGGCATTGGACAATATCGTCCCAAGGTCGATGCGGTTGTCGGTCGAAGTGAAGAGTAACAGGAATCTGTGACGTAGCTTCGTGTACTGTATTGTTTAAACATTCCATCATAATGGGTAGAACATCAATCCAAAGCCAGTGTGCATTTCCACAAAATATCCTGCAGAATTTAGATAATTCTTGCATCACTCTCTCTGCCGGGTTACTAGATGGATGTCGGATCGAGTTTAATATGTGTTTAATCCCCAGTTGTTCCATGGCTTCACGAAATTCAGCAGATGTGAACTGCGATCCGTGGTCAGTGAGAAGTGCTTTAGGCTTGCCCATATGCGGAATTAAATTACGGGTGATTCGTCTAATGACAGATTTTGAGTTGGCCTTTTGAATTGGATATAAAGTCACATATTTTGAGAATACGTCAATGGTGACGACAACATGCCGGTTGCCTCTCTTTGATGTAGGAACGGGACCGAACAAATCCATTGCGTACAGCTGTTTAGGCTCAGAAGGTATGATTGGAATAGGATTATGTTGCAATAAATGTGAGCTCGGCTTTACCCTCTGGCATGTGTCACAGGTTCGAACTATGTTCCTCACTATTGATCTTTGTTTGTCCCATATAAATTTTTCTTGGATGGTAGCCAATGTTTTATCGATACCGCCATGTCCCGTAATTCGATGTGCATGCCAAATCAAAGGTTCAAATAATTTCGAAGGTACAACAATTCTCAATTTCGATTTTTCCGGATCCACAAATTTAAATAGAATGTTATCTGAATACTGGTATCGGGATGCTCTTCTTTTTATCCTACGGTATCCAGGATCTCTAGGTTTAATTTTACCCTCTAGGAAATCAATGATAGGTCTTAAGTCATTGTCTCTTTTTTGAGCTTGCCGTATATATCTGAGTTTTCTTAAGAACTCGTGATCCTCAGGAACTAGTTCAAGTTGGTTGATTTCCAGTACTTCCTCATTTGGATTACGGCTCAGACAGTCGGCCAGTAAATTACTCTTCCCAGAACAATGTTCCAATTGAATGTTGAATTGTTGCACAAACATTGTCCATCGAAATACTCGTTCTGATGCCATAGTAGCCTTTAGCATGAAGGTTAAAGCTTTATGATCTGTTCTAATGATGATCGGAAATCCGTAGATGATTTTCTGCCAATATTTCAATGCAAATACTATGGATAACATTTCTATTTCGGTTACTGAATAATGCTTTTCGTGATTTCGTAATTTCCGACTAACGAAGGCTAGGTAAGTTTTATTTTTCGGCTTCTCTCCGTCTTCCTGGAATAACACAGCCCCAATTCCGATTCCAGATGCATCCGTTTGTATTATAAAGGGTTTTCCAAAATCAGGATATCCTAGCTTAATGTAATTCAACAGCATCTCTTTGGTCTTAGTAAATGCGAGGTCACACTCTTCGTTCCATTTCCACCTGTTGCCTTTTTTTAATAGATCTTGAAGTGGAGCTACCGTTTGTGTATAGTTGGGACAATGGCTCGCAAAGAAGTTGGCCATGCCTAGGAACTGCCGTACTTGTTTGACACGTATCGGCCTCGGAAATTTGCTAATAGCTTCGATTTTTATAGGGTTCGGCCTTATACCTTTTCCATCAATAATATGGCCTAAAAATAATATTTCAGACTGGCAGAAGCGTGATTTCTTTAGGTAGTTCGTGTTCGACTCTAGATTTTCTTCGAGTAGGTCATCTGATCTTGTCATCCAGGAATCAATTTGAACAATAATCCACTCTTGCGTTTCACTGTTACTATATGGGTTAGCGTCGAGACTATCTCCTACTAATTCAAGGGTTGTTTTTTTTTTTTGATGGCACCTTGATTGTACCCATCATCTTCCGAATGTTCTTTCTCTTCCCTTTGTTTTGCTCTTTGGTACTCCAAACTCTCCGCTCCAACAATGTCGGGGTTGACGTCCTGCTCATGTATAGCCCGATGCCATTTCTTACGTTCTTGACTGGACTGCTGGAGTTCCCGCAAATACTTCTCTCTTTCTTCCTCTCTCCAGTTTCTTTTCCGTCTCTCAGGTCTTCTATTCTCTGGTTCTCTTCTCCATCTGTCCCTATTGTTTTCATATGGTCTTCTTCGGACATTACGTCTGGAATAATTCCATTCTTCGTCATCTCGGCGTCCTGGTCTCGGAGATCGGTCTCTGGGTTGTCTTCCTTCGATATTTCTACCCCAATTTCTCCCTTGGTTAGCAATGTTCCTTTCTTCAGATCTGGTAACATTGGTTTGGAAAACTTGCTGTTCTTGGCCGGAATTTTGCCTCTGTGGTTCTCTGGATGTCATGTCGAGCTGTCTCAATATGGCTTCAGCTTGAATCGCAGTTTGTACATTTGAGGCAATCATGATTCGTTGCGTCTCTGCTGGAAGTTGCCTGGTAATGACCTTTATTAATTCAGCTTCCGATGGCGGTGTGTCTAGCTCTCGTAGCTTACGTAGCTGACTGGAGAAAAATTCTGAAAATCGTGTTGGCGTGGATAAGGCATACCTCTTAGCGTACAACTCTGTCTTGAGATTATGTTGAATATCCGTGTTCCAATATTTTTCTAGGAAAGCCCTCTTAAATCCTTCGAAATTGTCGAATGAGTATCGGAACGCTGTGAACCATGTCAATACAGAATTCTCCAAATATCTTTCCGTTACTCGCAGTTGGCGCTCTTCTGGTATTTTGTTGTCCCGAAAATATTCTTGTAATTCATTAATAAAACTCCTGGGAGTTACCCCTTTTACGTTATTAAATTTTTTTGGATGGTCCTCCTGCATTCGAATTATATTTACTATTTGCGTTTGACCTGACGTATTAAGTTGACTCACTCCTCCGCTGTTATATCCTTGAGCTGGATTGGTAACATTTACGTTGTTATGGGCATTCATTTGGTCGTCCTGCTTCGGAGTTGAAGATAAAATCTCTCCGGATACCTTCCTTTCTAAATTACTTTGCCGCTCTAACAATGTATTGGTTACAATATTATGACTTTCGCCTTGCAATTTAAGCAATTGTAATTCTTTAGTGAGTTCCTGAATTCCATTCTGTAGTTCTTGTTTATAAGATTCTGAACTAGCTTTGACCTCTCCTATTTCTTTATCTATTGAGGTTTTCATAGTTTGCAAACTCTGTTGTGTTTCCTCAATCGTTTCGTAAAAATATTCAAGTCGCTCTGAGTTGGTGACTTGAGCTACTTTTATTTCAGCAATAACGCCCTTTTCTACCTGTTTCACAGTTTCGAAAATTTGAGTAAATTTCCTCGACCATGCTGTTTTGGTTGCTGTTAAGTCCTGTGTATTCTCATCGATTTTCTCCTCAATCGCTTGAAATTTATCTTGCACCTCGTCCTTATATTTGCCTAATCCTTGTAATATCCCAGTTTGTACTTTAGCCAGTCTTTCACTAAATTCATTAGACATAGCTGACATGGCATTGTCTATTCCGACCTGGATTTCTCCCTTTAAATTTGAAAAATTTTGTTTCACAGATACCAATTCGCTTTGAACTGAAGCTAACTTCCCATTAAATAATTTAACGTCCATGTGTAGCTTTTCGATATTTTCCTCTGTCTTGCTTTGGATTTCCTCAATAGTACCTTTGAGTTCCCGTTTTACTAACTCACTATTCTCATTAAGTTTTTTCTCTAGATTTTCACTAAGTTTATACTCTAATGAATCATTATTTTCACTAAGTTTTTTCTCTAGATTTTCACTAAGTTTCTGTTCTAATGATACATTATTTTCACTAAGTTTAAGCACTAACAATTCATTAAGATTCTGCTCTAGTTTAGTTTGGTTTTCATTCATGTCCCGTTTTAAGTTATTCTGTAAGTCTATCACTACTCCGTCTAGGAGTTTACGTAAATCCTCCATTGTTACAGTACTCATTTTTCTTTGAGATAAACGGCAATTCAGACATGGGCGGACTAAGTTCGATGGCCACATACCAGAATCCAATTCATCAGTCACAAGTGGATTGATGTCACAGCCTTCAGAGAAGATTAACGTCGCAAAATACAATCCTACAGCCTAAGTCCAAATTATGCGGAAAATAGCCGCTAAAAGAAAAATTTTGACAACTATCCTCCAGATTTTGTTTATAACTAAACAAAAAGGCCCTTCCTAAACTTAACCTGAGTGTAGTTCGCCACAAAATTTTGGGCTAATAAATGTTTCAAAAATAACCTGGAAAAAAATTTTATTTGTCGCCGCATCTTGTTTTTGTCCAAATTCTGGACTACAAGATCGAGTCCTTTTATTGGTACAGCCAATAAATCGGGCCTAACCACGTTGGCCGCCAAATCTATACCTGCCCCCTTCATGCCGGGCTCAGCTCGCCGGAGAGCGAGGGTCTCAGTCGTGGACCGTTCGCTATCGGCTGCGCAGAAAATTTTAAAGGCAGGGATAGTAAAAGGACTAGCGACAAATGAAAGGAGACTAAATTAGGTTTTCACATTTATTAAACTAACACTCTTTTAAAGAAAACAAGTAAATTAACAAAATCTGGGTTGAATTCTTGAATAACATCTTCTCCTCGTGCTTTCATTCGTGAGGGATCTCGCTCAAATAAATTTTCAATGATTGTTCTTTTCTGCAATAATAAATATAAAAATCATTAACTTACTGAAAAATTGACTGAAAACAAAATAATATCTGATATCCTTCTCCTATGATAATTAAAATTAAAATCTTCCCTCTGGGTTTTAATTATTTTCCAAGAAAATGATTATTTTCTTCTCCTTATTTAAATTATTAAAAATTATTTAATTCATTAATTTATGATTAGCAAGTCTTCCCTAGACTTTCCTTTCCACAATTATATCATTTATATAATTATTGACTGAATAAAATTCTTTTAATAAATTTTACTTGAACATCTATCATTCTAACTTTGGCTCAATTTTATGCAGAAAGTGACTGTACAATATCTAACAATTAAATCTCGTGACATCAGTCCACGGACGTTGCCTTCTCTTATCCACTTTGAGTTAGTAAATTAGGCCCTAACCTATCTTAAATTACGATAAAATCTTCTAAAGATTCAAAATTGATCCAATTACGGACACGCGAAATAATACAAGTCGGTCAAAACTTTGACGCACATAATGAAAATTACCTTCACAAAATCGTACATGAAATATTAAAAAAAACACAGATTAGGATCAAATCTCACATCACACACTCACACAGGGTTACACGGCATTATTATAACATTATTTACACGAACACTAACCCATTATTATTAATTTTAGGATTTTACTGTGAATTAGGGAAATCATTCTCTAGATGACACTATCACACACATCCCAGGTATCAATTCAGAATGTGATAGAATTAAGGTTATCACTTATACAAAGAAATTAACTATACAACGATGTTCAAGGAGTATTTTAAACAGAAATCATCCTAATTTAGCGAGTAGAATAATATAACACAGGTCAAAATAATAGGATACGCGCTTACGGTACATGAGTTGCGGCATTTATATTTATTCATCATAATGTCGTGGCTCTCAACTATTCTGCACTGAAACTCGAAGAAATCATGTCCAGTGACACATCTCTTCCCAAAATTGACTCTAATGGGTGCATAAATTATTACTCAAAATATAATGCCCATCTGCAAGTCATATTCAAATTCATAGCGCAGAAATATACCTATAACTCGTCGATACTCCGTCAGGAGAATTTGCCATGTCCCAGGCTTACCTTACATAAAGTGAGCACACGATAATACTCTCCAAAAAAAACTAGCATTAAACTCATGACCTTATTAAATCATTTTAGCCCGTAATTAGCTTTAATTATTTTTACTCATTATTATTATTATTATTATCCCTGACCGTGCGTAATCTCATTCGTAAAGTTGTCGTGTGAAGTTATTCGGATGACTCTAAATAAATTCGAACCCATAAACATGTTGTACAATCGTAGAATGAAATTCTACACGAAGAAAAAACACTAGAACACTGTCCTAATTTGTTTCAAATAATTTCCAAATTATTTCAAAACTAATCAAAATTAACGCGGGGTTCATTTAATTTTTATCTCTTCTGTCTTCTAAATTCTTAGGACAGTTAAGGTCTCTCTCGATGATTCACACACATTTCTAACTAATAGAGCAAACACACACTCATTCCAAGGTTCTAACTACCTCTCACCAATGAAAGAAGAATGAAAAATCAAACTACTGCAAAACTAATAGAAATCCAAAGGAATAAGTAAGGCTGCGTTTACAATTATTTACAAAGATAGAAAGCAATTGAATTCTTAAAGAATACTCATGTGACTGGTGTGAACTGGATTGTGGCTGATGACCTAGCACGTGGTCACATCACCTTCCGTCGAACGAAGTTTCGCCCATGTCCGATGCCTTACATGTTTAGTGACTCATGGAGGCGTTGACGATGTACAGGAACTTGCAGTATTCTTCGTAGAACTGGATATCCATCTTGCAGTAAACTCGAACTCAGGACCTTTCTTCTTTCAAGTTCTTGTAGAAAGCTGAAACTAACAAAAAGTCTTAGAAATAGCCCAGGACTCACTCTCGATGCTTTATAGTTTGGCTGAAGACACTTATCTTAGAATAACCCTAAATTAATCGTAGTGAATTTGTCGAGTGTCTGAATTGCTGTTTATACAGTCCTCGATGCCTTCTCCAATGTAAAGTCTTCCGATGAAGCAAACGACGTCCAATCTCTTCGGTTGCCGCAGTCAGAGTAATGCTAAAATTTAGCGTTCAGAAGTATAAAACCCTCTACCAAATTTTCCTCTGGAATTACCACTAATTTCCTGTCGTAAGACATAGGTGTGTCTCTTAATTACTTCTAATTGGTGGATTTGTTGAATTGCAGTGAAGGTTGTCACTTTTATTGGCTGCTCCAGTTTTACGTCACTTGACTTTCCATTTATTGATCGATTGAGATCTGCTTGCTCGCCGGGTCACGTGGTACGCACACATGTGTCTGAAGGCCACATAACAGGAATTCCAGGCTGCTCCCTCGTGTTCTCTGTAGGTCGGGAAAACCTGTTCGCGAAGTGACTGGCTCGCCCTGGCACGAAATACAGAATCTCACCCTCTTGTAGATTAAAATAATGTCCCAACACGCTGATGAAATAAATCATTTCCTTTCTAATAAAATATTACCACTTTTGAAGGGGAGAATACTACACTACCAACCACCACAGAAACACGCGATAGTGCTTACATCCCTCCATAGAGGGTTGGCGTCAGGAAGGGCATCCGGCCGTAAAACAGGGCCATATCCACATATGTTCGACGCAGTTCGCACCCGCGACCCCATAGGTGTGGGAAAAGCGGCAGGGAAAGAAGAAGAAGATTTCTTCTCACTAATTTCCATAATGTTGTCTGTGATACTGAAACTGCTGTGTTAGTTACCCATGTTTCTATTGCATCAGTCATCCGTAACTGTTATTACAGTTACAGTAACTAAAGGTAACAAGCAAGCTTTGACATATATATTATTTTAGAACATTATTTTAGGACATAAAAAATCATGTAGCAATTTAATTCTGCATCTGCCATTTTGACTGTTGGTGGTCCTTCTTGTTCAAATGTTTAAGTAGTCATATCTCCCTATAAGTAAAAGCAGAAAAATGAGAAATCTGAGTAACTAACATCTTCATATATTATTAAGTCATCAAATGTGGGATGATTGTGTGGTGAGAAAATAAATTGAATCATCACAATGACGAGTTTTGTCCTTCGTGTGTCAAGAAGAGTCGAGAAGGGAAGTCAGGATCACACGGAGTGCAATCGCCTACGATAACCAATGTACGAATACAGCAGTTTATTTCGTTAACCATGTTCGATATATCATGAGAACTGTATATATCATGACTTAAACCAAAACTGCAATTGAACAGCCTAATACGTTTATATTCGGAGTTTTATTGAGGTAGACAAATATTACTTGGGTTAAGTATAAATTAGTAAATCTGTAATTTTCGAAATTACGATGCAGAGATGTTTGTGATCCTGGCGAGTTACAATATCGATCTCTCCTCCTTTTGCCGTACACAAGTGTTATCAAGAAGGCACTGAAGTCTCGGACAGAGGTATGGAATATCTGATCATCACCTGATTCCTGGTAGTTATGCTATGATTGGAGTGCTACTTCATTCTGCTTAAACTCATGTACGTAATAAAATATATGATGTCAATATACTGTATATTCGCTTAGAGTACAGCATGCATATTTTTAAAACTCTAGATCTCCGACACGAAAGACATGCACGAAGAAATGCACACATGATGTGATGTTAAGAGCATTCATTATCTGGAGAGGAAAGAAGAGAACCTCGACCTGCTCTACCGAACCATACCATTAAATCACCACTAAAGGAACTTAACATACATGAGATGCGGGAATCACTACAGAGGCTTTGAATGTAGTAGAATATGCAAGAGTTACAACAGAAACAAACGATCTGTGAGTGATTTTGGTTGAAATATCAACGTACGTATCAGTCATCAATTATTTGAAATGTTTCACCTGATTTTTCGAGTACATAACACATCGGAATGGACATCGAAGTGTGGAATTATTACATCCTGCATATCCAGAATAATGCTGTGCCATATACATCTGTGTAGTGTTCTCTACGGAATAGGTTATGCCTAGACCTGGGATTTTAGGCTCTAAAAAATTAGTTTTAGGCGCCTAAAATAGGCTTTTAAAACAAGTAAATAGGCTTTTAAAAGAGAAAATAGGCACTTAAAATATGTTTTTAAAATTTGTGGATAGGCAGGAAATAGACTTTAAAATATTACAATATACACTTAAAGTGTAACGTTATACTCTTTTACTTTAACAAACGTGGTATCCCTATTCTTAACCGAAATACCTGCAAAATTAGGACAGAATAAAGAAGACATTTATCAAAAACAATATAAAAAAGTCATGTGTCAAAAAACTTATGGATTATAGGATATATCATTATCAGTACTGATCTAAAACCTTAATACTAAAATCACTGTACACAATTACAGCACTGTAGGCATCCAATAACGGTGTAAACGCGAATGGAGTATGTGTTTAGTATTTGTGAGGAACATTCCTACAGTACTTTCATTCGTAGTTTGCTTTACGGTACATAACAATAATCTTCTCCAAATTTTCCACAGTAAGGCGGTATCTTTTGTCTGTAAAAATCATTTTGAAATCAGAAAAAGAGCGCTCCACACTCACAGATGTTAGAGGGGCATAGGGAAATTTACTTACATTTTTCAATTCAATTTCACTTGGTAAGTCTACCTTTTCCCCATCTATTACCTGATGTACCCGTTTCAGCACTGAATAACCTGGGTTCTTCTGCAGTACAATAGACCACTTGTCTCTTATTTTATCCTCTACCTTGCCCCTAGCACTTTGTCTGTTATTCTCAGCTTCCTCAATTAGAGAAAATTTCTGTTTGAGACTGTTTCCCTTTTCCTCCATTTTTGTAATGGTGACTGGAAGAAATGCTATTTTTTTTTTTGCTAGGGGCTTTACGTCGCACCGACACAGATAGGTCTTATGGCGACGATGGGATAGGAAAGGCCTAGGAGTTGGAAGGAAGCGGCCGTGGCCTTAATTAAGGTACAGCCCCAGCATTTGCCTGGTGTGAAAATGGGAAACCACGGAAAACCATTTTCAGGGCTGCCGATAGTGGGATTCGAACCTACTATCTCCCGGATGCAAGCTCACAGCCGCGCGCCTCTACACGCACGGCCAACTCGCCCGGTGGAAGAAATGAAAAACTTGTCTGAATATACGCAATGTCTCTCTGAACACTGGAACGACCATTTAACAGCTCTTCGACAGACGACACACATGCAGAGTTGTCCGTTAAAGGCAATTTGCCTATCACAGTCATGTTTTCCTCAAGATGTTCTGCATAATACAGGGCAGCTTCCATCCAGGAACCCCAACGGGTGATGATTGGCTGCGGTGGAAGGGGAATAGAGGGGAGTTTCTCTCGAAAGATGGCTATTCTTGATGGAGCCTTACAGAACACTTTCTTCATTGTTGAAATAAGAGTATTTACTGCAGGAAACTCGGCCCTAACTGTTTCTGCGAGTCTATGTAACGTATGGGACATGCAAGTAACATGAATTAAAGAAGGATATAAAGTTTTCAGGAGAGGTGCAGTGGCAATCATGTAGGAAGCAGCATCGGAGACAAGGAGAAGGACTTTAGAATCATCAACACTCCCAGGATACAATAATTGCAACCCCTTGTTGATGAAGTATGCAATGCTTTGACTATTGACTTTCTCAAGCTGTTTAGAGCAAAGGAGGTGAGTGGTAGATGCCTGATTGGGTTCCAGTTTTCCTACTATAAGGTTAGCAATGTACGTGCCCACAGAGTCGGTGGTTTCGTCCACACATAACGATATGCAAGACTCCTGAATATCCTCCCTGATTGACAAAATGACCCCATTGTAACAAATATGTAAGTAGCTTTCTTTAATGTAGATGCTGATGGGATGTGCTGCTTGGTGTATTTCTGTAAAAAATCTCAGAAAACAGGATTATGCACAGCATTCCTGAGGATATTTGCTGCAAATAGGGCTCTACACATATCAGCATAGAAACCATTATGGGTTGTAGGAGATATAGTTTGTGTGAGCAGAGTCTGTCTAATGTTACTTTTCATGGCTGCTTTCGCTTTGTGACTGGCGGTATCTGCATGCTGCTGAAGGTGGCATTTTTTCTCATGTGAAATCTAAAACACGATACAGTGATGTCAATCAGAAACTAAGATGATGAATAGAAAAGGTGAGCTATTGAATAAAATGTGTAATTTTGAACTATTTAAATTAAGCCATTATTACTCTAAAGTTCATTAAGAACAAGAACACTACAGTCCCCGAAGGGCCTTGGCTTTCAATAACGGTTGCTGCCCAGCTCATGGCTTGCAGATATTGGGTGGCGAGTGGTCAGCACGATACATCCCTCAGCCGTATTGCCTTGCCTCCGTGACCCCTGCTCACTGTAGCTTCTCGGTTGTCCTCACGATGCTGGGTCAACACCGTTCCAGACCTCATAGATTTCTAAATTACTGCCGATACTAGAAATCGAACCCAGGTCGCCTGGACTAGGTCTCTACAATTAATTAGAGGAGCCAATATCACAACCTTAGTTTTAGATTAATATGAAATTTAAGATATATGCACATACCTGTTTAGTGCAGTACTGGCAGAAAATAATCTTGCCATCAAAAGTCATCCCTGGAAATTGTACAAGCCATTGTTGTATAAGAGCACTCTTAGATGATTTCGTTTTAGGCATGATGAACTATATTCACTTAAACAGATTTTCTTTCACTGGCGACTTGACACAGTATGTCCCTTCTTACTACCTGCTCCTTGTTCTTCCTAGATAATCCTCCCCCTCATCCCGTCACTCGACACAGTACGTCCTTTACTACCTGCTCGTTGTTCTTCTGAGCTAATCCTCCACCTCCACACTTCACTCAGCATTCCTTTGGTGACAGCTGTCTGGGAAGAACGACATTTCTGCGAAAAACCCACCCTCTGGTGTTCTGCTCAGTGGGTGATTGTAAAAATTACAGAAGTTGAATTTTATTTTAAATATAGAAAATAGGCATTTTAGGCACTAAAATATTAAAATAGGCTCTAAAGGTCCAAATAGGCATTTTAGGGCACTATAAAACTCTTTTAATGTAAGGGATTTATCATGAAACGTCAACATATTTAACAAAAATCATGTTATTTCGCAAGGAACGAAATAGGCATTTGCCTTAAAATCCCAGGTCTAGTTATGACAAAAGATGAGTCAGAATTTGAAGAAGGTACAGTATCCAGATATGATATGCTTTTCACTCTTTGTAAGTGAAAATAAAATGAAAATACACAAAGGAACACTTTCTGAATCAGTACTTTGTGGATACAGTCAGACATTATCTATTCTCAAATAGCTTTATTAACCTCCTTGCACTTGCTTTTAGTTGTACATGGCTCTGTAAATAATGACGATATCGCTATCGTGACTCACACAATATATTCGTAAATTTCCATTACAATTGCCCTTGTTTACGAATCGTAATTCGTATCTCAAGATGGGGTATTAAAAACTAACAGCTTTAAGAATTATTATACATCTCATATACCATAGTTTCTCTAAAACCAAAAAGTATTAATTTTGATGCAAACAATTAGATAATCACTTATATTTCCATGGAAATAATCATACATCAAAATAGTCTTACTGTAAATTAAAACTAAGCTAAAGAACATTTGAGGACTGTACTGAATAAATAAGTAGGTCCAGTAGAATATATGAAGCACGCATCTACTTACAGGAGTCGGCATAATAAATTATCTATAATCTCGACAGAATAAATTATTGGACTACTGGATTTGATTTTTCAACAAAGCGAATATCCCATATAATTTGCTTATTAAATATTTTTATGTACACAGAACAAGCAGTGAAGGAACTGAGAGAGAAAGAATGGCGATTCAGTGAGGTAAAATTAAAATTCTGAAATTTTTCTATGATACTGACAGAGTATGCAGATATCTTGTAGAGGGTGCTTGCAGGAGTGTAAGATCGAAGTAAAGAAATACCGATACAAAACAAACGTAGTGGAATTTGTTTGTATAAAGTCAGATTATGTGATAAATATGAGATTAGGTATTGAAATCGAGTAACTGGCTGTGCGGTTTTAGTGACGTAGCTATCAGCTTGCATTCGGCAAATAGTGGGTTCGAATCCCACTGTCGGCAGCCCTTAAGATGGTTTTCCGTAATTTTCCATTTTCACTCCAGGAAAAAGTGGGGCTGTACCTTATTTAAGACCATGGTTGCTTCCTTCCCATTCCTAGTCCTTTCCTATCCAATTGTCGCTATAAGACCTATCTGTGTCAGTGCAGATTGTAAAATAAATTTAAAAATGGAATTGGAACTGTAAGGGTAGTAGATGAATTAAGCTACAAGGGTAGTAAGATAGTGATAGCAGAAGGGTGGTGTTAAGTGAAGAATAGCTTAAGTAAGTAAAGCTTTTATCGGAAAATGTTCACTAACCTTAAGCCTCTTAAAAGAGTGACGTCGTACTGAAGTTAAACATAGGAAATAACTGACGCAGAAAGGAGGAGAACATAAACCTTTTAAATATGGCATTAGATAAGTTGAAATAGGTACATCAGATCTCAAAAATGTGTACTGAATCAAACTGGTAGAAAAACAATTTGGAGAAATTTCATTTTTACCGAGCTCGATAGCTGCAGTCGCTTAAGTGCGCCGGTATCCAGTAATCAGGAGATAGTGGGTTTGAGTCCCACTGTCGGCAGCCTTGAAGACGATTTTCCGTGGTTTCCCATTTTCACACCAGGCAAATGCCGGGGCTGTACCATAATTAAGGCCACGGCCGCTTCCTTCCAACTCCTGGGCCTTTCCTATCCCATCCTCGCCATAAGACCTATCTGTGTCAGTGCGACGTAAAGCAAAAAAAATCATTTATAGAATATATATAGATGGAAATGCCAGATTTCAAGGCATTCCAAACGGGTGCGGTTAGATTCAGAGGGAAATGTCAGGCTGTAAGGATCTAATGGGGTGGTCAGATATTCGATATAGATTAGGTTTCCTGCAATCCGCAACAATTACGTAGGGTTAAAATCATCAGCACAAGATTGTTTGGCGTGAATGAATTGATCACAGTCACCACCACCAAATATAACATTGCAGTGAAAACAACTCCTTCAAGTGTTCTATTCGATCATGAGTAATTGTTCTGGCCTACAGGGAACAACTATTTTTAAAGAGATGAAAGAAGTTTTGAAAGGCACCAGCTAAGATTGAAATTTGTCACAAAATGTAAATTTTCTTCTAGAATCAATTTAGTATCAACTTCTCAATCAGATAAATGGGTGTCTGGTCTTCGAACTGTTGGGACGTTCTGTTTAAGTTATACGAAATCTGAGAGCACTATGATGAATTTGGAGTACGAATGCTGAGTATGATACTGTGAAACCTGCAAACTCGTTATAATTAGAAAAATAATAAATCTGTAGTGAGTTTGTTCTGTACTTTGACAAGTTAAAAAGCTTACGTTGAACATGCAGTGGCAAACATCCAACAGCGTTTCTGTTGGGAAGTCTGGACCGCTCAATCTCTTACAGTGGTTGTTGTCATTGAAGAACGGGTTGGCGGACTCTCGTTTCACATCTGATCGAGTGGTCCAAGGTCCACGATGGAAGGCAGTATTTCTCAGCAACCAGCTGGATTTTTATGGCGGGTAAAAGAGACACTTATTGACCGTGATGGCCAATGGGTAAAGTTCAGTAGCCACAGTGATCGGAGGTGTTGGGTAATGGTGTGGATTATTTAATAATAACCTATATTTGACCAAGTACACCCATCTGTGTTTCAATTGAACGAGATTTATACGTACGTGTGGACTGGGTTCTAAATTGCAAGAGAAGTATTGGCACGGAATGCTTCAAAGTGAATGTACATTTTCAGCTTGGTCTCAACTCAGTTACTCCTATGAACTTCCCCGTGCAGACAAACAAGTTATGTATTGATCCAAGAAAACAGGAGAACACCCAACCCAAGTTTACATGCTCAAGTTATTTGTGGCCCGCAACATGCCTGATCTGAGAAAATTATGTTTGAACATAACTGAGCAGAACATCCGCGTGTAAGTTACATCTGGACAGGGTTGCCTGGTACGGTATGGAGTGGACCGCACAGCCAGTGACTGAACGCCGAGTCTTGCGTGGCGTTAAAAATCTCTACTTTCTAAAGGAGCCAATGACTTCTTGCGGAGGAGATAAGCTGTGTGCTGGTACCCTAATGGAAGAAATACCAGTGAAATCCAGCATGCAGCTTCTGTTCTCCAGGTTGCGAAGTGACTGCTAAGGGCATCTGTTCCCCAGGTTGGGGATGGCCCCACGGAACCCTGGTATTTAGGTATAAAATGTCTTTGAGGGTGGCGAATTCACCGTAATAATTGCCTATATGGAGCGTCAACGCTAATCAAGACAAGGGGAAGGTGAAGTAGAAGTCAAATGATCCATTGCCCGACCCGGTAGCTGCCTGGACAAAGGTGACACAAGAAGATCTCCCCATGGCCTTCTGAACCCAACTTGGCAGGTTCGATCCTGGCTCAGTCCGGTGCTGTTTGAAGGTTCTTAGGTACGTCAGCCTCGTGTTGGTAGAATTACTGACACGTAAAGGAACTCATGCGGGACTAAATTCCGGCACGTCGGCGTCTCCGAAAACCGTAAAAGAGTAGTTAGTGGGGCATAAAACAAATAACATTATTATTCGTATCGATGTGTTATTTTGATTTAGTTGTATTCTAGAAATATTATCTCAGCCACTCGCTGTTTTGTGTTATTGTGCTGCTTGTGTTAGTAAGTATAACTGTAATCCAACCAGGGAAAGGTTTCTTAGTTGTAATACGATGAAGTCTATAATCTAAATAAAATGCATTCTGGTCACAATCGCTGTCTAATGGCAAAGACAAGAAACGAAGTGAACGTGCTGTATATATAGTGAGAAGCGATGAGATGAGAAACCTAACTCCAGTAATCTTACTTTTGATTCAGAAATTGTCAGTACAGAGCATTCATTTAGTGTATATTACTCGAAACTAACTTCATCTGGAATTCAAATGCTCCCTATACAGCAGTTTTAAGCTGTTCGCTTTCATATTTGGCACACAAGTGTAGCATTCATTATTTATAGATGCAGCACGCAATAATATTGGAGTTGGTAACTTTTAGAAATATTTGTGTTAAATTATGAAAAAGTCTTCAATTTTATGATTCTATATCACATATTAATACATATGTGGTTAAAATAAAACCATACCACTGAAGAAACCAGAAGTAATACATGTTGTTGCTTCAACTTCTTTAACCTATGTAGTGTAAGTGTAAAAATAAGAATAGACTAAATTTGGTTGCACCTGAGACATTTTGAAAATGGACCTATTTTTAGAAAAAATCCACACAATTTTAAATATTTGTTCTATTTTAACGCTTTCTTTACTAGAACCATAGTGATCAACCACAAACATTTCATGCAAATATGATTGCTCGTGCCGGGCTGTGTGGCTCAGTCGGTTGAGGCGGTGGCCTTCTGACCCCAACTTGGCAGGTTCGATCCTGGCTCAGTCCGGTGGTATTTGAAGGTGTTCAAATACGTCAGCCTCGTGTCGGTAAATTTACTGGCACGTAAAAGAACTCCTGAGGGACAAAATTCCGGCACATCGGCGTCTCCGAAAACCGTAAAAGAGTAGTTAATGGGACGTAAAACAAATAGCATTATTATTATTAGGATTGCTCGTACGTTGAGTACTCAGCCCGAAGGCAAGTTGTATCCTCAACATTTCTGCCAATAGCTGCCGTAGATCGCCCAGGTGTCACTGAAGCGCGTTATGAGGGAATGAGAAGTGAGATAGTTTCTCGTCCCTTTCTTCTCCGAACCGCAAATTGCTATTACATAATAGTCTGCCACGCCCACTAAAATGCACGCACCAATCAATCCTACGTGCGGCATTTTCACACCATTCATAGCAGGGACTGGCTGAATAAGATGCGGCAATATTAGCATCGCTCATAACTCAGTTATTTTCATACTGTGAAATCCAAGGATGAGACTGAAACAACTCAGTGAAAGTAACATATTAGTTCTAGCCCATACCAGAAGACATTGCACATTGCAGTCAATAGATCTCGCCAGCAAAGGCAGGTGGATATTACTAAAATCACACGAAATATGCATTTCAGTAGATGCCGTCGTCCCCTTCCCACCAGCCGCATCACACACATTTAAAAGTTGGTGAGCAGCAGGTTCGATCCGCAACCAAAATTTGAATCTCTCTATGTCGTACATGTTAGCATTGAAACAAACATCACTCGCAGAACTTTCAACCGTGGGGACAGTTTTATATCTGATAATCTCCAGTTTACATGATGGTATTATAACGCCGATCAAAAAGACGGGCGTTAAAACGGTAGTTTCGATCAGTAGATCTTTTCACTGGGAATATAGCTTGCCTACAACTTGGCCGTGTGAGCTAATGAACCAATAAACTCTTGTGTTCGGACTGTATGCAGTCAACAGCGTTCATTGAAAGGGTATTCGAGTGACAGACACGATTCACAATTAGAATATTGACACATTCTCGTCTATATAAAACTTTTTTTTTTTTTGCTATGGGCTTTACGTCGCACCGACACAGATAGGTCTTATGGCGACGATGGGATAGGAAAGGCCTAGGAGTTGGAAGGAAGCGGCCGTGGCCTTAATTATGGTACAGCCCCAGCATTTGCCTGGTGTGAAAATGGGAAACCACGGAAAACCATTTTCAGGGCTGCCGATAGTGGGATTCGAACCTACTATCTCCCGGATGCAACTATATAAAACAAAAAAAACACCAGTTCATGTAGTGAAAACAAGTAACAGGAGAGAATTACTCTGTCGTGCCACATTCGAGGAGCACTGTTTAATTTAAAATATTATCAAATTACTGACAAAGTAAGAAATAATATTTATTATTTCAACCTATCACGTCCTGTGACAAAGCGCGATTATTTCAGAGAACATACATTGCCTTCATATGAACGCATAAGAAGTTTGTCTTTTGTGAGACACGTTTTCAAAATTATACTTGTTATAACACGACTAGCCAATGTCCGACTCATTGGCTGAATGGTCAGCGTTGAGGCCTTCGGTTCAGAGGGTCCCGGGTTCGATTCCCTGCCGGGTCTGGGATTTTAATCGCCTCTGATTAATTCTTCTAGCCTGGGGACTGGGTGTTTGTGTTTGTTCCAACACTTTCTTCTTCATATTCAAACAACACACTACACTACCAACCACCACAGAAACACGCAATAGTGATTACATCCCTCCATATAGGGTTGGAGTCAGGAAGGGCACCCGGACTTAAAACAGGGCCAAATCCACATGTGCAACGCAGTTCGCACCCGCGACCCCACAGGTGTGGGAAATGCGGTAGAAAAAGAAGGAGAAGCACGACTAGCAAATGAACTGACCATCCCACCCAATGGAAACTCCGATCATGTTTCACAAATGTGAAACAGCATAGAAATCCGCTGTTATTCAAAGCCAAATACTATGTAAATAAATATTTAAATGGATTTATTAAACACTTTTGCTCACCATTATCGTTCTTTGCTTTTGTTGACAAGGAAACAATTTGTAATGCACCCACCTCTTCGGCTATCATACTAGAACATAACTCCAAATGATGTAATCGACTACTTGGGGGACAAGGGGATCAAAGATGGAGTTAAATGTGAAGAACTTCGAACCAAAGGAGAAAATAAAGCCTTCAAGGTCGGAATTCCTCTAGAAAGCAAAGATAACGTGTACGAGCCAGCTTTCTGGCCAACGGGCATAATTTTTCGGCCCTTTCGTTTCAGCTCAAAGAGACAGTGAAACTTCATGGCAAATGAGAGTCTCAGAAGTGAATCTTTTACTATGGAATGTTGAAGGAATGTTAAATGTTACCAACTTAGAGCCAGAGAATATCTTTGATCGCTACGACGCAGTGATAATGTTAGAAACCTTCCTGACCTCAGAGTGGACAGCAAACAAGCATTACACAGTTAACGTACTAGCAGAACAAGGACTCACAGGAAAACCAAAAGGAGGACTCACATGCCTCCTCACGCCGAAATTCTTGCCCTTGAAAGCTATATGTAGAACTAATAATGTCTTAGTAGTAAAAACTAAACTGTGTATTTTCATTTGTGCGTACTTCCAACCGGACTTCAACTCTCTCCAAATCATAGATGAAATAGGCACAGCCTTGAGCACAACAAACAGAAATGACGGCGTCATCCTTGCGGGTGACTTCAACTGCGGAGTAGATGTTCCTTCGCAAAAATCAAGAGAAGTATTAGAATATTTGGAAGAGGAAGGACTATCCATGGTTAATAGAAGCGAAGACAAAACACACATATGTCATAATGGAGCCTGCACCATAGACCTGATCTTTACAAACCTGGGTAAACTAAAACCAATAGGACAGAAAATTATCCTAAACCCAGTAAGGAAACATCAGATGGTAGAAACCATACTTTTGATTAAAGGTGATTATGATCGAGAGGAGATTGAAACCCGTAGGATATCGAGGAAATTCCTCCAGCACGATGTATGTGAGACAGATAATCAGGCAATTGTGAAGATGGTGGTGGAAGGCAACCTGGAGGAAGCGGCCAACAAGCTAGAAAATTTACTACAAGGCACAGTCATTTCAGAGCCTACATTTAAAAGGAAAGCAAAGCCTTGGTTTAGGAGAAATTGCTACGTGGCAAGAAAGACTGCACTGAAAGCGCTGCACGCAGCCCTTGAAGCCCCAAACACCAATCTACTGGAAGATTACGCCAACAAGAGACGGGCCTATAAGGCACTCGTAAAGCAGGAGAAAAAGCTATTTCAGGAGTAGGAAGAACAAAGATTGATAGAAAAAGCAGAGCAATGCCCGTATAAAGCTCTTAACACAAGACGCCCAAAATATCCGCGAAATATTCCTATTGAGGTTTGGGAGAAGCATGTGGGCCACGTATTAAGTACAAGAGACACACGTCCTTGCAGTATTCTAACTCAAACACCCACGGGAGAAAGAGACCTAGACACTGTACGGTTTACATTCAAGGAAGTCGAAGATGCTTTAAACAGCTCCAAGAATAATAAGGCTTGCGGTCCGGATAATATCTACAATGAAGACATCAAAATCGCTTTCCCGACACCAAAAGAAGCAATAACATATGTCTTGAACCAATGCCTCAGGCAAGGAACGATTCCAAGCAGCTGGAGAAAGTCCACAGTCAAAATGATACATAAAGGAAAGGGAAGCACTGAAGACCCAAACGCTTATAGAGGCGTCGCTCTCGAATGTACTATGCTAAAGATCCTAACAAAACTCCTATGTCAACGCCTTACTAGAGAAGTCGATTCCAAACTACCAGAAGAACAATTCGGTTTTAGAAGAGGGAGGAACACGATTCAGGCCATCAAGTGTCTAATGGATGATATTGAAGCAGGTACAACTAGAGCGGGAGGCAAGCTGTATACTATTTTCGTCGACTTCTCCAAAGCCTTCGACTCTATCAGCCGAAAAATTATAATGGAGAAACTAGACAGATTAATGAGCAGCAATGCAAGTCTCAAACGACTAATTCAGAACATACTGGCCTCAAACGGCATAGAAATTAGTGACGGAATAGCGAAGTCCAACCCAATTCAACAAACCACCGGTGTACTACAAGGGGATCCACTAAGCCCACTACTATTTATAATTGCTACGGCGGACATCACAGAAACAAGCATATATATGTATGCAGACGATATCGTGATTGCCTCGAGGTCCAGCGAGAAACTGCAAGAAACACTTGACGCGCTGGTGAAATGGACAGAAGAGAATGAACTTCAGTTAAATGAGGAAAAGACAGTAACAATGACATTTAGGAAAGGAGGGAAAGCATCAGAGTTTCATATACATGGGAGACCTCTAAAGAATGTATCGAACTTCAGGTATTTGGGGGTCACACTACAAACTAGAGGTAATGTTTTCTCTACCCACATCAATGACAGGACAAATGCAGCAATCAGAGCCATCAACGACATGCAGAATTTGAATAAGCTATCTATCAAAACAGCTCTGAAAATATTTGACCTCAAAGTGTCACCAGTGATCACCTATGGATTAGAAATTGTATGGCCGCATCTAAAAATGAAACAGTTCGAGCAATTAGAAAAAGTGAAAGCTACGTTTCTGAAAAAGGCACTTTGTGTCTCGAAGTATACGCCTTCAAGGCTTGTATATGAGTTAACCCGCGAACCTTTCTATGTAGAAAATGTCCGTTGTCACCTACCACTACCAACTACACCAATATATCTACAGTTCATAGAGAAATTACGAGCAAAGAAGAGAGACATATGGAGCGAATTTTACTCGACGGACGCAATGGCTTACAAAGACTGGCAAGCAGGAGGATATGAGCTCAGACACATGATTACACGCTTTGCAATACACGGATTTCATTACAAGCTGTGTAAAACAAAGAAATTCCATCAACCAGACACGGACTGTGTATGTGAACGAGCTGTGAACGATATCATGCCATGAGCTGTACTTGTCGGCGCGAATCGATGATAGCCTTCTGCAGAGATGACTAACGTTGTGTATTAATGTAAATATCTTTTGGCCATTGGCTGCAATAAAATATTATTATTATTATTATCATACTAGAAGTCACGCATTTGTTTGCATACTGTGCTACTCTAATTGGTGGAAATTCCTCAGATTCTAGCTAGGCTCTAGCCAGAGCTCATTTTAGAACTCCGTACCGCTACGAACTTCCTAGTTCTAGCAATTATTCCTAATATAAACTTGAATGTTCTTTCATAAGTTACCTTTGATCATTCATGTAAAACCACACAAATCTTATGACGTTCAGTTAGAATTGTGTTTGTGCGCGTTGTATAATGATGTATGTGTAATGTATATGCACGCTGTATTATTCTAATGTTTATATTAATGATTTTAATAATTATTATTAAGCCCAGGATTGAGACAAATGTCCCGTGACTTGAAATGATTTATTGTACCGCTCTTTGCCTTGAATGTATATGGAAAATTCACGATAAATTACGTCAGCGGCGGGAATCGATCTTCAGATCTCCGTACAGTTCAGCTTACTAATCGTATCGTGAATTAGGGCACTCGAGGAATTCGAGTGTTCTAAGCTTATGATTCCTTAACGAAAATGAACTGACCATCCCACCCAATGGAAACTCCGAATCATGTTCTCTGACGAATAATCTCAATGATAAGGTGGGGACGCTGACCAGGTCACCAACGTCAGGGAACAGGTAAGGCTCTTAAGTGGTGACCTTGTTAGTCAAAAAGATATTATTTACCGATTTGATGTGGCACTTTGTAGTCATTGTTCAGATAACTGCACATAAATTGCGGAATCATGCTTCTCCTAGAATTTTCCTTGCTCACATCAGCACAACCCACGAACTAAGTATGGCCGTTCATTTTAACGGACATTTACACCTTACAATACTAATCGTTACTGAATATTCCTGGAAAGACTATACTAGTTACATTCTAGGGTAATATACAGCAGCGGGGCTGAGTGGCTCAGACGGTTGAGGCGCTGGCCTTCGGAACCCAACGTGGCAGGTTCGATCCTGGCTCAGTCCTGTGGTATTTGAAGGTTCTCAAGTACGTCAGCCTAGTGTCGGTAGATTTACTGGCAAGTCAAAAAGTCCTGCGGGACTAAATTCGGGCACCCCGGCGTCTCCGAAAACCTTCAACGTAGTTAGTGGGACGTAATAGCATTATTATTATTATTATTATTATTATTATTATTATTATTATTATTATTATTATTATTATTATTTACTATATCAGTAAAGAGTATGGTGCAAAGTCTCCATCCAGATATTCACATGGTCATTCATTTCCCACCCACTACACAATTTTCTCTTTAACATCTAACCTGTGAACTATTTAGATTTTCTTCCACAGTGGAAAACACGTGCCCTTTTTTAGCGCTGAGATGACAGCGTGTTCTTTAGAAGTGATATAAGTACATTATTTAGTAGCATCGTTCAATATTATTTAATAAATGTATCATTTCTTGGAAGCAGCTGTAACAGTTCAGAAGTGTACTCCATTTTATAGGCTACCATTGTCATTGTATGTTACCACATATTTTCGTATATTTTGAGAATCCCTGTATTGTTCTATATAAGGCACATTTATTGCATATGTTATCATTTAATATAAGGGCTGCTTATTCGATCCAACAAGGACATGTTCGTTTCACACGGGAGTGCGTGGATTCGATTCCTCGTGAGGAAGTCGAAAAATTAGGAAATGAGATTTCAACTTCTGGAGTAGTACATGCCCCTGAGTCTCACTCAGCCTAAACCAAAAATGAATATCAAGTTAAATTATGATGTTGACTTTACGTCCCACTAACTACTTCCATAGTTTTCAGAAACGTCGAGGTGTGGCATATTTTAGCACCTTCAAATACTACCGGACTGACCGGGATCAAATCTGGCAACTTGAGCACATTAGGTCAGTGCTCTACCGTCTGAGTTACTCAGCTCGAGGGCAAAGTGGCAGGTACAGAGCTTACCGCGGTATCCCGCTTAGGACCGAGGTTACACATGGTGGAAGCTTTTACCTTCCACTCCTCCAAGGGCCTTCATGGCCTGTGTGAAGATTTTTCTGTATCGTTTCATATGTATGTTCAAGAACTTGCTGCATATATATCCCTCTGGAAAATCAGGACTGTTAAGACTATATATTAGTAGGGTTCAGACACAGTGATATATTAACAGCGAGAAATGAGAGACATGAGATTCGATTGTTGGTTTTAACAGAACTATTCCTAATCTTCTTCCTAGAAATTGCTCCTAGTCATAAAATTTAATTTCAGATGTATTGTCTCAATGACATGATTTACTGTAAATTGCGGTGGATGCGCCGTAAAGTTCACATCATTCCTTATCTCAATTTTCCATTATCTAGACGGCTCACTGTTCGTCACCACTGCAGTAAGTGTATATCACTCTGTTTAACTTATATAAGGGGTTCGTAACTGGAAGTCTTTGAGTTCCAGTATAGTTTCCGAAAACTAATTTTATATGGGTAAATATTGTCTATTCTAGATATACGATGCATATAAAATACCCGAACTTTCTAGAAATATGTTTTGAATGCATAACATTGATTTATTTCCGTTATTAACTTACGCGTAAATCCCTTGCTTTGTTGCAGTATGAAATCAAATTAACTGTTCTTCAACAAGTTGAAAGCATTCAATTATGAAACTTTTTCCACTATCAAGCTATAATATTACATTTAAAAACCTTGATTGAAATATCGTATTTTGCGTTTCAATTATAAAGCTACTGTAAATTCTTATAGCAGACTGTTACTAAATGATTAATGAATTGAATACAGTACTCCGAAGTGACCATTGTTTAATGTACTATAACACTGAAATTAGAAATAGCACCTGAAAGAGCAAATAAGCTTAATTCCGAAGTAAAACTCAATTTCAATACATGAATGAGTATTCAGCGTTTCTCTGAGTACGTAAGTTCTCTTTGTCTGTTTTTTGTTCTCAGAATAGCTCTCCATGTTTACGTCCATAACCCCGCATTCGAATTAGAACGATGTCATCCTGTAATTATTTAAATTTCTTGGAAAATATTGCGGAACGTGTCTGTTGTCTTCCTACCTATCCAGAATTAATTACTGACATATACGGGAGCAGTTGCTAAAGTAGGGCCTAATGCAGGTAATTTATACCTGTAGGCATAGTAAGTGTACTGGGTACTGATTACAAATGATCACAGTAGGTACCCCAAATTTCTACATAAAGAATCATTTTCAGATGAAAAATGGGACAAATTCGGGCTCACCCGCTGAAGACAGGAATGTTTTCATACCCGTTTCTTCTTTAGTAAATAGCTGTATTCTTTCCTCCACTGTGGTTTAAATTTCTAATCTATCCTTGAAAGTAATATCTCAGACTTGGACGTACACCTTCAGAACAACTCCTTCTATATTTATTGCTTTTAATGTAGAATCAACATCAAAGTAAAACATCTCTACAAATTTCTCTACTCCAGTGAAATGTTCACATTTTATTCCAGGTGAACAAACGAGTATAATATAGTATTCACGAACAATTTACGGTTCACCGTCTGCGCAAAAGGATGTACGAGAAAATGGGTGGCTGTGCGAAATATTTTTTCTTACGTCCTTGCTTGTGTATATGTGTACAACAATGTTTCATTGAATAATCCTCATTGCTCTCTCTGTATCACTCTCCCTCCATCCTGAACGTGTTCCATTTCCCATTTCCATCTGATAATGATTCTTGAGTAGCAGATAGTTCCGTAGTACTCCACGCGACACATGTCTAAGTGACATTCGTGTTACAGTCTACTGTACATGATTATTTCCATCAGAAGATATTTCATCCTTAAAATCACTACTATACATGAGAATGTCTCTAAATTCATGCACGGTATAAACGTGTCGACACATTTCCTCTCGCACACTACGCAACACTATATGGGCCTGTATTCAAACTCATAAATGCACTGATATACAAACCTGGAGTACGAAGAGGCAGAAGTGACTGAGATATGACAGTCCTACGACTTCATATGACGTATCATACACGCAATAGTTTATTATTTCCACCATAAGATGGCACTGTTGTGGTTTACAACTGTCAAAGTGAGGTAAGGTAAGGGTGTGTTCTGCCCGAAGGCAGGTCCGAACCTCCGCAGAGGTGTGCCTGAGCCGGAGTTTACGTACGGTAGGGTGGCCAGTTCCTTTCCGCTCCTCCATTCCCTTACCCCCCACCAACAGCGCGTGGCAACCCATCCACTTCTCGACCACGCCCAATGTTGCTTAACTTCGGATATCTCACGGGATCCGGTGTTTCAACACGGCTACGGCCGTTTATCTAAGTGAAAAGGACATTAATATTCCAGTTCTCTTTGTCTGTTCTCTACTTCAGATTTTATTAGCTTTCGTATGTAATATATTTGAAATTCCTTTTACGTATTGCAATGCACCGTAAGATCTGGACAAATGTAAACAGGACTTCATTTAAAAGTAATCTTTGCGAGAGTTCCTTCCGTCTGCTACGATTATTTCATCTCACTAAAATTTTTTTTTTTTTTTTGCTAGGGGCTTTACGTCGCACCGACACAGATAGGTCTTATGGCGACGATGGGACAGGAAAGGGCTAGGAATGTGAAGGAAGCGGCCGTGGCCTTAATTAAGGTACAGCCCCAGCATTTGCCTGGTGTGAAAATGGGAAACCACGGAAAACCATTTTCAGGGCTGCCGATAGTGGGATTCGAACCTACTATCTCCCGGATGCAAGCTCACAGCCGCGCGCCTCTACGCGCACGGCCAACTCGCCCGGTCACTAAATACTACCAAACTGCACAGCAACTCGCGCAGATCATAAAGTAAGTCATTCAGTGTCATCTACTTCAATTTTCGGAGGGTATCCTGTACAATCCTGGTCTTACGAGGATTTGCATTATCATTTAAAAGTGATGTCATGTTGCAGTCGTGTAACTGCGCGTAGCGAACAAATGTGATACACTCACCACGTTGTTCCTGTTCACATGCCTCCAACATTCCCCTCTCTTCCCCTCGCTTGTCGAAACAGACCACATAAGTCGCGTCAATTTGACGTTAGTGCGATCGATGAATGGTACAATGCAGTTGCTAATATCATGTGGTCCGAATAATAAAATCCAGCATAAGTAAATTCGAGCCTCCGTGGCTCAAGCGGCAGCGCGAGAGGTTCAAATCCCGGTCACTCCATGTGTTATTTGTGCTGGACAAAGCGGAGGCAGGGCAGATTTTTCTCCGGGTACTCCTGCTTTCCCTGTCATACGCCATTCCAGCAACACTCTCCAATAAAATTGCATTTCATCTGTCATTCATTAATCATTGCTCCAGAGTCGTGCGACAGGCTTCGGAAGCCGGTACAATTCCTATCCTCGCGGTAAGATGGGGCTTCATTCCATTCCTGATCCGGTCGAATGACTGGAAACAGGCTGTGGATTTTTCAGAAGTGAATTCGTTAGACAAACAAGTAGTCTGTAGTAAGTTCAAATAGATATGCAAACGTCCTTGTTCTTATATTTCTTCTTCATCATCGCTGCAGTCATGATATATAGTAGTTATTTCCTAGAAAATACACCTGTTTTTATTATTTTGATATTAATTTTTTAGCTAGTTGCTTTACGTCGCACCGACACAGAGAGGTCTTATGGCGACGATGGGACAGGGAAGGGCTAGGAGTGAGAAGGAAGCGGCCGTGGCCTTAATTAAGGTACAGCCCCAGCATTTGCCTGGTGTGAAAATGGGAAGCCACGGAAAACCATTTTCAGGGCTGCCGACAGTGGGGTTCGAACCTACTATCTCCCGAATACTGGCCGCACTTAAGCGACTGCAGCTATCGAGCTCGGTTGATATTAATGAAAAGGAGCTTTTTTCTGGTTCTTTGTCTACAATGTTTAACACTGCCATAGTGAAAACCATTAATATACAAATTGTTAATGCATTAATGTAAAAAAAAATACTAGTTTGCTCTACTTGTTCGGTTTCATCCTGAGATTGAGCTATTGATCGTTTATCTGACATCTATTACTGGTAATGTCTTCAAGCTGGTATTTAAATTGCCCGAGATGCAGAGAAGGTGATCGCTATGAAGAAATGTTGCAGACTTTATGGAGACACGAGACAAGATGTGGGTGCATAATTGGGAACAAGGTGTCCGTAGACCATAATAAACATATTGTAACAGAATTTATTTAGAGTTGAAATGGAAAAAATCGAAACCCGTACTCAGGATGCCCGACGGTAGGATTTGATCATATCCATCTCCTGAATAGGTTGGCAATATCTCCTTAGACCGTGTTTAATGATAGAGCTAGATTTTGACGATGTTTACTTGATTTAGATCGTAAACAATGAACATATCGTCGTTACGCCTGCGAAAACCGCTGTGTGATAATACTTGTGGAGAAATACTGTCCCGCGGCGCACATATTGTGAGGAGTGAGAATTCCTTGTCACTTGACTTACAATATTGACACAACGTTACCAGACAAAGTTCTAAGCTAAATATTCCACATACCGATTTTTGCAGGCGCAATGACGATATAACCTGGTATTAAGCTCTCATACAAAATAAAACGAAATCATATGAATCTCAAATTATAGTAGACGGTAGCAAGCCACACTGAGGCCCTTGGGTGGGAGGAAGGTAAAGGCTTCCACTATTGGTAACCTCAACACTAAGTGGGGTAAAGTGGTCAGCTGTACGCCCGGTACTCATTCTCGGTGTAGACTGTGTGAACCTCAATGCCATGTGCACCCTCAGAAGTGGAAATCTCGTTTCTTATTTTTTCTACTCCCTGATGGGAAATCGAACCCACGTCCTTCCCGGGGAAAGGAGCACGCCCCTCCTGCCTCGGCCAGGCAGCCTCTTGAACTTTAAACATACTTTTAGTAATTTAGTAATTAGTAATTGCCGGCTAAGGAAATATTACAGAGTACTTAATTAATAACTGATGCCAGTTACATAAGTAGGATTACATATTCTTATCAGTGAGTTGCAGAATTCCTGACGAAGGTATTTCCTTTCATTACTTTAATGTCGAACGCATTGTAAAACCGTTCGCACTCTTCTATTTGCTACTGTCGTTACGAATATATCTATATGTGTATGTATTTCTGAGCATCTTCATTAATTGAGTAGTAGGATAAAGTGTTTAAAAGAGTGCGTACATATGCAAAATTGGTCAGAAACCTTGAATGTATCAAAATGCTATCCTAAGCCTTTCAATATTCATCTTCAAGGAGATGAATTGAGATTAATATTGGCTGTTGTTTTTACTAGGGTTTTAACGTGACACTAATACTTCAGGTTATCGGTGACGATGGGATGTGAAAAGTCTAGGATTGAAAAGGAAGTGGCCTTGGCCTTAATTAATATACTGCTCTAGCATTTCCCTAATGTAAACATGATGAACTAAGGAAAACCATGTTCAGGTTTGGCGGCATTGGGGTTTCAACCCACTATCTTCCGAATGCAAGCTTACATTACACCGCGCTTACCACGCAGGCAGCTCACACGATTTTTTTATTGTTGCTCGTCCTAGCTTCTGTCCTAGGATTAAAATTAGAAGACATATTTGTAGGACCCTTTCGTCATAGAATAGAATTAAAATAATCTACCCTCTAAAGCTACATCTTACCGGACGTGTTGGCCGTGCGGTTAGGGACGCGCAGCTGTGAGCTTGCATCCGGGAGATAGTGGGTTCGAACCCCACTGTCGGCAGGCCTGAAGATGGTTTTCGGTGGTTTCCCATTTTCACACCAGGCAAATGCTGGGGCTGTACCTTAGTTAAGGCCATGATCGCTTCCTTCCTACGCCTAGGCCTTTCCTATCCCATCGTCGCCATAAAGACCTATCTGTGTCGGTGCGACGTAAAGCCAATTCTAAACAAAAAGCTACATCTTAAGATTTTTTTTTGCTAGGGGCTTTACGTCGCACCGACACAGATAGGTTTTATGGCGACGATGGGATAGGAAAGGCCTAGGAGTTGGAAGGAAGCGGCCGTGGCCTTAATTAACGGACAGCCCCAGCATTTGCCTGGTGTGAAAATGGGAAACCACGGAAAACCATCTTCAGGGCTGCCGATAGTGGGATTCGAACCTACTATCTCCCGGATGCTCTTAAGATTCTAAAAGCTATTCTTTTACACAAGCCTTCTAGGAATTCGCAAACATAGATTCGAATTTGTGATTAATTAGTTTTTGGCAATAAACACTGTAGGTGCATTTCTATACCCTGTCTAGGAGTATGAATGCAAAAATATTCCATCCCCTCCGTTTTCTTAAATCATTACACATTTTTAAAAAACCAGCTATTAAACAGTTGAACATTTTTGACTGCGTCTATAACTGTTTAAATCCGTTTCTACATTTTCATGTGTATTTGACCATTCTGGGTGGTCCGCACGTAATCTCCACTTCTGCAAAGTTCGCGTGTTTGCTTTATACTCTATGCGCAGAGCCGGCAGGAAATATCTAAGAAGCTTGACTTTCATAGCGAAGATACACATTGTAGAGTTGGATTAAGTTTGAGTTTGCTCTGTCGAGCGCTTTCAATTTGTCTCTACTCTCAACGTAGAGAATCATACCGCGTGAACATTCCCGTTAGTGAAGTTAGTTAGTTATTTAGTTAGTTAGTTAGTCAGTGTAGTATAAGGTACATGCTTTTCCTTGAATGATGTACCTGTGCTTCGCTACGGGATTCTCAGAAGACTGTCTTTGTGGTTTTCCTAAGTGAATTCAACTTGGGCCGTTAAAAAACGTCATTAGGAATGTAGCGATTAAAAGCAATGTTATCATATAAAATACTTGATCAAATGAAAAACCGCACATTTTCTCACTTTTAACGAACAGTACTACGGTGGCGATCTAACAGCCCAAAGTTCCAGTGCTTGAATGATCAGGCCGCAAACAGCCGTGAACACTCCTCTGCCATTATTCCTTTAAATATGCACACTGCTCATTCCAATCAGTGCCTCAGAGTAGGGATTGAATAGTTCGCATGCTATGATGAACCAGTTTGTTACATACCAGTAGTATCAGAAAATTTATGAACCAAGGAATGGGATGCCAAAGAAGAAAGTTAACTAACTCCCCAGCTACTTCCCGCCAATATTCATACAGGCTGTTATACTCGGTCGACTGGTCCAGTTAGCCGTGCGATTAGGGGCGCGAAGCTGTGAACTTGCATCCGGGAGGTAGTGGGTTCGAACCCCACTGTCGACAGCCCTGAAGATGGCTTTCCGTGGTCTCCCATTTTCACAGCAGGCAAATGCTGGGGCTGTACCGTAATTAAGGCCAGGGCCGCTCCCTTCCCACTCCTAGCCCTTTCCTATCCCACTGTCGCCATAAGACCTATCTGTGACGGTGCGACGTAAAGCAAATTAACAAAAAAAAATACTCTGTACACAGCAGTAATCGTATTTATCAGGCGAGTGGCAACAGAGACACAAAGCACATTACAATAAACAATGGTCAATATAACGTTATTGTTGATCAGTGTTATGAGTTTTCTGTATTGTAGGCCTTCACATTTAGTTTTCTTTCGACTCTGTGATATTAGAACGACTTACAAAAATTATTTATAGTGTTGTATGTCCGGCGCTCCCTTCTCGCTCCGCCAGCCAGCTACACGCGCGCCAAGTGTCATTCTTCTAGCCTCGACGCGCATCCCTCAGTGCGCGTGCCTGAACCATCGTGTGTGTACTATAAAGAGGAACTCCCAGCCTGTCCTGATGCCCACTTGCCCCGGTGTCCAGCTCCAGAATACACCCTACGTCGAGCACGGAGGCTACTCCTCTTGAAAATGTGCTTCGGCCAGGTGGACTGAATTTCTGGCAGTACGAGGTCTCACCTCTGGTCACCGCTCCTCTTCCGCTGCCCATATCCAGTCATACTATTACATATTTCCCTAATTAATGCAAGCTCCCTTAGTTTCGCTAAGTAAGAATTCTTTCAACATTTAACTTGCTTTTATGAACTCAGCAAGGAAGGACTTTCCAAAACATTTATGTCAGTACTTCGGATAGTTTTCGACTATCGACTTTTCTTATCACAAGGACTATCTTTTCGAGATAGTAGTGGATGTAAATACTGCAAACTTGTATATAGTGTACAAAAGATAGACTCTTTCTCAAGATTCCTAATTCATTTTGCTTCAAGTTAAATTTCAGTTTTATTTGTGTAAATAGTGTATTTTGCATTTGAAGCGAATAATAAAGTTGTGTTTTGTAAATCTCAACCTTGGTTACAACATATAGCATAGACTCTAGTTCCTTATACCCCGACTTTACATACCTATTTTCTCCTTTATTCGATTTTGGCGATCGAAGGACCACGGAAAGTAACCCTGTGCATTCATCTTAATCCTTCTTTTCTTGACTTCCAATAGTTCTTCATCCTTTCACTTTGCTGTTTCCTCTCTTGTGTCCAGATGTTATTATTACCTTTCCTCTTTTCCTTCTCCTGAAAACCATTGACATTTTGTATCAATCTTCTGAAAGTTGTTCTGTCTTGTATTATATACCGATTTTCATTAAATTCTGTTTACCCATTTTCTCGTGACTCGGCGCTGATATGGACTTAGCAACAAAAATCCAAATACATTAATAGCTCTTCTTATCATAGTATGTACGGTAAAAGTGTATAAGACATAAATGATCGGAAATTTAATGCTATATAACTTTAGGTATGCAGTATTTGTCGATAGGGACCACTAATAACACAAATATTTGAGAATTAAATCCTAGGCCTTCCTCTAAACTACCATTTCACTCAGCATTAATAAAATTAATTATAGCCTAGATTGTAGTTACTTATTCCTGGACTTGACATACCAATTTTCATTAAGATACGACCTCGAATAACATAAATATTTGAGAATTACATTTTAGGCCTTCCCCTAAACTACCATTTTTCTCAGCGTGAATAAGATTATTTATGACCTAGATGGTAGCGGCCTGTTCCCGGACTTTACATAACGATTTTCATTCAATTCTCTCAGCCGTTTTCTCGTAATAATTTCGTGTGGCAATTTCTAGCCGAGTGCAGCCCTTGTAAGGCAGACCCTCCGACGAGGGTGGGCGGCATCTGCCATGTAGGTAACTGCGTGTTATTGTGGTGGAGGATAGTGTTATGTGTAGTGTGTGAGTTGCAAGGATGTTGGGGACAGCACAAACACCCAGCCCCTGGGCCATTGGTATTAACCAATGAAGGTTAAAAACGACGGACGGACGGACGGACAGACGGACAGACAGACAGACAGACAGACAGACAGACAGACAGACAGACAGACGGACGGACGGAATCGACCTACTTGGGACCACACCTGTTCAACCGTTAGGTTTTTATCTTTTACCCACAACATCTCAATTTCCTTAGTCATTTCAAAATTATATTTTTGCATTTGTGATGCAACATATTTTCTCTTTTTGCGACAACCTTCCATAACTGTAATGTATTCCTACAAGGTGATACAGTCTTTCTCTTTTAAGAACAGACTCCACTTCACTTCAGTCAACATCATTTGGAAGGCAACTGTGTCTTGAAATTAGATACTTCAGTGTGTCCAAATCCGTTGTGTTTACATAAATAAATAATATTTTAGTCATGAGTATAGTTTTGATTATACGTTTCTGGCATCCACACGAGTCTGACCATAAAATGAGATCATTCCAACATAAATAAAAATGTGATTTCGCAAACCCTAACTGCCGAAAATCACTTGGTTCTGTTGAAATGAAAGAAGTAAACGTCAGTGCAATTTGGCTGTTGGTTCAAGTGTTCACAAATTGCAGCACAGCCTAGATGGTACTTGGCTCCATTTAATTAAGTTATTGAGTAAATTTCATACGTTCGCATGTAGGTATAAACCTGAAGAATGTTAAAAATGGCGCTCGGTTCCGACCATATAATCTTGTGCTATATCTACCCCCGTAGTAGTCGGAGTACCTGTACCTGTTGACGAAGCTAGTCTTACGAAATAATTGGTCGATTTTTTCGAATATCTAGTATATTCAATTTGTTGTCGACTTTTTTGTACAGATTTTTATTTTCTATAATGCTCGTTTATATTTTAAGATTTTATTGTTGTTATATCACGGATTGTATATACCTGTTCAAAGTGTTGACCGTAGTTGTGCGTTTATGTATATAAGTTTGTACAAAATGAATTTTAAATGTGTCTTTGTGGGTTGTGTATTTTAAATATCGGGCGTGTTCATAGATGAATTAAGTGTATTTGCAGTGTCAGTCTTGATGGTGGAGAGTTTAACTATGATAAATGAATTATTGACAGTTGTTACTTCTCTTATTGTGTAGGGTTTGGATATCGTTCTGTGCGTGGAATGTTTTGTATTTTTTAATGGATTTATGTGCTAGGAGTAACTTTTAGCAGTTGAGTTTAATAGATTATGTGCTCTCCACACTTTCAACGCGAAGCATCTCAAGGAACTTTATCCTTGTTTTGACTGTATTATTAAAATACACTTTCAGATATTGCATCATAAGTTTTGAAATAATTACAGCATGAAAAAGTTTGATTGATGTGCCTTGCTTGCTTCTATTTTACACAAGGTCTTAGTAATTACTCTCCGTATCTATGTTCCCGATATAAGCAGTCACGGAATAATGCAAGCTTGCTTGTCTGGGCTTTGCTCTCCATTTCTAGTAAATTGTTACAGTTGAAGAGTTAGAACGTGTTAATTTATTTTCTTAAATTTTATTTTTAGTTCGTTTGGGCCGCCTGTGGACCACAGTGCTTGTGATTTAGCTATGTTGTTTATATTTGCCGCTTCTGGTGTTCTTTATGGCGGGTTTCGCTGCTGCTTCCTTGATGGTACCTTGAGATTTTATTTTGGCCAAGTAATCCTTCATTTTCTTGTTGAATTCTACCTTGCATTCCTCGGACCATTTACTGGTCTCATTGTGGTTGGCTTCAGCAAGGGATGTTAGGAAGGGTCCGGTTTTGATAGTTAAAAGATAGTTACTTCTGTTAATTATTACTCCGAAAACCGTAAAAGTAGCTAGTGGGACGTAAAGCAAATAACATTATTATTTATTGTTAATTATTATGACTTGATTAATATTAAGTTCTGGGAGTTCCTTCGCCACCTGTTTGATCCAGACGGATCCAGCGGCTTTACTCTTGGTAGCTACTTCGAAGATCTTACAGGACAGCCTGTGGGAGTTCATTATGTACAAGTGTCCGTAAAATGCCAGCCGTCCGATTGTGATGGAATCTATGAGTATTTCTTGGAGCTGGTAGAGTTCACGGTTTGGTCTGTACCATCGTCTTCCATCTGAGATGACCCTTGTCCTACTATCTTTCTTAGGAACAATCTTTCATGTACAGCGAGTGTTCTTAGTGGGTCTTCTTGGTTAGAGATGGGCACTCTGCTGCGTAGAGGACTAACGGTCTGTCT
Organism: Anabrus simplex; assembly: GCF_040414725.1. Taxonomy (NCBI): domain Eukaryota; kingdom Metazoa; phylum Arthropoda; class Insecta; order Orthoptera; family Tettigoniidae; genus Anabrus; species Anabrus simplex. Next base: position 1,047,506,121 of record NC_090266.1, read on the forward strand.
ACTGCATTGTAGTGTCTTAGTTTGACGTTCATCGATACATGTTTTATGTAAGCATGGTATACCTTGTTTAGTCCTCTGTCCGAGAGCTACCGTTTCATTGAGATCTTCTGAAATCCACTCTCCACTGGCTCTCGTTGTCCTAGGGGCATTCTTGATATTGGTAATGAATACTGTCTTTCCGTTGGTGTTTAAACCTGTTTTAGCTGACTGACCGACTGACTGACTGACTGACCGACCGACCGACTGACTGACTGACTGACTGACTGGACTGACTGACTGATCGCCAAGCCACAACAACTGGGCATAAAAATGAAATGTTAGGGATACTTTTCCATTACAGTGTAGTTGCTCACTAATTCAGGATTTTTGGATAATCCGTCGCTAACGGGGTGAAAATAGGGGTGAATTTTTAAAATGTGTGCATCTATATCTCAAAAACATAAGTTTACAGATGCAAAATTGGTATTTAGAATCTCCCGTAAAAATAAAGAAACACATTTTTTGTTTTCGGAAAAGAGGGGTTGAATGCGTTTTATGAGGACACTTATATTTCAGAAATTGAAGATATCACAGACATGAAAATTGGTGTATGGGTTCTCCCTTAAAAATAACGAAACATATCTTTTGTTTTCGAAAATTCCACTTAAGGGGTGAAAAGACTGAAAACATAGTTGAATTATTTTTGTGAGAATACTTATGTCTATAAAAGCCAAAGATATTACAGGCGTGACGATTTGTATTTGGAATCTCCTTTTAAAAAAACACGTATTTGTTTGTGTTCGGAATAATGACTTAAGGGGAGAGGTGAGTCAATAAGGAGTAGAATTCTGTTTAAGAGGATACTTATATCTCAAGAAAGGAAGATGTTACAGACGTGAAAGTTGGTATTTTGAATCTCCTTCAAAAATAAAGTAACATGTATTTTTTGTTTACGGAAAGTCCAAGGGCGGAGGGTGTAGAAAGAAGTGAAGATGATGTTCAATTCCTTTTAATAAATAACAATAATAATGTTATTGTCTTTACGTCCCACTAACTACTTTTTCTGTTTCCGGAGACGCCGAGATTCCGGAATTTTGTCCCGCAGGAGTTCTTTTACGTGCCAGTAAATCTGCCGACAGAAGGTTGATGTATTTGAGCACCTTCAAATACCACCGGAATGAGAATGAATCGAACCTGCCAAGTTGGGGTCGAAAGGCCAGTGCCTCACCCGTCTGAGCCACTCAGCCCGGAAAAATTGTTTTTATGAGGATACTTATATCTCAAAAACTGAAGATGTGTCAGACTTGAAAGTTGATATTTTGAATCACCTTTAAAAGTAAAGAAACACGTATTGTGTTCCTTTCGGAAAATACACTTAAGTGGCTAAAAAGAATTGAAAAACGCGGATGAATTTTAAAAATGAGAACCGGTATATCTACAGTATTTGTCAAAAACTTCACATGTTACGAACATGAAACTGCCGTGGGCAGTCCTCTGAGTCCGGTAATAGCAAATTTCTACATGGAAAAGTTCGAAGGAACAGCACTCGGGACCGCACCACTGAAACCTAAGGTGTGGCTGCGTTTCGTAGATGAACACCTTTGTAATCTGGAACCACGGAAAGGAACAATTAAAGCTGTTTCTACAGCATCTGAATAGTATTAATACCAATATTCAGTTCACTGTGGAGAGAGAAAGCGAGGGAAAGCTCCCTTTCCTCGATGTTCTGGTAATGAAGACTGCCGATATAAACTTGGGACACACAGTATACCGCAAGCCGACCCGCACAGACCGCTATCTTCAGAAGACATCCAACCACCACCCTCGACAAAAGTATGGCGTGATTAAGACGCTAGCGGACCGTGCTAAGAGGAACTCAGCCACCTCAATAGGGCCTACTCACTAACGGGTACAGCTATAAAGATATCCAGCGAGCACTCCAATTCCAGACAATGTACATCGGGCTCCCTAACGCTTCAACCATTGGCCGAAGAACAGCCAATCAGCGACACCCCCCCCCCCCCATGGCGGCCAATAGGCGATCAGCGTACCGTATCCTGCACTATATAATAAGGTGGAATTACAACACTGGACCTCGCTATTGGGCATATCCAATCGCAGCTTCTCCTACTATTTTTTCTCGACCGGGTTGCTCGTCAACTATAATCAGCTCCCCGCCGACCATAAAAAGCAAGTGGCCAAACTCCGCACTGGACGTGTGCTATGTCCACTACAACCACTACAACGATTACCACGACCTCCGCCTTCACCTTTCAATGCATCCCTCTCACAACTTGAATGTACTCCCATCCCTCCCCAGTAATGTCTTCATCTGTTCCTATGCAACTCACCCGAGAACGCCCTAACCTTCTACGTATCCCATCTCGCTACATCTATCACCACCGAAACGCCTGCATCAACTACCGCAACCGTCGCACCGTCAACTTCGTTACCACCACCTCCACCACCACTACCACCACCGCCTCAACCCGCAATGTTTATCTGCGTCCTTCGCGGCGTTGCCACAACCATCAACGAACAAGACGTCCTTCACGAACTTAATGCAACAGGAGTCCCAGCACAGCGGGCGTTCCGCATACTGAACTCTTCTGGACCGACCACGTTAGTACGTCTCCATCTACCGACAGAAGAAGCAGTCCATCGCCAGTGGAACGCACATCTACCGACGCCATCATCCAGTGGAACTCTCTCGCTCCCCTCCTCGACCTTTCCACAGACATCCCTCCGTCGCTACACATCATCGCACCCGTCCAGCTCATCCTCCCTATCCACACCGTCACTACGTATGCCCACCCCTTACCGCAACTCGCTCCTTCTTCTACCCATCTCAACATCTAGATCTCAGTCGACTCCTCACAACTTTCCTCAGTCACATCGCCGCAGCCCTACAACTCATCAACCCATCCTTCCACTTCGGCACTCCCGTCTAACACTCCACTCTCGCTCTGCAACCATTTATTCTCGCATCTCCGTAGCCAAGAGGCCTCACAATTCTTCCCACATGACTGCTACTTCGTTTTCCCCATCTTTCCCCTTCATCACACCTTACTCTTTCTGCGCATCTCTCGGCCCGGCGCGTAACGCTGTAGGGGGCCCGCCCCACCCTCCCGGCGGGGAAGGAAAACAACAACAACACTTCATTCCACTGAAAGCTTCGCTGCTATCGAAGTCAGTCGAAACCCTTGACAATGCCGAACGCAGTCTTCGGTGAAACGTAGGGACATTCACTCGTTCCTGGACCATGGCCTCCAAGCCCGGAAAACGCTGACATGATTTGTAACGCCGGCCGTGAAAGCCTCAATTGGTAAATGAAACTTGGTGTTTGGAAAGTACTTCAAAACCCTGAGCGAATTCGCCGTGCGCGTTAACGCACTAGGGCTATGGAAGACGCGTAGCTTCGAACTCTACCGTCGGCTGCGCTGAGTGTGGTTTTCTGTGGTTTCCCATTTTCACTTCCAGGCAAATGTCGGGACAGTTCCTATTCATAGACCACTGCCAATTCCTTCCATATCGTTAGGCAATTTCAGTCACCATCATTCAGTTCATCTTCATTAGCTCCTCAACTGAGGCTGGCGTTAAGAAGGGCATCCGGCTGAAAAAAATGGCATATACATTTATCCAACCCCATCCCCGACCCCGTATCAAGAAACGGGTCTAAGGGGTAAACATATGTGTACGCTGCAGTTTTCTGTTCTGTAGTGTAACACGACTGAATACGCTCGTCTTGTGAGGTAGTACTACTTTTACACATGTTCTAAGACGTGTAATCCGAGTCCTTTTGCATCCAGTCGTGATAAAACGTGAAATAAAGACACACACATTCCTTACAAGATTCGTTCGTCTTCCCCGGTTCAATAGAGTTCCATGAAAATAAACATCTGTTTGCTTGAGCGTGTAATTAAATAAAGAAGAATGAGTCCTTCCTCACTTCATTCCAGTTATTTCTGTGGTCGCTGGAACTATTCAGGCTCATTTTGTTTATAGCCGGAGGTTTAAGACCAAATGCCCTTCCTGACGCTTCGTGATTCTTGAGATGAAAATGCAGACCCAGATTCGACTGGGATTCGAACTTCAGTCTTTATTGTGATAAGATAGCAGTGAAGTCACTGAACTAATCGCGTCCCCCAAATTTATAAGAATGAAAGTGATAGTAAAAACGTACGAGTTACTTATATAAAACAGTATTAAGATAATAAACATTTATTGTTACCATCAATGCCCTTGAATCACGCTCGTGGCCCATGAACAAACTATCTGGGGTACTGTTAATTTTCGAATATTCACTGGGCTATTCGTGTTCAATAAAATAATATTTTTACAATGCCAGCGATCTATCACCAAAGTCCACAAAATAAGAAGGGCGTGTCTCTTGCTTCGTAATATGTAAGCTTAAGAACTGAAGGATATATATATTTATGTTATTTGCTTTACGTCGCACCGACACGGATAGGTCTTCTGGCGACGATGAGGGTGGAAGGGTCTAGGAGTGGGAAGGAAGCGACCGTGGCCTTAATTAAGGTACAGCCCCAGCATTTGCCTGGTGTGAAAATGGGAAACCACGGAAAACCATCTTCAGGGCTGCCGACAGTGGTGTTCGAACCCACCGTGTCCTGAGTACTGGATACTGGCCGCACTTCAGCGACTGCAGCTATCGAGCTCGGTAAGGATAATTTTCATATCAAGTATAATTATACTGTTCATCTTCGTGGCCGCATTCCCAATCATCTGCAGTTGATACTGATGAGATTTCAGCCAAGTTTTACGGCCGGATGTCACTCCTGACCCCAAAACTATGTGATGGCGTGGGTTCATTTCTTACTGGTTTACCATCGCACTAAGACCTTGAAGGTTTTCGGCGACGAAAGGATGGGAAAGGGATAGGACTGGGAAGGTAGCAGCCATGGCCTTAATTAAGGTACAGTCCGATCATTCGCCTGATGTGAAAATGGGAAACCACGGAAAACCATCGTCTGGGTGGGATTCGAATACACCACCTGCCGAATGCTAGCTACGCGACCCTAAACGCACGGCCAGCTCGCTCGGTATGAAGGGATATATTCACTATTGCGGGTTTTTTTGTTAGTAGTGTAGTGTGTCGTGTAATCCGAGTCATTTCCATACATCACATCACACTACCAACCATCGCAAAAACTCGGTGTTGGTGTCAGGGAAGGCATCCGGTCATAAAACTGGGATAATTCTATACAAAAAAAAAAAAATCTGTCCAGGAAGAAGAAGAAGTGAAGTGGTTTTTTACAAGTTTGTTTACGTCGCACCGACACAGACAGGTCTCATGACGACGATGGGACAGGAAAGAGCTAGGAGTGGAAAGGAAGCGGACGTGGCCTTAATTAAGGTACAGCCCCAGTATTGCCTGGTGTGAAAATGAGAAACCACAGAAAACCATCTTCAGGGCTGCCGGCAGTGGGGTTCGAACCAACTATCTCCCGAATACTGGATACTGGCCGCACTTCAGCGACTACAGCTATCGAGCTCGGTGGGTGTGTTGTGTGTAAATGAAGATGTATATTAAGACGATCATAAACAACCAGTCCCGGAGCTACAGGAATTAACCAGGTGTGGCTAAAGTCCGCGGGAATTGAACCCGGGGCCCTCTGAGGCCACTGCACTGACCGTTCACCCAAGGAGCCAAAATTATATTGATCATATAACAATGACATACAATATTATATTTAACGCAGAGTTGAACAATCAAAAATTAACGTATGAAATATGTTGTAATCTTGTATGGGGTATGATCGTGCCCTGGTGAGGCGGTACAGCCGCAACAAAAATTATGCCACTAGTTTGTTATTAAACTGCACGTTCCTCGCAAAATGCGACTGTCAGTAGGAAATGCAACTGTTAGAATATCAGAATAACATAAAATAATACAATGAAATTGACGAGAAACTTTTTTTGCTAGTTGCTTTACGTCGCACCGACAGAAATAGGTCTTATGGCGACGATGGGACGGGAAAAGGCTAGGAGTGGGAAGGAAGCGGCCGTGGCCTTAATTAAGGTACAGCCCCAGCATTTGCCTGGTGTGAAAATGGGAAACCACGGAAAACCATTTTCAGGGCTGCCGACAGTGGGGCTCGAACCTACAATCTCCCGAATACTGGATATTGGCCGCTCGAGAAACTACCATAATTGTTAACCATCTACTGAATTATTATTCGTTTCCGTTTGGTGAAGAAAATTTCAAGCTTTAAAGTTCAACTTACGTTCAGTGTTTTAGATATACCAACAATTCTTAACTGGGGGTCGTATGTGATGTGGTTTGCCATAATCTATATATATATATAAAGTAACTTGTCCTGACTGACTGACTGATTCATCATCGCCGAGCCAAAACTACTTGACATAAAGAAATGAAATTTTGAGGATACATTCATAATAAGATGTAGGTGCTCGCTAAGAGAGGATTTTTGGATATTCCGTCTCTAAGGGGGTGAAATTTTAAAATGAGTGTATCTATATCTCAACACTTTAAAGGTTTACAGATGTAAGAATTGGTATTTAGAATCTTCTTTAAAAATAAGGAAACACGTATTTTTTTGTTTTCGGAAAATTCCAATGGGAGGGGTGAAAAAGGGTGAAATATTGGTTGAATGCCTTTAATGAGGATACCGGTACTTATATATCAGAAACTGAACATATTACAGACCTGAAAATTGGTACTTTTGATCTCTTTTAAAAATAAAGAAACACGTATTTTTTTATTTTTGGAAAATCCAATTAATGGGAGGGTGAAATGGGGGGTGAATTTTAAAATTAGTGTATCTATATCTCAAAACTTTGAAAGTTTACAGATGTAAAAATTGGTATTTAGAATCTTCATTGAAAATAAAGAAACACGTATTTTTTTTTCCGAAAATCGCAATAGGCAGGGTGAAAAGGGCTGCAAAATTGTTTGAGTGAATTTAATGAGGATACTTATATCTCAGAAAATGAAGATATTACAGACCTAAAAATTGGTGTCTGGGAGCTCCTTTAAAAATAAAGAAACGTGTATATTTTTGTTTTCGGAAAATCCAATTAATGGGGGTGAAAAGGGGGGTGAATTTTTAAAATGAGTGTATCTATATCTCAAAACTTTTAAAGTTTATAGATGTAAAAATTGGTCTTTAGCATATCCTTTAAAAATAAGGAAACACGTATTATTTTGTTTTCGGAAAATCCCAATAGGAAGGGTGGAAAAGGGTGAAAAAGGGGTTGAATGCCTTAAATGAGGCTACTTATATTTCAGAACATGAAGATATTACAGACCTGAAAATTGGCGTTTGAGATCTCCTTTAAAAATAAAGAAACACGTATTTTTTGGTTTTTGGAATATCCAATTAATAGGGGGTGAAAAGGGGGTGAATTTTTAAAATGAGTATATCTATATATCAAAACTTCTAAAGTTTATAGATGTAATAATTTGTACTTAGAATCTCCTTTAAAAATAAAGAAACATGTATTTTTTGTTTTCGGAAACGCCACTTGGGTGGAGGGGGTAGTTAATAATGACTGAAAATGGTGTTGAATTCTTTTAATTAGGCTACTGATATCTCAAAAATGAAGATGTTACAGACGTGAAATGTGATATTTGGAATCTGCTTTAAAAGTAAAGAAACACGTATTCTCGGAAAATCCAATGAGGGGGGGGGTTAAAGAATAGAAAAATTAATTGACTTATTTTTATGAGAATACATAAGCTAATAAAAACTAAAATTGTTACAGACGTGAAAATTGGTATTTGGATCTCCTTTTAAAACAAAGGAAAACGCGTTTTTGGGGGGAAACCATCTTGGGGTGTGTGGGGGGGGGGGGGGGAGTGAAGAGGAATTGAATTCCTTTCGTGAGGACACATAAATCTAAAACTGAAGAAGTTAGAGTCGTGATATTTGGTATTTAGAAAACCCTTTACTATTAAAGAAACAGGTATTTTTTGCCGGAAAATTCACTTAGGGGGGAGGGGGAGGAGTTTGAAAGGAAGTGAAAAAAGTGAATTATTTGTATGGGTATACTTATATCTCAAAACTGAAGGTAATAGACGTGACCACATTGGTGTTTGGAATCTCCTTTAAACATAAAGAAGCACGCCATCTTTTCATTCTTTTTTTGGGGGGGGGGGTAAATAAACTTAACGGCGGTGGGGTGTAAAAGGAGGGGAGACCAATTGATTTTACTGTTCGCAATGTACTTACAAGGAGCCTCCGTTGCTCAGGCAGCAGCGCGCCGGCCTCTCAAAGCTGGGTTCCGTGGTTTAAATCCCGGTCACTCCATGTGACATTCGTGCTGGACAAAAAGGAGGCGGGACAGGTTTTTCTCCGAATACTCCGGTTTTCCCTGTCACCATTCACTCCAGCAACACTGTCCAATATCAGTTCATTTCATTTGTCATTTATTAATCATTGCCCCACAGAAGTGCGACAGGCTTCGGCAGCCGGAACAATTCCTATTGTCGCCGCTAGACGGGGGCTTTATTCATTCCATTCCTGACCCTGTCGAATGACTGGAAACAGGCTATAGATTTTCGATGAACTTATTCTGATCATAAACCGATCATTTCTAACCTTTCCTGGGTTCATTTTCAAGAACCATCTTTTCCTTCGGAGAACGTTCTTAGATTACAGTAGATTCTGCTGGCATATAAATAAAAATTTAAACTAATTTGAAATAAACGATAGGAAAGAGATTGACCGTCCGTTCACCTCTATAATAAGGTCAATAATGCACGGAAGTGTGTCATTCGTATCGCCAGAAATCCCGCACATTTGCCTACGCGTGACGATGGTGCTGGTCACATTGTCAACAATGACAATGGCAGCGGGTGTAAGTTACCGCCAAGTAGCGGTCTTGCATCTTGCTGTGGGGTCCAGAACATCTATAATAATAATAATAATAATAATAATAATAATAATAATAATAATAATAATAATAATAATAATAATAATAATGTTGTGGACCGTCGTCAAATGTGCGGACCGCGCTGGAAACGGGTCCTGGACTGCTAATGACTAAGAACGCAGTCCGGCCGCGGGTTCAGTACCGCCAAGGCATCCAGGACGACACCACGCCGGATCTCCTGAACGATTTGATCCATATTTAAAATGCTTATAGGAAAAGATGGCAAAGATTTAGGGACCCAACTGACCGGGTAGAATATCTGGACCTAGCCCGGGGAAGTACGAAACCGATTGCTGGAAAGAAGGATTGAAAAATGGGAGGAAACTTGCCGTAATCTATTAGAAAACGAGTCAGATCTCGAATTTTGGTGGATTCTCGCAGAAAACGAGTCAGATCGCGAATTTCGGCATTCAACAATAAGCATTCTATTACAAATTTCGGTATAACACCGTAGCGAAGCACGGGTATATTGCTAGTGGTATATATATGAGTTTTCGTGATTTTTACGCTAAGCTTTTAACATTCAAAGACCGAACATTACTGCCTACTGGCCATGGGCACGTATTGCAAGGTACAAGTATACTTGCACGACCGTAGTTAGTAATGTGATGGCGAGGGCCCACGGAAAATAAATGGTGGTTGGTGCGCGTGGATGTTGACGGGGTGGAAGGAGTACCTTCGGTTGTAGGGCTTTTTTGTCATCTGTTATGTGAAAAAAAATGCGTCGCTGGTATATGTATTTGATTGACTGTACAGTTGATGATGTACCGTAAAACTACCTCTGTCCACAATCTCTCACCATTTACACAGATGAAAGGTTATATGTTGCCTAAAGGCAACAGTACGCAGTAGAAGGATAAATACCGGTACGTAAAGTGAGGGACAGGCCTCGCAAGTAAAACTGCATGTGAAGAGCTCAACGGTGCGGCGTGTCAGTGTTACTGTAGAGCAGGAATGTCAAACAGTGAGCGCAGTGAGACATCGCACTGCCTAGAAATGACCTCGCACACGTGCATGAAGAACTTGAGGCGGGAGGGCGCAGAGTAGAGCTGAAAGTACCTTTACTCACGACAGGGTTGAGTAAACTATTACTTACACTCTTTTTAGTGATAGATTTGTGTACGGGGTTGAGGAGTAAGGTTCCGGTAATACTGCCAACTGAATGGAAATGAAATCTGAATTGAATCGATAATATGATCCATCGATATGAATTTTCTAAACCTTTATTATCTTAAGCCAACAACTGTGTCACACACACGTTATATAACATTTCTCGATGCGAATCTTGTTCCTAGCATGAATTCTATATTTTGGCTTTGCTGTGTAAACAACAACAGTACTAGTACGCAAAGTGTATGCCAGATGTCGCACAGCGATGCATAAGCGATTCATAGTTTGTGTTTCAAAGGTTGCCAATACGAATCTCGAAGATTGCCGAGGTCGACCAATTCAGCACTAGGGTGTCCATCTATCACTAAAAAGTGTGCGAGAAATAGATCTCTTCGTGCCACGTGAAAAAAGAGGACGATACAAGACGAGAGTGATAAGAGGGAAAGTTACGGTAGATTTGACCCCGAATGGTCGCACTGTTTCCTAAGTCGCGAAAATGAAGGAGAAGCTCAATGCTTTGTGTGTAAAAAGCATGTCGTCTGCAAAAAGTGCAATGTTAGGCGTAATAATGTGCGGTATCATGAACATCAGGACAGGATAGGAGGTTTCAGGACCTTGATATTGTCAGAGGAAAATTGCAACTTCTTTCCGTACCGTTTAGTGTTCAACCAGAAGATGCACCCCAGAATTTACAACTGGAACTTACAGAGTTAGTATGTGACGCGCGGCTCAAGCGGGAGCACAAAAAAAGGGGGAATTTTTGACTTTTACCGAACACTTATCACATTACGCTTTTCACAGTCCCAAACTTTTGCGGCAGAAATCCTGTAAATCTGTAACTGCACCACACTAACAATCCCTGCATCGAGCTCGATAGTTGCAGTCGCTTAAGTGCGGCCAGTATCCAGTATTCGGGAGATAGTAGGTTCGAACCCCACTGTCGACAGCCCTGAAAATGGTTTTCCGTGGTTTCCCATTTTCACACCAGGCAAATGCTGGGGCTGTACCTTAATTAAGGCCACGGCTGCTTCCTTCCCACTCCTAGCCCTTTCCTGTCCCATCGTCGCCGTAAGACCTATCTGTGTCAGTGCGACGTAAAACAACTAGAAAAAAAAACCAATCCCTGCATTTCCATTTCGAAACCTTGCACTGAGTGCGTAGTACATTATTACTGACCCCTCGAAGGACTGTTATAGAGGGGCAAATATGCTACGTGCCGCGCTCAGCGGGAAATAGCCTCACAATATTTAATGTGTTTATGCGAGTGCCAGTTACCTCCGAGGAAGTGTACACGCCTATCAAGGTGAGATCCAGGGTTCGAGTATTACTTCACGCATTATATGTCTTGGTTTTTTTTTTTTGTTTTTTTTTTTTTTTTGCTTTACGTCGCACCGACACAGATATGTCTTACGGCGACGATGGGGCAGGAAAGGGCTAGGACTTGGAAGGAAGCTTTTTTTTTGCTAGGGGCTTTACGTCGCACCGACACAGATAGGTCTTATGGCGACGATGAGATAGGAAAGGCCTAGGAGTTGGAAGGAAGCGGCCGTGGCCTTAATTAAGGTACAGCCCCAGCATTTGCCTGGTGTGAAAATGGGAAACCACGGAAAACCATTTTCAGGGCTGCCGATAGTGGGATTCGAACCTACTATCTCCCGGATGCAAGCTCACAGCCGCGTGCCTCTACGCGCACGGCCAACTCGCCCGGTGGGAAGGAAGCGGCCGTGGCCTTAATTAAGGTACAGCCCCAGCATATGCCTGGTGTGAAAATGGGAAACCACGGAAAACCATCTTCAGGGCTACCGAGAGTGGGGTTCGAACCCACCATCTCCCTAAATACTGGATACTGGCCGCCCTTAAGCGACTGCAGCTATCGAGCTCGGTTACATGTATTTTTCTTCTCGAGTGTTGCCATAAACATTTTTTTTATTTGCCGGTGGTTTAGCACCGCCCCAGTACGTTGAAAGTTTTCAGCGACGGAAGGGTGGAGAAGGGTGGGAAGGTATCAGCCGTGACATTAATTAAGGTTCAAACCCAGTCAGCATTTTTCTGGTGTGATAATGGGAACGCACGGAAAGCCATCTTCAGTCTTGCCGACTGTGGGATTCTCTCTTCATACGGCTCCAGCAGGATTCATAGTGTCTGGCGAGAGTGTTGTTCACGCGTGGCAGCAATTATATGGTACGTACGAGGAGAAATAACTCTCGAAACAATCAATAATGACGAGGAAACTTGACGAGTGCAAAAACTTGTGCAATCTTACCAAATGTGAAACGGGCCATCCTTGAGGAGAGCAGGAGTTAGTCTACGTGTATATTGCGTGACTTCCACGACCGGGACCCCATTTTCCTACCATATTTGAACAATGCACCTAGTTTCTAACTGTGGCCGTTTTTGCCTTCCGGATTAAAACTAGGTGCAAAAATATTGATAACAGGATTGTTTTCACGATACTGCGTTAATACATTCTGGGATATTAATACACAGTTGAGAAAATTAAGGGAACATGTTTTTGAACGTAAAAATGCGTTAATTTTCAGAACACACATGGAAATGTACAAATAGGGGCGAGAACGAAGTGATAACAGTCCTCCAGGGTGGATTTTTATCACAGTTGGAGAGTTTCAGTACGGTGTATGGCCTACACGAGCAATTATCACAGCTTGGCATCTGCATGGCATGCTCCGTATAATTCGACGGAGGTCACGTTGCGGTATCAGGTCCCATTCTTCAATGAGAGCCTGTTCGAGGTCTTGGATAGTCTGTGGCGGAAGAGAACGCCCACGAACACTTCTGTCAAGCCTATCCCTCACTACGCTCGATGGGATGAAGATCGGGACTCACTGCTGGCCATTCCATCTCTTGAATGTCCAGTTCTCGCAAGACAGCTCTGGTGATGCGCGCTACATGAGCCCTGGCAGTGTCGTGCATGAGTACGAATTCAGGGCCAACACCGTATGCAGCAACCAACACATGCTGTAGCAGTATCTCCTCGACGTACCCCGCAGCGGTAAGATTACCACGGACGACGACAAGATCCGTACGGCCATCAATACTGATGCCACCCCGCACCATCACAGAACCTTGTCCGTATCGGTCGCCTTCCTGGACAACATTTGGCATGTACAACTCACAACGGCGTCTCCATACACGTTGACGTCCATCACGCTGTGTCAGGGGAAATTGGACTCGACTGTGAACAGCGCAGGTCTCCATTGGCGAAGTGGCCAATTGACGTGGGTACGGGCAAAGAGAAGGCGAGCTGCGCGATGTTACTGCGTTCAACGGGGCACTCGAACAGGACGTCTGGGTCATAAGGACACTTCTCTTAACCTGTTCCTTACTGTCTGGTCAGACACCGTGACTCCAGTGACCCTCCTGAGATCTTGTTGCAGTTCTCTGACAGTTGCTGAACGACGCCGCAACGCACAGATGTTCGGATATCGGTCATCCTGTGGGGTTGTCATGCGTTCACAAAGTTGTCCAACCCTCCTTTGAACTCGCCCGTCTCATTGTAGCGATTCCACAAGCATTGAATAACTGACGGAGAGTCTTGAGATCCACAGCAACACGACGAAATGTCCATCCTTCCTGGATCAAAATAACGGTCCTTGCGACTTGAACCTCGTTAGGATGTCCCATGGGTTGTGCTGGTTTACGTACAACGTGTTAAAATGACAGCAGTAGTCTGTGTACCTTACAACGACAGACGGACCCACAGCTATTCACTTTGTTTTGAAAGATCACCTGACAGTTTAATGCATGGCTACGCCTACAGATGGAGTACAACTTCGATTTGACATACCCTGAGTAGCTAAGGTCTCAAGGTATGCTGTACGACCATTGGAACCCCATCATCGACCAAAATCTACCCCATTGCAGACGTTAAAAAACATGTTCCCCTATATTTTTTAACTGTGCATTTTCTATGTTTGTCTGAACATATAGAGTGTAGATGCATGTCTGCCACCGTGCACTGCCCAAGCTTTTTCTTTTCTCCTCAGGTGGTATGTGTTATGTGATAGTATCATACAGGAATATAGATCTAGTAGGTACCGGTACGTACAGTAATAAAGAGGAAGTAGACTTTTTTCTTTGCGGTGAGAGTCACAGTTACGCAATACGAATGGTGATTTTATACCCTGATCGATGATGTCCTTCACCTCGTACACTCGACACCATCTGCAGAAATGCTTTACCAGCAGTAAGCTGAAACCTACAAGGAGTTCAGCGTACAAAATAGGTTTCTAATGAAAGAAATGTCTGTTCGAGCTACCACAGTTTACAAACCATATGTTAGTCAAGTCGCGTCGTTTATAGCGTTAATCTCTAACATAGAAAGCAACTCGGCATAGGCGTGCCTCTAGCGATAAGAACGATCTCGGATGTCCGTTAACACATATTCGACCAATCAGCTATGTTTTGTAGCATAGTGGAAGTGAAGATTCTCTTGGTCACAGGCCTTCTGCACGTGCCTACAGTCAAAGGCACTGCTGAGACATTCCATTGTGTGGGTTTCATAAATGTTTTTGTGAACTAAAATGTGGGGGATTTGAGCTAGCTGCAAGTGAAATGCAGTACGACGTTCTTGAAAACAACATTTTAACCATACCGCAAATATTCGAAAGGACAAGAAACATTCACGTACTTTACCTGAAATTAGTATCGCAGAAGCTGATATGTAGTGAAGAATAAATATTACAGCGTCGCCTCTGGACTGGAACAAAGTTAGTCATATTTGCCGCATTTTATGTCGTCACAAATTTCATCCACATCACATGTCACTTTGTCAAGAGCTGCAACGGACATGACATTACTTCGATACTCGCATTGAATTCTATTGCTTCATCACTTTAGTATTTGCCGTCTTTCGTTAGGACCATTTTGTTTAGGAATGAAACTTCGTATTATTATTATTATTATTATTATTATTATTATTATTATTATTATTATTATTATTATTAGTATGAATAGTTTTACGTTGCACCGACACAAATAGGTTTTATAGCGACGATGGGAAAGGAAAGGAATAGGAGTGGGAAGGAAGCGATCAGGGCCTTAATTAAGGTACAGCCCCGGCATTTGCCCGGTGTGAAAATGGGAGACCACTGCAAAAGACCATCTTCAGGATTGCCGACTGTAGGGTTCGAACCCACTATCTCACGAATTAAAGATAATAACCACTGTACGTGACCCACCTCACTCGGTTCGTATTATTTATTAAATATTTATTTATTTATTTATTTATTTATTTATTTATTTATTTATTTATTTATTTATTTATTTATTTATTTATTTATTTATTTATTTATTAAATATTATTTAAATAACAGCATATGCTTACATACAGTATATCAAATACTAGCTTTCGTTCTTTTACCTCTTCATCCTGTGATGATGATGATGAAGATGATGATGAAGGTTGTTATTATTATGATTATTATTACTACTATTATTTAAGAACAGCATATGTTTAAATACACCGTTTCCACGATCTATTGGTAATAAGTTTTATTTCATTCATTGAATCGTTCATTTGAAAGAAAGTAAAGTTATAATTTCGGGCAATGGTTTTTTTCTGTGTGTGCGTCTGTACTCGCTAAACCTGCGTCATCTGTTCTAAATTTTCATATTTTCACTCTATGCGTTCTGGTGGCATTTGACCTTGCCATAACCGACTAAACAGGCACACATGATCATAGTGTCACGTGATTGCTGATTCCGTGACCAGAGCCACGAGACCTCCAGTATTGCCTGTAAACTGTTCTACTCAGATTTAGCTTATTTTCATGACAAAAATCTCAGATGCATTGCCTGAGATTCAAACCATGTGCAGATTTGTGAAAAGTCATTGATGATGCCACTCGGCTATGATGCCCTCTGATTGTGGAATTATGTTGACAATGAAAACCCTTCCCTTCTCCACTTTACGTGCAGATAGTTACTT
The DNA here is from genome assembly GCF_040414725.1 of Anabrus simplex. Lineage (NCBI taxonomy): Eukaryota > Metazoa > Arthropoda > Insecta > Orthoptera > Tettigoniidae > Anabrus > Anabrus simplex. The sequence continues at coordinate 1,047,522,076 of NC_090266.1, forward strand.
TGGGTGCAGAGATGAAAGGGTGATGTCTGAAATGTACATCAAAACCCCAACTCTAAGTCAACACCTGTTTATTTGATGGTCCCTGGAGCTGTTCCAGTAAGTAGGTTACCGAGACAGCTCGGAGTAGCGGTTATTCAACAGCTATGTTCGACTAACTAGTTACTTATTCATTGGCCCATTAGAGTAGTTGCATCACTCGCTTTCTGAACGCCTGTGTCTGCTAATTCCCTTCACATTGAGCCAAGTTAATAGTGAATGGAATACTATGTAAATTAGTGATGGGATAATCGAATACAAAATAATAGCTTAATTCATTTTATTCTATTATTATTCTTGATTCGATTATTTTTCTGGTTCGATTATTTTTCCGGTTATCCGATTATTTTTTCCATTCGATTATTGTTCGATCACTCGAAATTAAAATTACCTATCTCCAGGAAGTGTGTGGGTAGGACGAACGATCTGTGATAAGCCATTCGATAATAATAAGAATTCATGCTCCATGCGTATGAATGAGTCATGTATTCAGACGTCATTACTTAAAATTACTTCATATACTGCATCACGCGCCCACATTTGAATAAAGGGCGTATTTCTGTTTCTCGTAAAAGTTTACTTATTCGCTTATTTCAATCGATTATCCATTCGACAGATTAAACTGAAAACTTTGTTCCTGACGCATCCGATTATTCTGTGAGATACAACTGAATAATATTTGAAACTCATTCGATTATTTTATTCGATTATTTATTTGAATATTATTAAATAATCGGATGGAGGTTATTCGAATATTAAAAGTGTTCGATTAAGCCATCACTACATCTGAATGATATTTGACATTTATTCGATTATTTATTCGAATATTTATATAGGGCGCCAGGAAATGTTCTCCGCAGCGCCCCACTTGGTGGCATCAGCAGTTAAGTTGGCAGCACGGCTGCTGCCGCTTGTATCAAAATAAAACAAACAAACAGCAAGCAGTAAACTTTGTACTCACCACAGCAATTCATAACAGATGCTGGAAGTGTTGTCTTTGTTTTCGAGGACAGACTTCAACACGTCTACACATATTGTCGAAGACTTTCACTAAAGTTTCTTGCGTAATGGACTGCATATAATTAATTATATTCACTTTAAGTTCATTATTACTTGTTTGTTTGTTAAAAGCGTAGGCCTGCCAGTTCGCGGTACGTCGTGAACTGAGCCGTTTACACGAAATTTACTTATCAAATCCCGAACGGTATCCCCGTTTGGATACTTTGAATTAGGAAACCGCGCCTGAAATTTTAATTTACTTTTTCTGTAAACCGATCGCCTTCGCGGAAAACGTATTCCACCAAAAAAGCTATCTCTTCGGTGTCGTAAAACTTGCGCCGTGGTCATTAATCATTCTAGGATCTCATTAGCGGGAGGTCTTGTTTGTCTGGGAATTCCACAGGGAAGTTTATTGTCAGACTTGGTTTGTTAAACAATGTAAAATCATTCAAGTAATACTTAAGCGGCTGTTTCAAATTCGACGGTGATCGTCTCAATAAGACATAATGAAACAACGCTCATCGAATGAACACTTGCGACGGAGAACTTTAAATTTCAATGTAATACATGTTAAATTTAATGTTCTGAAAAGTTTATGGCGATGTTCCGAATGTTTACAATACTTTTGTAAATTGCAGTTCTTGTTAAGATTAAAAAAGGTTCTTCATGACGCTGATGATGGAACGTTGGCCTCCCATCACTGCTCCGGGGGTACAATGTCTGATCACTTTAGGTAGCGTTTATGTTGGACAAAGCTGGCGTTCAAAATATTATTTCCGATTTCGTCATCTTTATATCAGCATCACTGTTTGAAACCATTTCATTAGTCATTTATTAAACTTTTAAACCCAGGGGAATGCGACAGGCCTCGCCAGGGCACAAAATTGCCTTTCCTTGGCAGTAGCTATGGTTCATTCTTGACCCCTATCACTTCATAAGAGGTACATGCCGGAAGAAACGTAGGGTAAGACAGTATTTTTTTTCTGTTTTCACTGCTCATTCTTTATCCAGCAAATTCGCCATCATTTTATGTCATTTGCCATTTCTTCCTTTAGCGGTATTTCATTCTTCATTCATTCTATTCCTGACCCTGTCAGTTAGCTACAAACAGGCTGTGGATATTCTTCATAAGACTGAAACTCTGATTCCATGTTTCCACACTTGGTTTGTAAATAAAGTCAAACTACGTAGTTATGCACATTTCACCCACTGATATAAATACGATGCAGGTCTTCTAAATGTGCAAGAAACCAACATTGATAGAGTAAATAACATTTTATATACATTAATTTCAAAATGTCAGTACTACAGATATTCACGCCATTCGTTGGACCTGGAAATAAGCCCCTGCGGTTGCGCGCAGGTAGCAGTTGCGTAAGACAGCTGTCAAAGCACATCTACTCCCGGCGGGGAGTTCCATCTCTTCACTAGTTAGCATTACCGCATGTATCCTGTTGCACTATTCCAATAATCTATCTGAACGCTCGCTTAAAGCAATACACGCTGACAATTTCGACAGCCCACAGCACACACATGTTGCCTTCAACTATACACTGCTATTCTGTTGACCTTGGACTGTCGGCGAGTGAGCGAGACAGTTATGACACCGTGCTGCCAACTAAACTGCTGATGCTCCCTTACGCAGCAGCAAGTAGGCACTGCGGAGAACATTTCCTGGCACCCGTTATAATCGGATGGAGGTTATTCGAATATTTAAAGTATTCCATTTTGCCATCACTACAACTGAATGATATTTGAAACTCATTCGATTGTTTATTCGATTATTTTAATAATCGGATGGACCCTATTCGATTATTAAAAGTATTCGATTATCCATCACGAATGTATTTAACACATTCGGGACTGAGGGTAGACATGCATACATGAGAAACCTATTTCAGAAATTCTTCCCCATATTGTATTTTTGCTTCACCCTATGTACTTCTAATGTGTTCCTTATTCCGGGTACTCTTTCACATTTGTCATAATCAGATATTCTATACTGCCATTCGGATGGTGTTACACACCTCAAAAATAGTTTTGTGTTACTAGTTGACATACGATCCAACTGAAAGTAAGGGGCGGCATTCGTAAGAATATGATTTAAGCCGGTTCCGCACTCTAATGGTAGCAATCCTGGAAGACCCTCTGATTGATTTATGACAAGGATCTGGATCTGTTCGGCTCCGTGGTTAAATAGTTAGCGTTCTGGCCTTTGGTCCAGGGGGTCCCGTGCTCAATTCCCGGCAGGGTGTGTGCTGAATTCATCATAGGTATGGCCTCATCCTCATAGACGCGCCGGTCGCCCATACGATGTCAACTTGAAAGACCTGCATCCGGCCTCTTCGGAGGCCACACACCATTATTATTATTATTATTATTATTATTATTACTGGACCTGAATTCTGGTTCGAAGTCGAAGTTGAGGAATTATTTGACGGTGAGATATCGGCCTCGGTCTAGAAAGCCAAGAATTATACCCAAGAATATTCAACGTGCTGACCATGCGTCACTTTGTAACCTGAAGGCCTTCGGGCTGAGCAGCGGTCGCTTAGTAGCGTTGTAGTGTAATTGTTGTTAACCAGAATTATTTTCATTCCACCCCTCGCACACCACATATTCCCAGCGTGGTTGCACGTCAAAGACTTAATTTACGATTCTAACCTGTCTCCTTTAACGTATTGGTTGAATTTCCTTAAGTGCTTCTCATACATTATTTTCTTCAGTTCTTGCCTTACTTCCCTCTTCGCAACCTTCCCCGATGTTCCTTCACGCTCGTTAAAAAATTTCTTATGGAGAAAACAATGGAAGTGAACTTGTGAGCCTTAAGAAAACTTTCCTCTGCCTCCCTTTCTCCCTGGTTATTTTCAAGTGAGAAGTAGTGAAAGAGCCGATGCCAAGGCGACGGCGACTTTACTCGGAACAGGCACGTAAACAGAATTTATCTTCGGAGGCAAAGTGTTCCAAAATTAAGTGGCTTTCACTCTGAACAAATTGATTGAAATTTAATAAGAATTCCAATTTACGGTACATACACAACAGATTTGTAAATACACGAAATAACAACATGGTACCTTCAGTGTTACTTAGCATTCTCATTTATTCGCAACTGAAAAGTAAATGTCAGTTTTGTTCCAAATTTTTCATTGTCAGAATAAAACGGGCATGAGAGTCCCGTAGTTTAATCCTGTAATTCCAAGGCTAATTACAGTATGTTACAAAAATTTGTTTTTATTAGAACTACTACCTATAACCACAACTTAGCGTCTTATGTTATATTTGTACACTACCAATTGCTTCAGACCTTTCATTTTTATATGAAATGTGACATGTTTGTAATAATGCGTAGTGAAATGCTTGATAAAAATTTGGGAGCTACAAGGTCGACAAAAGTAGTGACCTTCAGTATTAATATCCATTCATATTTTATTAGCCACAGTTTTGTTAGCAGCATTTGTTAGGAAGACTCTAATTTCACTCATCAGTATTTCTCGTCAATATCTTGATGTCATCGACATTTAATATGAAAATTTTTATTTATTTCCTGGCTATGACAAAAAATGAAATTGTTTTAGGCTGTTATGCTGTGTAGGTAGTTGATGAAGTTCAAAATAGGCAATTAAATTGTAAGACAGAATGCAGAATATTATTTGCAATAGCTATTCATCATATAGGCCTACTTGGATGATTCTGATAGACTAGTACAGTATGTAGATAAATAAAACACATCCGTGGCAAAGTTTTGACTCTTTGAACTTACGCTTAACCACATGTATATTAAAACTATGAAACCCATTACAACTTAAAATACTAAGAACTTCAAAGTAAGAGTAATTTTTAAGACACAAGTAAGAAAAATACCTAGGAAGGAACTTTTTTTTTACCGGGCGAGTTGGCCGTGCGCGTAGAGGCGCGCGGCTGTGAGCTTGCATCCGGGAGATAGTAGGTTCGAATCCCACTATCGGCAGCCCTGAAGATGGTTTTCCGTGATTTCCCATTTTCACACCAGGCAAATGCTGGGGCTGTACCTTAATTAAGGCCACGGCCGCTTCCTAGGCCTTTCCCATCCCATCGTCGCCATAAGACCTATCTGTGTCGGTGCGATGTAAAGCCCCTAGCAAAAAAAAAATAACTTTTTTTTTTACAGTTGGCATAACGTCGCACCGACACAGATAGGTCTTATAGCGACGATGGGATAGGAAAAGGGTGGGAGTGGGAAGGAAGCGACCGTGGCATTCATTAAAGGTACAGTCCCAGCATTTGCCTGGTGTGAAAATTGGAAACCACGGAAAACCATATTCAGGGCTTCCGACAGTGGGGCTCGAACCCACTATCTACCGGATAAAAGCTCATAGCTGAGCGGCCCTAACCGCACGGCCAACTCGCCCAGTAGGAATGAACTACATACATTGTAATAATTTGAAAGATATTAACTACATTGAAATAACTCAGTGAAACGTAAAAGAACTAAAAATGCTTTTCAAGTTAATGTGATGAATACATTTTCCTTTACACGTAGGCATACGAAAATGAACAAACGAAAATTGTTCTGATGGACTGCATATCCATATGTGGCTGGGAGGCGTGACCAGTCTTAAGGAAAATAATGGGCCGTAAGAGCACTATAAGATGTGACCTTTTGCCCGAACAGCGCTGATATTATGCTCCCCGCGTTTCATCAAATTCGAAGAATTCTAGGCGGTGACTATCTTGTGTGTGCTTGGTGCCATTCTATCTCACATGATCCCAATAGTCATACGTACATGAAGTGAAATTATCTCCGCAACGACATGGCTAAATTGTTCTGATTTCAGATTTATCCTGATATATTCTCACAAGTAAGCCTACGTGGCTCAGGCGGCAGCGCCCTGACCTCTCAACTCTAGGTTCCGTGGTTGAAATCCCGGTCATTCCATGTGAGATTTGTGCTGGACGAAGCGGAGGCGGTGCAGGTTTTTCTCCGGTTTTCCCTGACATCTTTCATTCCAGCAACACCCTCCAGTATCATTTCATTGCATCTGTCAGTCATTACTCATTGCCCCAGAGGAGTGCGATAGGCTTCGAAAGCCGGCACAATTCCTATCCTCGCCCTAGATGGAGGCTTCATTAATTACATTCCTGATCCGGTCGAATGCCTGGAAACAGGATGTGGACTTTCATTTTCATATCCTCACAAAATATATCTTGGAAACGAATAATGCTATCATTTTCAGCCACATTGTATATATTCGTAAGTTCAGATTTCTTGATAGCAAATTTTACGGGAGAATGAGAGAGAGAGAATTGAATTTTATTGAATTTATTGATAATTTACATGCCACTGAGGCTGAAAAGCCCCTTTATGTAGCCTCTTCAAATAATACAAAACAGGTTTATGAACAACTAATTACATTATGTTGGAATATTTAAATTAAGCGTTAAAATTAAAAAAATAAAATACAAATACCAAATCCAGTAACACTAAAACATACATTATATAATAAGTAAGAAAGTAAATCATAGCCTATTTATTATTTTAGACTAAAAGAATCTAAAGCTAAAAAAGAGAAACAATTTTCTAAGAAATATACAGTATATACAAAGTATTTCTGATTGTTAGACACAAGAATGCCTGATCTCAGTCCCTTGCGTACTCCTCCAGGAAGATAGATGTTAAGAGAGAGAGAGTGAGAGAGAGAGAGAGAGAGAAAATCTGCTAGGAAAACTTACGCATTCCTTCTGAAACAGTCTGCATAAACTGCCTTCTCGAAGTAAAGGAATGGTGACTTCCTTGCTTGAAAAATAAATAAATAAATAAATAAATAAATAAATAAATAAATAAATAAATAAATAAATACGCCTTCATAATAAAACCAGTCCGGTTTTGGTTGAATTTTCAGTGTAGTGGCCTTTGCTTGAGAGGGTCCTGGATTCGGTTACCGGCCGGCCCGGGGATTTAAAGTGTATCTGGTTAGTTCCTCTGGCTCGGGGCTGGATGTTTGTGTTCTTCTTAATACACATTCTCATTTGCATACAACACATCACACGACCAACCACCGCAGAAACACGCAGGAGTGAACACATCCCTCCACATGGAGTTGGCGCTAGGAAGGGTGAAAAGGAAAGCAAATTAATCTCCGTAAAGCCATGAAGGACCTTGGAGGGGGTGGAAGCTAGAGGCTTTCACTGTCTGTAACCGTGACACTTGGCGGGGTAAAGTGGTTAACTCTACGCCTGGCCGCTTTTGCCCTTAGGAATTAACCTGGTACTTGGTGAACCCTCAGGATCATGCTCACTTTCGAAAGATGAAATCTCGTTTCTTAAATTTGTGGACCTCCTGACGGAATAGGAAGTGTATTCGGCCATAAAACCGGGCTAAATCCATACAAAATGCTGACTCCAGGTAAGTGGGAAAAATCCATGAAGAAGAAGATGCTAAAACCAAATTAGTTATCACTAAGAACTTTACTTGAATATGATATATTCATGGTGAATAGCACTTAAACACTAAACGGAAAATTAAAAAGAAGTTCTCCGAGGAAGTTGGCCGTGTGGTTAGGGTTGCGTAGCTGTGAGCTTGCATTCGGGCGATAGTGGGTTTTCATCCCACCGTTGCCAGTGCTGAAGATGGTTTTCCGTATTTTCCTCATTTCATACCATGGGGCTGTATCGTAATTAGGCCACGGTCGCTTCCGTACCAATCCTAGTCCTATTCCATCTTTGCTTCGCCGAAAACATGCAATGTGTTAGTACGACGTCAAACCAAATGCAAGCTATCGTCATTAGCGAACAGGCAGAATCTGCTCTCGTCACTAAAATTGATCTGCTTCAAAATATGGGCTGTCATGTTTGTGGTTAGACATTGCCACTCTAAATGTGTGTGAAATTTCGGAGCTCTGTTTGGAGATACATGTCGTATTTTTAGAGAATCATCATCATCATCATCATCTGTTTACCCTCCAGGTTCGGCTTTTCCCTCGGACTCAGCGAGGGATCCCACCTCTACCGCCTCAAGGGCAGTATCCTGGAGCTTCAGACTCTTGTCGGGGGATACAACTGGGGAGTATGACCAGTACCTCGCCCAGGCGGCCTCACCTGCTATGGTGAACAGGGGCCTTGTAGGGGGATGGGAAGATTGGAAGGGATAGGCAAGGATGAGGGAAGGAAGCGGCCGTGGCCTTAAGTTAGGTACCATCCCGGTGTTCGCTTGGAGGTGAAGTGGGAAACCACGCAAAACCACTTCGAGGATGGCTGAGGTGGGAATCGAACCCACCTCTACTCAGTTGACCTCCCGAGGCTGAGTGGACCCCGTTCCAGCCCTCGTACCACTTTTCAAATTTCGTGGCAGAGCCGGGAATCGAACCCGGACCTCCGGGGGTGGCAGCTAATCACGCTAACCACTACACCACAGAGGCGGACTTTAGAGAATCATTCCCAATGAAATTATAATTTAATTCGTCGGCCGAACGTTTTTCAGTCTAAAAGTGTACTTGCTGTGAGAGCGAAATCGCTGTGATTCCGTATCCTATGTTGTAATTTTGCGATCATGTGCATAAGACTGAACAATAATAACATTTTCATAAGTCAAGTTTCCTGTAGGAAACCATAATTCATTTTCACCGACTGACAATATGAAGTCAGTATTCAAGCTTTTTTCAATCATGAAATTATCACTCCTTCGCCCCAGAGCGGCAGAGAACTCATCAGTCGTAATGCCAGTCCTCTCATATATTCTCAGTATTCAATATCGTCAGTCGGTGAAATTAAATATCCCCACTGAGAAAGTGATCGTTGAAATGAAAGCGAAGGACAGTTATTTCTTGTAAGTGTAGGTACATATCGCCGCGGTCTAGGGGTAACGTACCTGCTTCTCACCCGAAGGCTCCGGGTTCGACTCCCGCCCAGATCAGGGATTTTTGCCTCGACTTGAGGGTTGATTCGAGGTTTACGCAGCCGGCGTGAGCTATCTGACAATGACATGGGGACCCTGGTTAAGAAAACTAAGGAATACGTCCGAAAGGATTCGTCGTACTGACCATGCGTCACCTCGTAATCTGGAGGCTTTCGGGCTGATAGGCCAGGGTCCTTCGGGATTGCAGTGACATGTGGTTTGTTGTTTCGTTTGTATGTGCAGTGCACTGTCACTGGATTCAACGAAGTCTTGCAATGATGTTTCAATGGTGTGCTAGCCGACATCTTCTAACTGATGACTCCGTTACCAAATTGGGGCGAAACGCTCTTCATTGCACGACTGATAATACCATAATATGCCTGAACACTGAAAGAATGAATTATTTCTAAACTGATAGCAATGATGACGCTAGTCCATCACCCATTACATTTAAGATATATGTATGTATTTATGCACAAGTATACATTAACATACTTAATTTTATTGTTTTTCTTTGCAGGTACGTACACGGTTTCTGCTGAGTATAAGAGACATCAACACATTTTGAACTTCAACCCTGGTCTGTAGACGACATATTTTATTCTTATTCTACCATAAAAGAACTGTTACTAAATTCATGAGCAAAAGTTTGAAATATGTATGAAGATTTCTCGTTCGACACAATGTTTTGCTTATGCGTGCCGGGTGATAAGGAAGTGTATCGTACTTTTCTCTATAGTAATATATCACGTAGTCCGCCTCTGTGGTGTAGTGGTTAGCGTGATTAGCTGCCACCCCCGGAGGTCCGGGTTCGATTCCCGGCTCTGCCACAAAAATGTGAAAAGTGGTACGAGGGCTGGAACGGGGTCCACTCAGCCTCGGGAGGTCAACTGAGTAGAGGTGAGTTCGATTCCCACCTCAGCCATCCTCGAAGTGGTTTTCCGTGGTTTCCCACTTCTCCAGGCGAATGCCGGGATGGTACCTAACTTAAGGCCACGGCCGCTTCCTTCCCTCTTCCTTGTCTATCCCTTCCAATCTTCCCATCCCTCCACAAGGCCCCTGTTCAGCATAGCAGGTGAGGCCGCCTGTGCGAGGTACTGGTCATTCTCCCCAGTTGTATCCCCCGACCAAGAGTCTGAAGCTCCAGGACACTGCCCTTGAGGCGGCAGAGGTGGGATCCCTCGCTGAGTCCGAGGGAAAAGCCGAACCTGGAGGGTAAACAGATAATTATGATGAATAGGCTATATCACGTAATGCCTATACGTACTTGTAGACTTTGTTTGTACGTTCTGTATTTTGTTTGCTTTTGTAACAGTGTTATTCACTTCAAGACAGTTGGGCAACCAATAACTTCAGGTTAATCGACAGAAAGGCACCAGTAATAAGGGCGTTTGCTAAGCGACTCTAAATAATATGGTTTTAAAAAACCCATCAGTGTGAAGAGTTTAGATCTAAGACGTAAAGATCCACCCCGGTCAATCAAATGAACATAAATGGGTAGAAAATTATATAAAGTATTGCAAGTGATTAAATTTACTTGTTATAGCCTCATTATGACAGATGATAACTAAACCGATAAAATATCATGTGGATTACCCGCTACACCATCATTCCGTCATTTTGTAATGAGAGACACGAATGCTACTAATTAGGGACATATTATCATGAAATCTGTTGTACTCCTCTCTACTAATAATGCATTCTATAACCACTTCAATGTTTAGTGTGTTTCATTTTTCAAAGTACCTCGAAAAATGTTTGCTTTCATTATTAAATGGTACAACACGTTGTACTTATCGAGTAAAATTGCACATTCTCCTCTTCCACTGTACCGTTAATTCGGATAATAAAGGTGAATATCTGTACATCGGAGGTAAATGACACAATGTCAATTTTTTTTTACGAAATTGAGGTTCTGATGATCCGTCCTCTGCGGTGTAGTGTTTAGTGTGATTAGCTGCCACCCCGGAAGCCCGGGCTCGATTCCCGGATCTGCCACGACATTTGAAAAGTGGTACGGGGGCTGGAACGTGGTTCACTCAGCCTCAGGATGTCAACTGAGTAGAGGTGGGTTCGATTCCCACCTCAGCCATCCTGGAAGTGGTTTTCCGTTATTCCCCACTTCCCCAGGCAAATGCCAGGATGGTAAATAACTTAAGGCCACGGCCGCTTCCTTCCCTCTTCCTTGCCTATCCCTTCCAAACTTCCCATCCCCAACAAGGCCCCAGTTCAGCATAGCAGGTGAGGCCGGCTCGGCGATGTACTGGTCTTCCTCCACAGTTGTGTCTCTGACCCAAAGTCCCATGCTCCAGGACACTGCCCCTGAGGCGATAGAGGTGTTATCCCTGGCTTAGTCCGAGGGGAAAACCAACCCTGGTGGGTAAACGGATTAAGAAAGAAAGAAAGAAAGAAAGAAAGAAAGAAAGAAAGAAAGAAAGAAAGAAAGAGTTTCTGATGTATGTTTTCTGTGTTTTCTGCGATCTTCTCCTGCTTATAAAATTCTGTCTCCTTCGCGCCGTACTGTAATATGCCAGCTCGCCAGTTTTAGCTAAAAGGCATCAAGTCCTGTATACTTCGAAATCAAATGAAAAATTAATCAAAATTTGAAAAAAAATTGTATTGTTGTGCGAAAGAGTTAACGGACATTTTCGTTAAAAATGGCAAGTGAAACTCTTCTTCTCCTGCCGCTTTTCTCACATCTGTGGGGTCGCACAGGTGGATTTGGCTTGTGTCACGGCTGGTTGCCCTTCCAACCCTTTATGGGATGTAAACACTATTGCGTGTTTCTGTGGTGGTTGTTGGTTTGGTGCGTTGTCTAAAGAATAATTCAGACGTGACTAAAATCCCCGACCTGTCCGGGAATCGAACCCGGGGCCCTCTGAACCGAAGGCCTCAACGCTGACCATTCAACCAATGAGTCTGACGAAGAATGGCTGGTGAAACGAGCACTGAAAACATTATTTCAACTGTCCTGTGAAATTGTGTATTTTGTGACATAGTTCCCTTTGTCATATCTGCTTATGTAGAGTGCGGTGTTGTTTCTTGTATTCGTACTTTTCCTCTTGTATTAAATGAGACTTTTCTGGAACCGTATAGTTTGTTAAACAAAGTACTTACTATCTAACCATAAATGAATCAAAATATTATACATAGGTGGATAAACTGCAAATATGCTTGACTTTTTTATAAGTGTGTATACTTGTGGCTTGGTAATGAAAATCTACAGCCTGTTTCCAGTCATTCGACCGGGTCAGGAATGGAATGAAGTAATAACGTGCATAAATTGTGCTCCTACTAAAGTAGAATGGATGGTTCCAGGTCAGTAGGAAACTAACGGAAACATTTTTTTTGCTAACATCGCACCAACACATTGAAGGTTTTCGGCGACGCAGGGATGAAGTGATAGGATGGGGAAGGAAACGGCCATTGCCCTAGTTAAGGTCCAGTTGTCTGGTATAAAAATGGGAGACCACGGAAAACCATTTTCAGGACTGTCTTCGGTGGGATTGGAACCAACAATCTCCCATCTCCCAAATGCAAATTCACTGCTTCTCGACCCTAACCGCACGGCCAGATCGCGTGGTACTAACTACAACTCTTTATAGAGCACGAAATAGTCAACGCCTGTACCATATCTCCTTCAGACTGATCATTGGGAAACTATCTATTTTGAAGGGACACTACACAAATTCCATATAAACATCGTTCCATGAAATCGGGCTATAATCCGTTTAAACAGATGAGAGGTTATTTACGCATTCCAACTACCTTTCAAGCATTACTTCCAACACCAGCAGGCTATTAACAAATGGGATTGGTCTTACTCAACACTCCCTGTCCTTATGCTTTACTATACACCAGGTTACTGTGCATTACTACATTCTGAACTATGTTGCAATATGACAACAGATAAAATATGTACATAATAATGGTAATGGACTCCGAAATATTATGAAAATGAAAATCCACAGCCTGTTTACAGTCATTCGACCGCGTCAGGAATGCAATGATTGAAGCCCCCATCTAGCGGCAAGGATAAGAAATGTGCCGCACTCCTCTGGGGCAATGATAAATGACTGGCAGGTGAAATGCAATGTTAATGGAGAGTGTTGCTGGAATGAAAGATGACAGGGAAAACCGGGGTACACGGAGAAAACCCTGTCCCGCCATCGCATTTTCCAGCACAAATCTCACATGGAGTGACCGGGATTTGAATCACAGTATCCAGTGGTGAGAGGCCAGCGCGCTGCCGCCTGAGCCATGGACGCTTTACTGCGAAATATGATATGCCTTAATATTAAGCTTTATACATATGACATATGGTAATGTCAAGTATAGAATATCGTCCACTACATCATCGAGGTCTTCCCCTGGAGGTAACGTGGGAAAACCACGTAAAGCCACTTCAAGTACAGCCGACAATAGTTAGATCCAGGCTCAGTTCTAACACTCGGACCATCTTTGGTTTCATGAATTTCTATTAAAACGTAGTCGTAATTTTTACGGCCATACAAACATCTGTCTCTTATTAGGCTCTCCGTAAAACTGGTGGGATTTTTCTTTGTGAATAAGTTAAATACAGGGTGGTCGGAAACAACGTGATAAGTACTTTGAAAAAAAAACAAAAACGTCGATATCTCGCACCGCAACGTTGTCATTTTATCAGCTGCCGTGGTTAACCAATCAGATCGCTTCGCGAGCGATTTCAGATTGGCTTTGCGAGGTGACGTTGCTAAATCCGCACCTGGCTTATGATCGGCTTGAGATCGCCAATGAAAGGCATAAACTTATCCAGGGGAGGGACTTGAACAAAGACCTCCCTGCTGATAAGCTCGGCCACAGCAAGCACGCTACGATGGCACTGACTGAAACCCACGGTGTGTTAGGATTGATGCTCATTTCTCGGCGTGGCTCTCAAGCCCGACCAAGCCACGTGCAGATTTACTAACATCGCCTTCTAAAGCAGACGTCATCACATCGTTGCTCTAGGGAGCCGGTGTTACTTGCTCAGCTCGGGACGCCTGTTGGTCACGTGACAAGGGAGCAGCGGACAAGAGGGTTACATACCGTGACCGTACTGTACTTGCCGCTCGGAAATGTTACCACATGAACAGCAGCTTTTATATTAATAATTTGCAGCATGAATCATATGGGACGAACAGGACGCAGATTATGGAGTATAACAGGACAAGAAAAGTATTCATTGACAAAGGAAATATACAGCAGTGTGCAATATTTCATGAATAAATACATTTTCACGATTAACTGAAGCTTTCGGACACGTATATTTACCGAAAGAAAATACAATTTATGTGATTTGTACATATTCTTTGCACTCTCATTAACATATATTTCAATATTTGTATGGCATTCATGACTATGACAACAAATTAAACACACGAACTGGAACATATCAGTAGTGTACTCCTCCTTCACGGGACCTTTGGGCTCGTTTAGATAGTATAGTGTCAAATGTTTGGTACCATCATTTGCGTAATGGCAAGTCGCAAAGCACATTTCAAGTTTTCATCGGTGAGCCTACTTCTGTGTCTAGATTTACAAATCTTCATTAATGAAAACATATGCTCACATAAATAAGTTGACCGAATATATTTACAATATGAGCATTAAATGTATACACTCTATGAAATCTCTCCCGTGGAAAACGAACATAAAATTCAGTCAAACTGTTTGTGTTAGCAAAACTATATTTCATTTGAGTATCGCACTGTAAGTCAATTCTAGCTGCAGTTCCGGTCTAACAGTTTGCACATCCACTCAGAAGGGAATATCGAACACCTGCAGATCCTGAAAACATATCCTGAAACCTACTGTCATAGTGACGTTAAAACCGTTTTATATCCTTCTAATGTTTTTAAAATGTGATTCCATATTTTATGACATATTACACATTTTGCTGTGTTATTTTCTTGAACTGTTAAATACTCTTCTTCCCAAGAAGGCTTGAATCTTGTTGGCATCGATGGCCTACGCTGTGCTAAAAACTCTTCCATAGTGAATGCAGCAATAACCGACTAGTGTTGAACGTCGTGTGGTGTGAGGATAAAGACGGAAACACACTAGTGTCACCTCTCATGAGTTCAGGCGTATCGTGTCGCAATCTGACCTGTGCAGGAAAAAATGTGCTATCCCTTTGCGCCACTGGCCTGCCCCTACATCTTCCCCTATTTGCTCGCTAAGCTGCTCCCTTTCCTCGAGAGCGGAGAGTAAACTGGTTCCGAAGGCATTTCGCTCTCGATTGACGATGCCTGTTCTGAAGACCATTTGAATTCGCTCGCGAAACCGTCTGATTGAATGGCTAACTTCAGCAGCTGATAAAATGAAAATGGCGCGAGATATCGACGTAATTTTTCAAATTACATATCTCAGTATGACCAAAGCTCTAACGCTCATATAACCGGTCCACGTTGTTACCGGCCATCCTGTATACAAGGCAGTAATGTTTGCCACAAACATAGCTGATACATGGGAACAATTCAGCGAGTGTTCGTAATAATGAGAAGAAATACAATTTACGGATGGAAACATTCGATGAAACAGAGCGCATGGAGTGATTTAGGTGGTGAAACCTTGTTAAGCAAATTGAAGAGCGTAGATTAATCAAGAGACTAATGGAATCCACTACGAACGCTGAAAGAACCTAAGATAGGTGGTCGAACGGGGTAATGAATGATTTGAAAGTGAAGGGCGTGTAAAAGCGAGAAAGGCCACAAAGAGTTCCAACAGCAGATAGAGAATTCTAGAGGAACGCGGTTCCTGTACAGAGGCTTGCATTTAAACGCGGAATGCAATAACACAAGGTGTACGAAAAATTGTATCCACCGGGCGAGTTGCCCGGGGCGCGCAGCTGTGAACTCGCATCCGGGAGATAGTGGGTTCGAATCCCACTGTCGGCAGCCCTGAAGATGGTTTCCCGTGGTTTCTCACTTTCACAACAGGGAAATGCTGGGGCTGTACCTTTATTAATGCCACGGCCGCCTCCTTTCCATGCCTAGTTCTTTCCTGCCCCATCATCGCCATAAAACCTGTGTGTGTGTCGGTGCGACGTGAAGCAAATAGCAAAAAAATATTTCCAATAAGCACTAGCTGTGATGAAGTGGATCAAGACAATTAAAATGAAGATAAAAACCAGCCCTGTGACTCGCAGTTTTCATTCAAATTCAACTAGGATAAGGAATTTTGCTATTTGTTTCACACCACACCGACACAGACTATTCTTACGAAGACGATGAGATAGGACAATACTTATACGCCTACTGGGAAGGAAGCGACCGTGGCCTTAATGAAGGCATTTGTCCGGAAAACCGCGGAAAATTTTCAGGACTGTCGACAGTGGGATTCGAACTCACTATCTCCTGAATGCAAGGTAACAACTGCGTGACACAAAGCGCGTACCCAACTCGCTCGGTACAACAAGTGACATGATTGTCGTTCTGGGTGAGGTCTGTGGCCAAACCATTTCTTGAAGAAGCACTCACAACGTCGTAAGACATATTTTTGTTGCGAAACCCACAACCTTTTTGCTTAAACGTAAAGATTCTGTCAAAAACCTGACATCGAACACTTAACTCTTATCGTCATTCGAGCGAAAGAGATTGAATTGTGACGAAGAAGAACGGGATTCATTTTTTTTGCAAGTTGTTTTACGTCGCAACGACACAGACAGGTTTTATGGCGACGATGGGATAGGAAAGGGCTGGGAGAGGGAAGGAAGCGGTCGTGGCCTTAATTAACGTACAGCATTTGCCTGGCGTGAAAAAGGGAAACAACGGAAAACCATCTTCACGGGTGCCGACACTGGGGCTCGAACCCACTATCTACCGAATGCTAGCTCACAGCTGCGCGATCCTAAACGCACGACCATTTGCTCGGTCGGGCTTGATTTCATTTCATAGATTGCCTCTTTAATCAGTATGCATAAGAACGTGAGTACTCTTCTCCTTATGCCAAGACTGTCGGCAATTGAAGGATTTCTGACTGATATACTATCGCGAAGTGCTTACTTTACGGGCGTGGAGGAATCGCAAGATGTACCACATCGATTTTATTTCAGTTCATATTTTCTGTATTATACGAGTCGTGTTTTACGGCACAACCTCCGGTACACTCTTGCATTTCACTTCCTGGATACTTGACAGCCGCAGTCCACTTAGTGATGACGTGCCCAAAGTAGGAGGAGACATGGCTCAGTGGAACGAGGTGCTCGACTGCAAAGTGACCCGTATCGCTGCCGGCGATTCATGTCTGCTCTGTGCTAATGGTTCCCCTTGCTGTACATAAATCGAAGTTCGTGTTCAGCTTAGACTAACTTGTAAGCTAAGTAGACTAAACATGATGAGCTACCGTGTATACCTGTAATGAGTAATCAGAAGCGGGACATGAACTGATGTATGTTCTGTAAATTTAAAACACAAAGACATAAGAATGTGTATCTTACTTTTGACACAGTAAGAGACTATTCCTGAAAGCACTTGAGACTTTAATTTAAAGATTGAAGAGCGCTGTAATAATATCGTTCCTGTGATAAATCGACGTTTTCCTGGGCATAATTGAACTAGAAATGAAGTTAGTGATTTCTTCTGAAATAAAAAAAAAGTAGATGGAGCCTTCCTATGCATTGATGACCCCTTTATGAGTCAGAAAAATATTTTGATATGAAACCGCATATAACTCAACTTCAGCCAAAAGTACACTTAGCGACTTTTACCTCTAAACTAACGATATATAGTTGTTACTTTGGTGCATAGGAGAATTTTAACGATGTACGGGATGAACAATTTGGGTTGTCACCAAAATAAATATGTGCAGAACAGAAACCAATATATTTACGACTTTGTAACTTCGTTCACTAATGTATAAAGATTGCACGACTTCCGAGAAACTATGTCCACCATGGCGGAATCAACAGACTTCGTAGGTACCTACTGAACAGGTTACACCATGTGGCCTCATGGTTTTCTGGGTTTAATTTCACAAAAGCATTTGCTACTTTCCGTCGCAGATCTTGCCGATCCATTCTTGTTGGTTTTTATGTCATACATGTGTGACTTGACGTAGCCCCATGTGAAAATACTCGGGAGTGCCAGGTCCGGTAAATTTGGGAGCCAACGAATGTGTGTCTCAGTTGACTGTTGCACAGCTCCTTACGCAGGCTCTGTGTCATGGTCTGTCTGATGTCTTCCTCTGTGTTGCTATTACGCAGACGTCCGCCCGTGTGAGAGACACCTGCCAAAGGTTATTCACTTATGTGTGCCCCGATATTACATTACCGGCTGGGTATAATATGTTCACAAACTTCAGAATAGTTGTAGTCTACGTGTAAAACTTCTGAGGATTTTCTGTTTATAATTTTATCAATGCCATCAACTGCACTGAAATTACGATTGTGAAGAAAATATTTTCAAACGACTTGTTAAAAAAGCACGAAATTTACGATATAGTCAGCTCGAATAACTCGAAGTGCTTCTGCTGATATTCGGTGCCGTCATTGCTATATACTCTCAACAATGTCCTCCAAAGAATTACATATTTACCGCAGTATCCAAGGATTAATTCAAATAAGGTACGTCATTTGAACTGGTGGTGGAATAGGGTATTCTAAGCAAACATCTCCAAAAATGTTAACCCTATCTTAATTAGTGTAGGAAGAAATAAATAACAAAACTTCAGTCAATGTTTTCCAAAGTCAGTAGGCACTGGACACTCCCTTCTGCTAAGCAGAACGTCAACACAGCTGTGATTTACCCACGTCGCCCTCCTCTCCAAGGCTGTGCGGTGTTATAGGTCAATGTGTCTCGAGGTCAGTGCACTGTGACCAGTGTACTAGTGTTGGCTACTGGATGCATGATTCGAAGCAGTGTATCGATTCATTCAAGTGTCCGAGTGAATCGATTCACAGGAACGGCGAGCTGACGCCACACGATTCAGCTTACTCCCAGCGGACAGTGCTGAGTGGCGCACTCACTGGACGTTGGCGGGGAGCCGAGCTTCCGCTGCAGCGAGACAGTGAATCATGGCACATCGAAAGAATCGTGAAAGAGCGCGGCTCAGTGAGACACAAGATACACACGGCTCCTTATCGGCTCACTGGACACGCGGAGAGCCGAGCTTCCGCTGCTGCGAGACATACAGTGAGCCATGGCACACCGAAAGAATCGTGAACGAGCACGGCTCAGTGAGACACAAGATACACGGCTCCTTATCGGCACACTGGACAGTTGGACCCTGGCGGAGAGCCGAGCTTCCACTGCAGCGAGACATACAGTGAGCCATGGTACAGTACACTGAAAGAATTGTATGCTATAATGGATTCTCGAGCTCAGCTCATTTGAAAATAATACCCATTTACATTCACTGTCCTCTTCTTACAGGGAGGTTTAAATAATATATGGTGTTATTTGCAGTGTTAAAAAGGTAGTCAAAACATAATTCTGAAGTAGCTAGTAAGTAGGTAGGCTATTAGGTTATACTATTTATTAGTTTAATGAATCTTAGTATTATAACTTAGTTGACATTTGACAATTAAACTCGACTCTAGTCTGCCCTATGACTATGAGTCATGCTCATGACCATTCAAAAGTACCTGTTTTATATAGGGAAGAACGGCTCAGTATTATCTCAGTTCATACGTCACATCGTTGCACAAGACTTCAATCACAAGTGGACAAACGCAATAACTTAACCAACAGTATGTTGAATCAGAAAATCAGCGGGCTACTGTACATCTCGGGTAGCCCATACAAAATATGACGATTTAAAAAAAAATTCCTCAGCTGATAGAAAAATACATATTTTCAAAAATGACAGAGCGAGTTGTCGTGCGGTTAGTATCGCGTAGCTATGCGCTTGCGTTCGGGGGATGGTGGGTTCGAATCCCACCTTCGGCAGCCGTTAAGATGGTTTTAAGTAGTTTCCCCATTTTCAAGCCAGGAAATTCTGCGACTGTACCTTAATTCACGCCATGGCTGCTACCTTCCTAATCCTAGACCTTTCCCATCCTGCGTCGCCGGAAACCTTCGATGTATTAGAGTGACTAGCATTTTTTTCTAAGAAAGGAGTTCATAATATGAAGACCAGATCGCAGCTGCGAGCGCTGAATGCTGTTGCTGCTGTCTTACCAGCACATAGTACACAGATGCAGTAGGAGCGGTGACTAATGTGCCGTGAATCGGATCACTGTATCGATTCAGTAACGTGAACAGAATGAAATGAATCGATTCAGTAAAATGAATCGAATGTCCCATCACTGCATTGTACGTCAGTCCACAGCATACCGTTTTCCTTTGTCGTTTATTCCTTAGCACATAATAGTGGGGAACTTTCTTTTCTTTTTATTTCCTTCCTGAACTCTCGAGCTTTATTTTTTTTTTGGTTCATACCTTAGCCCTCAAGGCACTGAAGAGCATAATTTTTGTTCCTAGTCATCCTCTACTGAACCTTGTGTTCAAATCTCGGTAGGACTATGTGAAATGTACAGTACATAGAACAGTACTTGACAGACAACGCACTGACATACTTCCACAGAGGGGCTGATTATCGAAAGTCTTTTGCCCTTTAAATCTGTTCCGGGGTATCTGTGGAACAGCAGAGGTGAAAGAAGGTGCTGGGATGAATGTCTCAACTTACGAAATTAATGTTAATTTAAAACTTTAACAAAGGTTATATCTTCTTTTCAAGATAAATAAATCACAGAATATAACAGGTTCCACATAGCTGATCGATAAATTAAGAAGGTACAATTACAGTTCTTACAAGATTTGGGCTTCGAGCCCAATACTCATGAACCTTGAGCTATAAGCTCAACTTTACCTATCTACAATGTTCAACAAAGGGGCAGAAAACCCCAGTCAAGCCAAGGAGCACTCGCTCCCAATTACCCAGTAAGGCCTCCTCGAGGCACACAGAAAATCAACTTAAAGAAAGAGCAACCCGCTCTCCAAATTCAAGCCTATTCAAAGGCCACACCAAACTCCACCTTTAAGCTGCCCTCCAGGCACACAAGAACAAGGGTAAAAATACCCAACCTACTGAGGCCTATTCAGTAAAGAAACAGGACAATTACATGGCCCCAAAATACCAACTTGAGTGGAGGCGTACCTTGCACTCCTAATACACCTTTTTAAAACCTATTTGGCTCTTAGGCCGCTTATGCAAGGGCAAATCCCATACTACGGAGGTGACACGATAGGAAAACTTTATTACATTATGAAGCGAAGAAAAACGGTTATGAAAACGTAGTCACTTCAAAACAATATGAGAGGGAGCTCGAGAGGGTTAGGCACTCTCTATCCCAATTTGTAGTTAAAGAGACGGAATTTATACCAAGTGTCTTTTACATTTTAAAGGAAAGTTACATGATAAAAGTTTCGAACCTGCCCCGAGGGTTAAACTGCTGAGCTAGCAAGAAATGAAGTTATTAAAAGGCCATTACCTTATGGAAGAACCGCTGCCCAAAGGAAGAGGCGCTTCCCGCCCCCTGCTACATAATCACACACGGATAGATGTTACTGATGTGGCCCGGAGACCAGAAAATCAGCAGTTTAAATACCCTCGTGGAACATTCGAGACCTTTCAAGAATGAGAACCCACACCCCCCTCAATTTTATTGGCTAGGATCAAGCAACATATCCATATCGGAGAAGACATACGTTATTGGTCAAAAATTAATTAGAGAAATTCGGGATTGGCTAAATTCAAAACAAGCGGAAAGAGAAGGGTTATACTGCCAACCCAAAAAATGACTGAAAGAAATTTAACAAAGAACAAACTTATGAACACAAAATTTCTCAAAAAACAGTTCCTTCACTTCGCACTAGGGTGCACAATTGTAGTTCTTCAGTAGTGCCATCTAGAAGAGAATGTTCACACTTCTTACTACAGAGCAAACAAATATAAATCGAAAAATACACAGTTCAGAACTCTTCTAAATTTACAATAGCGACATCTTCAGAGAAACTTTAGAATTAACATGGTTGTTAAAGTTCAGGCTTCCTCCAGTAGAGGAGTTTCAACTGGCGCAATGTTTGAATTAGCGGCGTGGAGGTGCACCGCCCGGTACAAAATCAATCAATAAATCAATCAGTCAATGACTTCCGCACTTACTGAATAGGCTACACAGTAGTACTGTTCAAAATAACCCAATCATTTATGTTGTAACCGTACAAAATGGTTACAAATTTCATTCAGCATAAATAACATGAAGAAAATGTAATCAGCGGCCATATTATAGTTCAATTCAATGATAATTCAAGTTCATGCCGATAGCTTTCATACTTAGATCAAATTTTCTGTAGGGCCTATATGTAACAACAAATCTCACAGGGTATATTTTTATAGTATTAAATTGAAGTACGGCAATGCTAGTTCATTGTGACATAAACTATAGCCAAAAATTCAGTTTCCTTTCAATAATAATAATAATAATAATAATAATAATAATAATAATAATAATAATAATAATAATAATAATAATAGTAAGTGACTCTATTTCCATGTACAATCCTCAGTTGTGGAAATGCAACCGTAATCACCAAATGTCCTCATCCATATTCCTGTATATTTCCAGATGTGTGAGTTTATCACTTCACGCCTTGAGAATAGTGAAGATAAGAGGCATGCTCTCCGAACTTCGTTGCTTATTACAGCTACTGGCGCTTAACGAACTTATAGTATATTGTGTGCCCCGTGGTGTAGGGGTAGCGTGCCTGCCTCTTACCCGGAGGCCCCGGGTTCGATTCCCGGCCAGGTCAGGGATTTTTACCTGGACCTGAGGGCTGGTTCGAGGTCCACTCAGCCTGCGTGATTAGAATTGAGAAGCTATCTGACGGTAAGATAGCGGCCCCGGTCTAGAAAGCCAAGAATAACGGCCGAGAGGATTCGTCGTGTTGACCACACGACACCTCGTAATCTGCAGGCCTTCGGGCTGAGCAGCGGTCGCTTGGTAGGCCAAGGCCCTTCAAGGGCTGTATTGCCATGGGGTTTGGTTTGGTTTTATGACTATTAGTGCCGGGAGTGTCCGAGGACATGTTGGGCTCGCCAGGTGCAGGTCCTTCGATTTGACACCCGTAGGTGACCTGCGCGTCGAAATGAGGATGAAAATGATTATGAAGACGACACATACACCCAGCCCCCGTGCCAGCGAAATTAAACAATGATGGTTAAAATTCCTGACCCTGCCGGGAATCGAACCCGGGACCTCTGTGACCATAAGCCAGCACCCTAACCATTTAGCCATAGAGCCAGACTTCTTCCCACTTCATCCCTGCCAGCAGGTAAATTTATGCATGGATTACGCAACAACTTCCCCTCACCGACCTTCCTCCTCCCCATCTCCGTCTAGTTAGTTTGCCACTGCTGCCTGAAGTGTTACTGAAGACCTAAAGCATTAAGTTTTTAACATTAAGTTTTAAATTTAAGCATAGCTGACAATTTCTTTGCATAGGTTAAGACGAGTCTCTGTTATCACCTGTTAGACCTACGTATTTCAATTACATCCCGAATACAGGGTTAGTCATATAAGATGTTCACCTCAAATAACTCGTGAACTATTTAAGATATTGATATACATATATCACTAGAGACGGGAATTTGCCTATTTGCCTATTTTATTCCTGTGTCCAGAAACGTAGGCTTTTGAGATATAAATCCGTTGTAGGGTCCTTTAAGCTAGATTTCGTTGGTTTTATTGTGCCTATAAATACCTATTTCAGGGGTTTGTGCCTATTTGGAGTATAATTGCCTATTTGATGCCTTTGAATCTATTTTAAAGAAGCCGATTTTCTTCCAGTGCATTATATTGTAACTGATGTGCTCGACAGAATTATCTTCTCATTTCTCAAGATCTGTGTACCCCACGAACAAAAATGGGAATTTTTAGAAGTCACCAGAAATAGTTCTGTGGAAATTTCCGTCAGGAGAAATAAGGAACAATTTGACCTCGAAGCCTTCAACTCCTCCAACCTTCTAAGACATATGCGAGAACCAATCAACGTCGAACCCTTATACCTCTTTCTCGATGTGAACTGTTGTACGCGTTCGCTTTACATTCAGAATGTGTTGTGATTTATTGTGAAGAAGAAGTGTGTCTGTGGCAATGCCCAAAGAACAATCACCGGGCCTGTTGGTTGTGCTCTTAGGGGCACGCAGCTGTGAGCTTGCATTCGGGAGATAGTGGGTTCGAGCCCTACTGTCGGCAGCCCTGAAGATGGTTTTCCATGGTTTCCCATTTTTACACCAGGCAAACCCTGGGGCTGTACCTTAATTACTGAACGAGGAGTTAGAACGCCGGTGGTCTCTTGTCACAGAGTGGATGAAAATTAAAAATCGGTATTTTGAACTGTGATTCAATTCCCGTAAAAATAGAGATTTACAATTGAAACATTTTCTTTCCTTCTTTCTTCCTTTCTTAATCTGTTTACCCCCCAGGGTAGGTTTCTCCCTCGGACTCAGCGAAGGATCTCACCTCTACCGTCTCAAGAGCAGTGTTCCGACTTTGGGTCGGGGGATACAACTGGGGAGGAGGACTAGTACCTTGCCTAGATAGCCTCACATTCTATGCTGAAGAGGGGCCTTGTGAAGATATCGGAAGATTGGAAGGGACAGGCAAAGAAGAGGAAAGGAAGTGATCGCGTCTTTAAGTTAGTTAACATTCCGGCATTTTATTGGAGAAGTGGGAAACCACAGAAAACCACTTCGAGGATGGCTGAGGTGGGAATCGAACCCACCTCTACTCAGTTGACCTCCCAAGGCTGAGTGGACCCCGTTCCAGCCCTCGTGCCACTTTTCAAATTTCGTGGCAGAGCCACTCGGTCCTCCGTGGGTGGCAGCTAATCACGCTACCTACTACACCACAGAAGCGGACTACAAGTGAAATGTAATTTTTAAAAATCGTGAGTAACTCTCACCAGCGCTATGTGTAGGCTCTAGTGAACTCTATTACGCTTCCGCTAAGCCTTCGCGAAACATAGGTTGCAGATCGAATGTGGTGCAGCTAGGACGATGTCACAGAGGCTAGACATACAAGATGGCACGGCTTGGACGATGTCACAGCGTGTTTAACCAGGCTACAAAGACTATCTTTACAAGCCCAGGCCAGCGAAAAGACCGTTGGTCTGGACTGGTGAGGTCCGGTTAGTAACCGTTGTGCTGGGGGACGGGGCAAGTGGAGAGAGTCTGGGGTGCGTAAGCTCTAGCATACCATCTAGAGTTTTGCTAAATTGTGACAAAAAGTAAGTTCATGCGCGCATGCCACGACAATTTCAAATCACGCGGTTTTCTCATTTTCAACGAGGGTGGCAGCCTTGTGGGCACACATGATGTAGGATTTATTGCAGGCAACAGAAAAGAGTCCTCATGACGGCTGACTCGGGTAACCAAAACCGCCGAATAGCAACATATAAAATTTTCACAAGTCTGAGATTTATAGTGCCTCCAGTTTTAATTCATCTATATACGGTACTGTATGTAAGAATACTGCTAGAGGCAGCTTGGTGAGTCCCTGGCAAGCATATAGGAAGGATCTCTCCTCTACGCTACTCAGGTATCGTTTCACGTCATTTTAATGATATTTTCACCCGGTGAACTCGACAGGAAACTGCCAGATTATAGCTGAACATTTTTGAGGACATATTTCCATGTAAATTACGAATTCTCTTGTTCCTACTTTAAAGTTTTGTACCTCTAGAAACACCACCTCTAATAGTCTTTCTCTTTGTTTATCCAATGGTGGGAGCTAGTATCCACCTGCATAAACTGGAGCATCTTCAAACTTCAACAAGCTGCCGGGATCAGTCACCGAGTTGGAGACGAGTGGCTTTCCCCCGGTGGAGTCATTTAGGGTTGTGGAAGAAGTCAGGCGAAATTTTGACTGAACCTCTGGGAAGGTAGCCGCTGTCAGCAAAAAGTTCCATAAGAGTCCTGCACCAGAATCCATGATGGAAAGCGACGGTAAAAGTATCTAGGGTGCTACGAGGTGAGGTAGATGAAGCAGTTGAACTAAAACCAGATGAAGTGGCTTCATTGAAATTTTGTCCAATCACTTCCTGTGATGTTGAGAGATTTCTCTCAGTACAAAACATTCTGCCCGACAGGAGAACAAGATTGTTATCCGAAAACATTGAAACGTTGCTTGTTGTAAGTTCCTTTTACAGTAACTGAGCGTGTTATTAAATTATAAGTATTTTTTCATGCCTATTTGGTTGCCTATTTTACACGTTAATGCCTATTTATATGCCTATTTGGGCTAATTTAAGAGCCTATATGCTTGCCTATTTTAACTGTTTTTAGTGCCTATAATTCTCGTCTCTATATATCACTTTCAGTAATGTTACCAGGGGGCTCTTAACAGATATTGCAGCATTTTCCCAGGGTTTCAATATCTTTCGAGATAACGATACTAACTTTGTTTCTATACATGTAACTTTTACAATCTGCTTTACGGAAAAGTCTTATGTTGACGAAGGGATAGGAGAGTGCTAGGAGTGGAAATGAAGCGGTCATGGCTTTAATTAGGGTACAGCCTTCTTCGGGACTGCCAGCAGTGTGTTTCAAACTGTCAATTTCTCCAATGCAAGCTCACAACTGTATGCTCCTTAATCGCACGGCCAACACGCTTGGTCTCATTACAGGTAACTACAATGTTTTCTTTCTTTTTTTCCTAGTTGCTTTACGTCGCACCGACACAATTAGGTCTTATGGCGACGATGTGATAGGAAAGGCCTAGGAGTTGGAAGGAAGCCTGTCCTTAATTAAGGTACAGCCCCAGCATTTGCCTGGTGTGAAAATGGAGAAACCGCGGAAAACCATCTTCAGGGCTGCCGACAGTGGGATTCGAACCCACTATCTCCCAGATACAAGCTCACAGCCGCGTGCCCCTGACCGCACGGCCAACTCGCCCGGTACAATGTTTTCTACGCCTACCTTTACAGTCATGAACATTATAAATTCAGAGGTGTAATCAATGCGACAAGTACTTCTCGAGAAAATGGAATGTCTTCAAACATGCTTCATTCGCCAGCCGTTTGCCGCCTTTTCGAATGAATCACTAACCAGGAGGCCAAGGAATGTTCTGAGCCTGTTGACATACAGTGACCCTTCGTCCTCTGTTGACAGTTCTAATGTGCACGTGAATACACGATAACCCTGTATGGTGTATTGTCGTAGGTAACAGGCAAAGGAAACACGAATATGTCTCCTAAGGGACAACATTATTATCCGGACGTGTATGATTAACTATTGTTCTCTTTATTACGTAGGGTCATGTAACGTGATGCGGGTGGAGGAGTGGGAGGTAAACTATGTGGGATAGAGTGGTTAGCTCTATGCCCGTCCACCTTTGTACCCAAAAATTTACCTGGTACGCACTTTTAGGTGCAGGCTGAGTGAAGCTTAGTGCAATTTTCCTCTCCAGAAGTGGAAATCTTGTTTCTAAATTTTTCATTTCCCCGACGAAGATTCGAACCCATGTCCTTTCAGGTGAACCGTGCACACCATTATTCCTCAGTTAGGTAGCTCCTTCTAGAGAAACATAATTAGGTTTAATTTCGCGAATAGGCTCTGTGTCTCTTTATGTTTTCTGAGATAATATCCACCGAGTTCGGGGTCTATGAATTAGGGCGATACTTGGTCAGCGTAATGACTCCAGTAGCCCATTGTCTCCGTTCTTGTCGAGCAGCTTCACAGAAGTTCCTTAAGGCTATCTGATTGCGCAACAGTCATCTTGGCAGGGCAAGGACTTGTATGTTCTACAATGCCAGGGGCATAACACCAGTGATCAGCACTCCACATTTTTGTGGAAGAGCACTCTCACACACTCGAAAGCGAGAAACAGTAGTAGAACTTTACACTGGCGGGAAGTGGGAAGGGAGTGTACATAAATAGAGTTCAACCGACTGTTGCCTAATTATATCTCACCTAGCATTCATGTCGCTGTCTCTTAACATACTGAATCCTTGAATGATGGGTTCAATACATACATACATACATACATACATACACAAACAAACCTCATGGTGCAACAACCCCGAAGGGCCATGCCTACCAAGCGACCGCCGCTCAGCCCAAAGGCCTGCAGATTACGAGATGTCATGTGGTCAGCAAGACGAATCCCCTTGTCCATTATTCTTAGCTTTCTAGACCGGGGCCCTGTCTCACCGTCAGATAGCTCCTCAATTGTAAACACGTAGGCTGAGTGGACCTAGAACCAGCCCTCAGATCCAAGTAAAAATCCCTGACATGGCCGGGAATCGGCATGTATGCTACCCCTACACCACGGGGCCGGCACGTACATACATTTCTAATGCCGGGATGATTAGCTCAGACGGTAAAGTGCTGGCCTTCTGACTTCAAGTTGGCAGGTTCGAACCTGGTTCAGTCCAGTGGTATTTGAAGGTGCTCTTACACGCTGGCCTACCGTCGGTAGATTTACCGGCACGTGAATTAACTCGTGCGGGACAAACTTCCGGCACCTCCGCACATTAGAAAACCATCATTAGTCGTGTTAGTCTGTAGTTTCTTCTATATCTATTAATCTGTTTATACTTCAGGGTTGTTTTTTCCCTCAGACTCGGCCGGGGATCCCACCTCTACTGCCTCAAGGGCAGTGTCCTGGAGCGTGAGACTTTGGGTCTGGGATACAACTGGGGAGAGAAACTAGTACCTCACCCAGTCGGCCTCACCTGCTACGTTGAACAGGGGCCTTGTGGGGGGATGGGAAGATTGGAAGGGATAGACAAGGAAGAGGGATGGAAGCGGCCGTGGCCTTAAGTAAGGTACCATCCCGGCATTTGCCTGGAGGAGAATTGGGATACCGCGGAAACCACTTCGATGATGTTTGAGGTGGGAATCGAAACCCCCTCTACTCAGTTGACTTCCCGAGGCTGAGTGGACCCCGTTCCAGCCCTTGTACCACTTTTCAAACTTCGTGGCAGAGCCAGGAATCTAACCCGGGCCTCCGAAGGTGGCAGCTAATCATGCTAACCACTATACCACAGAGGTGGAAATTATTATTATTATTATTATTATTATTATTATTATTATTATTATTATTATTATTATTATTATTATTATTATTATTATTATTATTATTATTTAACGCCTAGCATATTTCACTGCAGCCAAGAAGGAAAACTCCCACAGATGCACTAACTCTTCATTGTTTACAATTATGAGACAGCCAATAACTGATACTGTTACAAACCAAGTTCTTCCTGAAATTCACAAGGAAAATATTTATCCATATTTACGTTTCTTCGAGTTGTACCAACAAACTTAAGATAAAGCTAGGTCTTCTGATGTATTTTCGTACATATAAAACTAGATAATGGTTTTTTGAAACCGTAAACACAAGAACTTTACTTATTGCACGCGTGTGCTCGCTATTTGGGTCATAATCATAATTCAGTGTGGAATGATCCGGAACTGGTTCGCTAGAGTAAGGCTCTGCAAATACATTCAGAAGTTCACTGTTCTGTATATTCGGCAAATATTAGCTGAGCTTTATTATTTATTCCCTCCTATTTCTCCGGTTTATATAACTGTTACAGATAGCTAGAACACCCAGGAGAAGGAGGATATTGGGCCAGTTGTTACTTTTCCACGTCTATGTCGTCCAAAATCCATTATCGTTTATCGTCTTTTGTTATCATAGGCTCTATGTACATAGCTATAAACCAAAGGTTCAAAATTTAGTTAGTTTCTGGCATATGATCGTTTCTTTGGTTGAATGGTGAGCGTATTGGTCTTGAGTACAGAGGGCACGGGTTTGATACCCGATCAGGCAGGGTGTTTTAGCCACGTCTTGTTACTTCCTCTAACATGACGGCCGGGTGTTTGTCTACGCCTTAATGCACATTCCCATTTACGTACAACATTATTATTGTTATTATTACTGTTATGTCCGACTCGTTGGCTGAATGGTTAGCGTGCTGGCCTTCGGTTCAGAGGGTCCCGGGTTCGATTCCCGGCCGGGTCGGTAGTTTTAACCTTCATTGGTTAATTCCATTGGCCCGGAAGCTGGGTGTTTGTGCTGTCCCCAACATGCCTGCAAATCAAACACCACACATAACACTACCCTCCACCACAATAACACGCAGTTACCTACACATGGCAGATGCCGCCCACCCTCATCGGAGGGCCTGCTTTACAAGGGCTGGATTCGGCTAGAAATAGCCACGCGAAATTATAAACTATTTATTATTATTATTATTATTATTATTATTATTATTATTATTATTATTATTATTATTATTATTATTATTATTAACAAATACATCGCATTCGGGAAATATCCTGGCGCCAATGGTCACTTAGAGTAGTGTGATAATAAAGTAAAGTTATAACATATTTACCCAACAGCAACAACAACAACAACAGCAGCAGCAACAACAACAACAACAAAAAGAGTACAACAAGCAATTCCTTGGAAATCAGATATTACAAGAAATACTACTAGTTTAACATTCTAAATCCAGCATCATCATGTACAAATTCGCTCACAACTCAAGTCATTCCAGTGCTTAATACTACGGCTTACAGTACGAAACGTATCACACTTCTTTTTTTTTACAATTTGCTTTACATCGTGCCGA
This sequence comes from Anabrus simplex, assembly GCF_040414725.1. Classification (NCBI taxonomy): domain Eukaryota; kingdom Metazoa; phylum Arthropoda; class Insecta; order Orthoptera; family Tettigoniidae; genus Anabrus; species Anabrus simplex. The sequence goes on from NC_090266.1 coordinate 1,047,552,586, forward strand.
CAGAGACAGGTCTTATGGCGATGATGGGATAGGAAAGGCCTAAGATTGCGAAGGAAATGGCCGTGGGCCGTGGGCTTAATTAAGGTACAGCCCCAGCATTTGCATGGTGTGGAAATGGGAAACCACGGAAAACCATCTTCAGGGCTGCCAACAGTGGGATTCGAACCCACTATCTCCCGGACGCAATCTCACAGCTGCGCGCCCCCAACCGCACGGCCAACAACCAACGAGCAATAGTAAATTCACCCTTCGTTATATATTTGGCAGTTCGGCCATAAAACGGGACTTAATTCAAATGTACACTGACTGAGCAAATGTCATGGGATAGCAGAACACTGATGCGCAGGTGTGTTGTCTGCGCACCACACGCCCCCTGTGCCAGCGGCAGTTGTATAGGAGACCTTGTGAGCAGTGGCTGTGCATGTGACAGGTGTAACATGGAACTTCGTCGTGAGCTGACACCGTTCGAACGGGGTATGGTGGTCGGTGCCCCACGGATGGGGAGTGCGATTTCGGAAGTGGTGCGGGAATTCGGCTTCACACGATCAACCGAGTCCAGGGTGTATCGTGAATGGTTGAATGCGGGTGTCACCGTCCGCAACAGACGAACGACCGGCCGTCCAGCCACCCTCGATGACCATGACCGGCGACATCTGAGACGGATTGTCAATAGTGACAGACGGGCAACCGTGCAATAAATCACGGCTCAATTCAACACAGGCCGTGCTAGACACTTCTCCCAGTGGACAATCCGCAGGAACATGGGTCCTATGGGGTATGGGAGCCGGCGCCGCACACGGGTGCCACTGTTAACCCAACGTCATCGGGCACAACGACGCGCATTTGTCGCCAGTCACCAGAGATGGACACTGGAACAATGGCGTAACGTGATATGGTCGGACGAATCACGATTTCAACTGCACCATGCCGATGGGAGGCACCGTGTATGGCGCAGACCACGAGAAGCGATGGATCCCGCCTGCATCGAAGGTGTGTTCCTGGGTGCTGGTGTCTCTGTTATTGTCTGGGGTGCATTTTTCTGGTATGGAATGGGCCCCCTAGTTGTTCTGGAAGAGACTTTGAATGCTACGTGGTATGTTGAGCTGCTCGGAAACCATCTCCACCCATTTTTGGCCTTCCAGCGCCCAGACGGTTCTGCGGTGATTCAAGATGATAACGCGCCGCCACATCGCTCCCACGTCGCCCGGGAATGGTTCCAGGAACATGCAGCGGAGGTCCAGCGACTGCCATGGCCACCCAGGAGCTCCGATATGAAACCTATCGAGCATATCTAGTATGTCCTGGAACGCAGGCTCCGTGCCATGGATCCTGCACCCACGAACAGACCAGCATTGGCGGCCGCTCTAAAAACGATTTGGTGTCAGCTGCGTCCAGAGGACTACCAGGGACTTGTCGACTCACTTCCACGGCGTCTCACTGCAGTTCGCAGGGCCAGAGGAGGGCCCACACGCTATTAGGTGACTATCGCATGACATTTGCTAAGTCAGTGTAGTTCTAACTCTAAGCAATTGGGAGAAGATCAGGAAGGAAAAGGGTTCATTTTTGGCATGGATGAGAAAGTGTTCCAGCATAGACACAGGATTCATATCACCATCCTTTTAAGGAAGCAAATTCAACAACGAAGAGACGAATGTATCTATCGTACATTAATCACACTAAGAGCAGGGGATTTGTGTTGAAACCTAACAGCGTTCACATTTTAAATTCTTTCGTCTTGGATAATAAATCCATAGATGCAGCTGCTCTGTCCATTGCCACGTGTCCTAGCCGAAATGACGGTAGAAATGTGGCGAAAGTGCAGAATGAACAGCAGAGAAAATGCGGCATAGAATTTCCCTTTCTCTGGTCGGAAATTAGTAATCTACACACAAACATAAGACTCCCTGGCTGGGCTGGAATGTGGCGCACTCAGCCTCCTGAACACAACTGAAGAGGAAAATGGATTGAAATTTGTCTCACGGCCGTGGTTTCTCATTTGCACCGAGGGAAGTCAAGAAAACGCGCTCTATTGTCTCACAAGTCTCTGCACTGTGTAACACGTGCATCATTTTTGCATATTTTACGTTTTCCTTACCAGCAGCGAACCTGCACCTTTGACGTAGATTCACCCACAAAACCTAAGTACACGGATTTAGTGATCATCATGGACTAAGCCTCCGCCATGAAACATCATCTTTAACAACAACAGGCTTGCACGCACATTCTTCAGGCTCTGTGCCCGACATTAGTCGATAATTCCACTGAATTTACTCTTCGGAGCTTCATTAACTTAATTATGACCGTTTATAAGATCATTTAGTTCTTCGTTCCTTGAGACACGACTTCATTGTTACCAATTGTCCACAAATGTAATATTTATTTCAGTGTCTTTTCTGGTCCTAAATTGGACGTATGTGGACAGATTAAAAACATGAACAATTCCCTTTAAATAAGCATAAATTATTGATCAACTTCCTGAACAGTGAAGTCCTACCCTTCAAAAATAGACTCGTAAATCAGCTACAAACTGACTTGGTTCTTAAAATAGTGCGAATAAAAATTATCGGTTTTATTAACTTGTACCAAGCAAGTTGGCAAGTTATGAACGGCATGTACGATTTGTTAAATTCGATTACGAGGTTGTGTGGCGTACATGTGTGCTTCAGTAACATATTTAAAGCGGAACTTCTGGAATTTTTTTCCCGTTGGTTAAATGGGACGTTGGACCATTGTCGAGCGAATTCGGGATGCAACGAAGGCGTTTCAGAGGAAGTGCCTTTTTTACTTATTAAAGCACATTTTTGTATTCTCTGATCTGTAATTCATATGATCACCAAGTTTCAGTTCAATACTTCGACACTAGAGGTCAGAAGTACCGAAATGTAAAGGAGTTATCTCTCTCTCTCTCTCTCTCTCTCTCTCTCTCACTCGTGTCAAAATTATGAAAGGGTTCAAATAGATTTTTAATTAGATGGTGACTAGCAAGATGAACATCTGTAATACGTAAATATGTTGCATTTACAGTAACTGACCCATTATTTATTCGGACCTGCTGAAGGCCTAGTACTTGTATTTGCTTTCATAAGGGCATGAATAAGTTCAGTTTGTTTTTTGTTATTAAGTGTTAATGTCAACATTATTATTATTATTATTATTATTATTATTATTATTATTATTATTATTATCTATATATTAAAAAATTATGAAAAATAAAGTCAGTCAGTCCGGCCATTCTATCCGGTCGATTTTCTTCATTTTTTTAAAACTGAAAGGTATTCATGCACAGATTTGTCATCAGGTACTATCAATCACTTAACTTCCGCCTTCCTCAAATTATTGATTTTTCAATTTTTTGTGTCTTTAAAGTAATCATATCTTTGGTTCTAATTGAGGTACGGAGTTCGTTTTGGCTTAAGAACACTCAGTGGATCAGGCTCTTTCATTTCAGCTCTTAACTATTAAAATTGGTTGATTCTAAGGAAAGTTATGAGTCAATATTCAATTTGACGTCTCATTTCTTCAACATATTTTCTCATTGAAGCAATCATATCTTTCGTTCTAATTGAGGTACGCAGTTCGTTTTGGCCTAAAACCACTCAGTGGATCAAGCACCTTCTTTTGAGGTAATATCTACTTAAATTGGTACATTCTGAGAAAAGGTATGAGTACATTTGTCTCCATGACGAAAATGTTTGAATGACTTTTTAACAGTTCGGCGCGTAGTGTTGTTCCAAGGAACGTTTAATTCAATTTTTTTGTGTGATGTATTTTCAACTGTTTTGTTGACATAATATTACATTCTGTTACCACAGCAGATCATGTGATTTATTTCATTAACTCGAAACTTTGCAAATACATCCGTGAGGATACTAACGAACTACACCATACTTTGTACATTGCGGGCGGAGCCAGCGGGAAACTGCTAGTTATTATTATTATTATTATTATTATTATTATTATTATTATTATTATTAATTTATTTGTCTCATATCACCTTTAATTTACTCGTTTCTAGTTGTTATTTTAAAATTAAAATAGTTTTATAGATAGTTTTTAATTTTTAAATTTAAATATTTTTAGATCTTTTGCCACTACTTTTACCATATATGAACCTGCGTGTAAGTGGAATTGCGGAAGTGTAGAATGTTGAACGTGAGGAAAGGAACGTTAAGGACGACACAAACACCCAGTCCCCAGGCCAGGGATATTAATCATTTACAATTAGAAACCTCTGACCCGGCCGGAAATCGAACCCGGGGCCGTCGGGTGATAGGCGGACGCGTTGCCCCCTACACCGCGGGGCCGAACTTTGTAGATAGTCACTAAACCAACTAATTCAAGATTGCATAGACCTTGTCAGTATTCAACATTTTTAAAATAGTTATTACGGTTTGAATTTTCAGCATTCATATTCTCAAAAACTTGCATTTTGGGGACGTGCCTTTCTTGAACCCAACCCCTCAATTACGAATAAAAACAACGCAGTTAATAGCTAGGAGAGTAAATGGCGTTTGAAATGGATATGCCATGCAAAAGCATGTGCTATAGATGATTTATAGAACTGAAATCTGGAGTCCCCGAAAACCGTAAAAAGAGTAGTCAGTGGGACGTTAAGCCAATAACATTAGATTATTAGAACTGAAATCTTTCGGAGCTCCTTTTGACCGTGTAACTTATAAAATTTTATGATACTCTGACACCTCCGTGAGTTTGTTCGATTGATTCTGCCCAACCCTGCATATCAGGGTTATTATGCTGGGTCCTTCCAGCGGCTCGTAACATGGTCACATCTCTCACTAGCGGGTGTTACAGAATGTTAAACACATTGTCTATGAGCAGGGTTACCATGACCTTCCTCACGCAGTTGACTGCCCACGTACTCCAGAACAATGAACACTGCTCAGGCTGACGTGGACGTTTACTCATGCTACGCATGTTATTGCTATATATACAAGGGGTTTGGATACGGGCCCAATGACCTCATGTACTTAGTAAAATACTGGCAAATGTACAGTGAGATTTAAAAAATGACTCTGCACATCCCTATGGTTCGGATTCTATTTTAAAATGGAAGTCTCGTGACTATGATCGTGACGTTGAAATGAAATGAAATGAAATGGCGTATGGCTTTTAGTGCCGGGAGTGTCCGAGGACAAGTTCGGCTCACCAGATGCAGGTAATTTTATTTGACTCCCGTAGGTGACCTGCGCGTCGTGACGAGGATGAAAATGATGATGAAGACGACTAATACACCCAGCCCCGTGCCAGCGAAATTAACCAATTATGGTTAAAGGCCAGCACGCCAACCATTTAGCCATGGAGCCGGACATCGCGTTGTTAACAGACATGTGTAAGTAAAAGTTTGATTACTTATATTTTCAATCTGTTTTCATAAACTCTGAGCTGTTCCTCTGTGGATTTGTGAGTTCCTCTTAGGATTTTAACTGACTTGGCGTCCAACCTAAAAGCGGAAATTCTCTTCATAGGCCATTTTCTTTGAACAGTGTCAAATTATTGGCGTTATTGAAGTATATTTTGATACAACATAATATTCAGAATGTTCTTAAATATCTGAAGAAAGAACTCCAGAATTAGTATTAAAATACAGGAGCAAGATCCGTGTTAAATTGCATGAATAGTTAGAAGTAGGTTCTATTGGTCTCATCCAACTGTGGCCTCCAGTACAAGCAATCGTAGCATACAGTATATTCATTAGATCGAAGATCGTCTGTGCTCTTTGCCGTCATCGCAGATGGTTGATGGCCCCGGTTTACTCCGTCCTCTTAAAGATAGATAGATAGATAGATAATTTAATTCAAATGAAACATTTAGGGACACTTGTTCCTATCTCACACTGAACCTCTTAATACGTGAGTAATATGAAGAACTCACACTTCTACTGTGCTATCTTACTATGCATAAAAGATCTGTTACTACCCAGGATAAAAAAACTGTGGACATTTTGCTTCCTAAATTCAATAATAAAGTAATACATATTAAGAAATTAATGGAAATCACAAATGCTAATAATAATAATAATAATAATAAGAGCCAGGATGAGTGGCCCAGACGGTTAAGACCCCAATTCGGCAGGTTCGATCCTGGCTCAGTCCGGTGGTATTTGAACGTGCTCAAAGACGTCAGCCTATTGTCGGAAGATTTACTAGCACGTAAAAGAACTCCTCCAGAACTAAATTTCGGCAAATCGGTGTCTTTGAAAACCGTTAAAGTAGTTAGTGGGACGTAAAGCCAGTAACGTTATTATTACATTGTAACTGATTTCTCGCCAAGGTAGTTCGGTTCAAAACGCAGCCAGTGCATGTAGAATTATTGAAATTAAAAGTCACGTTTGGAATTCCACTTAAAACAGGAGATATCACGGCTGTGATGACGTTATCCACAGTCACGTAAAGCTGGAAGCTATTTTACTTGCTTCAGTGTTTTCGGTCTTAAGCCACTGGGCAAATAAAATATAAGGGAATGACGTTAAAAATTAATCTTTTTTTGCTATTGGCTTTACGTCGCACCGACAGAGATAGGACGATGGGACAGGAAAGGGCTAGGACTGGGAAGGAAGCGGCCGTGGCCTTAATTAAGGTATAGCCCCAGCATTTTCATGGTGTGAAAATGGGAAACCACGGAAAACGATCTTCAGGGCTGCCGACAGTGGGGTTCGAACACACTATCTCCCGAATACTGGATACTGGCCGCACTTAAGCGACTGCAGAAATGATCTATAGAACTTTGATTTGTTTTCGAATATCGTGCTGCCCTTTCCAGCCAGATAATTCTGCAAACTTAGGATAACATATTCAAAGTTCATCACATTTTGTGCGGCCTTCTCTCTCGTATATTGTAAATATAACGTTTTCTCCAGTTCCTTTAAAGAATAGGGGCAAAGTGCTATTAAGCCTACTGATGTTTTCGTGATTGACATCTGATATTATATGTTACTGTACATCTATCCATAGTGGTGTGAGCCTTTAAAATTAATTTCTGATTGTAATTGGAAAGATAGCCCAGTTGCCGTACATGCACTCTAGTACAGTATCAGACATTTCCTGGAATGATCGTGGATACAAACGCGGGAAACAATAATTCGATCGAATTCTGTCAACAATGGGATTCAAAAATTGAAATTGGGACTCCGACGTTCTTCGTGTGTCACTCTTGACACACTTGTGATTTGCCTCACTGCTTCTGTACTAATATTCAGCCTTACCTTCGTACTTGTTCACAGCAGACAACTTCCTTACTGAGCGAGAAGTATTGATTATTGCTTCCTCTTCGCAGCTACGATGTGGACAGACTCGATTCCTAAGGGACCAAGAAGACCTTGTGCTTCGCAATAATGAGGATGTCAAATGTACAGGCTTTTAGTTAGAATGTAATTGACCGCGTGAGTTGGCCGTGCGGTTAGGAGCGCGCAGCTGTGAGCTTGATCCGGGAGATAGTGGGTTCGAACCCCACTGTCGGTAGCCTTGAAGATGGTTTTCCGTGGTTTCCCATTTTCACCTTAATTAAGGCCACGGCCGCTTCCTTTCCACTCCTAGCCCTCCCCTGTCCCATCGTCGCCATAAGACCTATCTGTGTCCGTGCGACGTAAAGCAACTAGCAAAAAAAAAAAAGAGACCTATCTGTGTCGGTGCGACGTAAAGCAAAATAGCAAAAAAAGAAAAAAGAATGTACTTGTTTCTTAAATGACTATAAAATTAAAATAAGACAATTACTACATGGGCTACCAAGTGCAGGGACAATGCCGTCCAATAATAACAAGCCGTGCTGTAGGGGATGAGGAAAGGAACCAATTCTCTAACTCGCAATCTTATTCAAATCGGGCAAGTAATGTAATGTCGTTTTAGGCGAAGTCTGTGGCCCAAAAGCCTCATATGTAGCCCCATGATTTTGTAACCAAATATTATGTTTCCAAAAAGCTATTATTTTGTGTCCTATGGTCATGAAACATAAAGATTCGTCAAAAATCCAGACGCCGAATTTTTCACGAGTAGGATATTCCTTCACTCACGCAATCGTTTGAAAGTTAAAAAAAATCGAACTGAGACCAAGCGGAACGAAGGCAGCGTGGAGACTCCTACCTGATAAATCACTTTACTTTCCCGCACTTGACTCTGCATGTAAATTGAGAGTTACAGGATTAATTCCTATCCTCATTTCAAATTTCTGATCCCATTTATTTTACGTCGCACCGACACCGATAGGTCTCATGACGACGATGGGATAGGAAAGGGTTAGGAGTGGAAAGGAAGCGGCCGTCACCTTAATTAAGGTATCGCCCCAGCATTTTCCTGGTGTGAAAATTGGAATCCACGGAAAACCATCTTCAGGGCTGCCGACAGTGGAGCTCGAACCCACCATCTCCCAGATGCAAGCTCACAGCTGCACGCCCCCAACCCAACGGCCAACTCGCCTGGTAAATCCTATTTATTAATACCAGTGAGAGCCAAACACTGGATTTCAGTCGTGATGATGCATTTCTATCCATTTTGTGATGAATTGGAAGTGATTTATCGACCTACATTTTATATTTCTCTCGAACAAGATAAAAAGAAATGAAACTTGACGGCATATCAGTACCTAGTTTGAAAATACATATCGTAACTAACATATCTTTACCAAATAAAATTGTTGGTTCTTCATGAAAAGCCGCAGGATTATTGAAAATTTTCTCCTATCGTCTACATAACAAGTGTTTCCATTGTCTTCAGAACAATATTAGTATTGTTTAAATGATCATCAATAATGCTGACAATTGTGTCGCATTCTAGATAAGCTTCATATCTGGTTAAATCCAATGATTTCGAATTGCAGTTTATATTCGCCTCGAAACGAAATCCGGGATATTGATGTGATTCACTTCACATGCGATGTTAGAATAGTTATGTATTGCGAGATATTATATAACATTAAGGTCAAACAGAACAATAGGAGGCCAGGCCACATGACGATATATGTAACACCAGGATCACTTCTGAAATATAAATGCTATCCTCACACGACCTTCATTTCTGGCAGAGTTTTTGTTCACACCTCCCCTTGGATGTTAAGCCCTTGGACTGTCACCACTAACATTATCCTCTCATAACGAAAGAAAGGAAAAAATCATTTTTTGACATTTATTCCTTATTGTTCGGTGAGTCTCAGCAGCTAAGGTTTTGTTCTGTTATGACTAGGGCTCGGAAGTTGAAGACCTATATATTGCCTAAGAAAGACCTGAAATATCCAAGAAAGGACCTAAAAGCTGGCAAAAAGTACGTAAAAACGCGGTCCAAATTCATTAATAATTTACTTTTAATTACATTTTTAATGAAGGAATATAATGTTAAAAAATGGAAAATTCTGGTGATGTGCAACATAGAGTGCAAGAATATGTGAGTGAAATACTACTTCTTCCAGACAGTATATATTTTTAGATTAACATAATTTTTAAAAAAGGAATTCCATATTTGTTAAACAAGTACTTGCAGAATTTAGAATGAAAGATGTTTTCCACCTAGAATGAATTCAGCGAACTCGCAATGGTCATCCTGGAGAAAGAAATTGAAATGAGTATAACTGCAATCATATTTGGCTTCAACACACTAAGTTTACAGAAATTTGAATTCGGAAACCTTACATCATTTGGCTTTTCCGTATATCACAATTGTCATCTTCGGGTTCTTAGGTGTAGACGATCATAGGTTTTCACACAGCACGTTGCGAAACATCCAGACACTTCTCTCCACATCGACGGATGTTTAGGGTTCCTACTTGAATCAAGTGAGATCTTCCTCTTCGAAAACACTGACATCAAAACGTTCTCCTTTCAATATTTCACTTATCTTGCAAATAATTTGATACCCCTTGTTCTTTTCAAGCCCTGCTTTGATTTCTTTATTTAATTCCATTACATTTTCATTTCATGTCCTCTCTTCTCAGATATGGCTCCAATACATGTATTTACATACTAGAGAAAAGATGTTGAAGAAGTAGTGAATGAACTAATGACGATTCGAATTGAGAATGGGCAGTAAGAATGTAGTTGAAACAAGGTGAAGTTGCAAATAAAGCCGTTAAGATTTGAAATAATTGCTAAACATGACCAATAAGCAAAACACCATTGAAAAGGGCAAAAAAAAGGACAAATAAAACCAAGCATTTTCTGGCCTATAATAACCCAGAATGAACAAATATTGTGTTGGGCCTCGTCTTCGGATACTCGAGAAAGAAAAAAACTACTTTTCCTCAACTTGCGAGCCTTAGTTATGACATTCTGTGAGTGAGGAGACAACTAGATAGAGTTTCGATCTGATTTGAATTTTTTTTGTACTACGGATGCAGAAGAGAGGGAGAGAACACAAAGACTCGAGAATAAGCAGGAAGGAGACGAGCTAAGGCAGTGATGTGTGAAAACAGATGAAATAGCTAAAGTATATACAGGGTGCATAAAAAATGCCGTCCAATAGAAACCTGCTGTAACTTGGGGGACCAGGACTGTTATAAGGAGGAACCCTCGATCGCGCTATTTTCAGCAAAATTCAATCAATCTATCAATTAATAAATCAATCAACTAATCAATAATAAATGAATACGTCCCAATTCAATTAAATCAATCAACTATTGAATTGATCAATCAGTGAATCATTCATAATTGATCTGCATTTAGGACTGTTGCCTAATATTTTCTTAAATTAGAGAAGTTGGACAGGTATCGGACATTTGCCTTGAGAAATTATTCCAATCCCGAATTCCTCTTCCTAAAGTGAATATTTGTCACAATTTGTCCTCTTGAATTCCAACTTTATCTTCGTATTATGATCATTCCTACCTTTACAAGCCCTGCTCAAGCGTATCAAACCCGTGCCCTCTGTACTGAAGACCAATACGCTCACCATTCAACCAAGGAAACAATCATATGCCAGAAACTAACTAAATTTTGAACCTTTGGTTTATAGCAATGTACATAGAGCCTATGACAACAAAAGACGATAAACGATAATGGATTTTGGACGAGATAGACGAGAAAAAGTAACAACTGGCCCAATATCCTCCTTCTCCTGGGTGTTCTAGCTACCTGTAACAGTTATATAAACCGGAGAAATAGGAGGGAATAAATAACAAAGCTCAGCTAATATTTGCCGAATATACAGAACAGTGAACTTCTGAATGTATTTGTAGAGCCTTACTGTAGCGAACCAGTTCCGGATCATTCCACACTGAATTATGATTATGACCCAAATAGCGAGCACACGCGTGCAATAAGTAAAGTTCTTGTGTTTATTTACAATTACATCTGTAGTGATTACCTCAACGAAGCTCTTTCCTTTATATTAACACCTAGGTACTTGTACTTACAGTGATCCTCATGAGCTACTTATGCCCCATAAACGTAGTAATCAAAACTGGGATGACTGGATGAAACTTACAACCTGATTTTCACCCGCCTTTTCGGTGTCCAGTGGTCAGGAAAACAACGTATTTCGATTTTTTGTGCGTATATGTTACAACAGCCCTTCACTCACACCCTTCTTCGGAAGAAAAAATGGTGCAAAGTCCAAGTACTATGACTCTACAATCTACAAAAGAATGTCAAGAGCTTTTATGTGAATTAAAATAGAAGAGTGACTTTTATACAACGGATGCAATGACAACACACAGTCTGTGCCGAAGTTGCTTCGATCTCAGACATACAGTAACTCGTGCAGCGGTCCGTGGTTTCCATCATAAGGCATGTGTTGTACTTAGTTTTCACGAATCGTGCCATGACTGTGTGTGTCGATGGTGTGAAAAATTGTTTTGTCGTTACCACGCCCTGGAGTGCCCGAAGGCCTTGTTCTCTGACAAAACATTGTAGCAAATAAGTTTAAATGCTTGCACATTGTGTGCCTTTCTATTTAATAAAATAACCTGATATTTATCCACTTATTTGCATATTTTCTACATCCTTTACAGTGAGCAATGTTCAGGGGATAGTAATAAAACGTCGTTTGGCTATTGCTAGCCTGTTGGGGAGACCCTCCGACGAGGGTTAATGGTACTGTGTATAGGAAACTGCGTGTTTTGTGGCGGAGGAAAGTGTTGTATGTTGTACGCTTGCTGCTCGTTCCATGTTCACTGAATTTCTTCCGGGCAGACGCTGACCTGATAGAACTCCACCGAATTAAAGTACGATTTAAAGGTCATTCGCTTAAATTCCTCTCTTAGGATTGTTTATTGTGCCGCAGATGGTAAACCACCTATCTTCGACCGAACGAGTTGGCTTAGCGGTTTATATCATGTACATGTTACCTTGTATTCGGGAGATTGTGGGTTCGAACTCCACTTTCGGCAGCCCTGAAGATGGTCTTAAGTTGTTTACTAAATTCATAGTAGGAAAATGCTGGGGCTATACCTTAATTAAGACCATGGTCGCTTCCTTTGTAACCCTAGCCCTGTCCAGTCCAATCGTCGCTTTGGAACCCCGTGCGATGTAAAAGAAATAGCAAAACGGAAGAAACACACGTATCCGTGTTGAAATCTGGGATTAATGACACGTTATAGATATGTCAGCGAATACACACACCTATTAACGCGAATAGTATGGTAGATGTCGCACAACATATTATATTTTTCTTATAAAAGTTAAATTGCTTGATTCTAGCGGTGGGTTCGTGAGTGCGTAGTTTTGGCAATGAACAACCCTCTATCCTACAAATAATACGAGATATGATTTATATAATTTACCTTTCGAAATATTGTAATTTATGCTTATATCCTTATTATATAGTTTTACCTTAAATTATAATAATTTTATGGATCCGGTACCTTGGCTGACGTACTAATCTTTGGCTAAGATGGCTGTGGATTCAATTCCAGGCCGGGTCGTGAGTTGTACCTGCGTATGGTTAATTCCTCTGGTTGAGGGACTAAGTGTTTGTGTTCGTCTCTTCATCTTCCTAGAATACACCGCACTACCAACCACCACAGAAACACGCAATGGCGAATATATTTCTTCATATAGGGTTGGCATTTGGACGGGCATCCGACCATAAAACTGGGCCAAATCATTGTCAAGTGGCGACCCCAGTGAAATGAGACAAGGCCCAGAATAAAAATAATAATGATGCAATTGGTTTTTCGCCCTATGAACTACTTGTATGTATCTCCGAGATAACGGAGATACAGGAGCTCGGCATGTGTAAGCACTATCACCTACAATGGGACTGAGCCGGGGGGAAACTTAAAAAAAATAGACTTTTTTACTGATTTTTTATTATTTTGCTTTCTTTATTTTCCCTCTAGTTTCTGTTTTAGGACGACACACACACACACACACCCAGTCCCCGGGCCAGTAGAAATAACCAATTATGGTTAACATCCCCAACCCGGTCGGGAATCGAATGCGGGGCCCCTTGAACCAAAGATCAGCACGCTAACCATTTAGCCATTGAGCCGGACCAAACTCGCCAACTTCTACCACCTGATCCACTCAGTCTGGCATTATTATTATTATTATTATTATTATTATTATTATTATTATTATTATTATTATTATTATTATTATTATTATTAATGATATTAAAAAAAAAGAAGGGGACTGTCTACATTATTTCAACATCACAGTTTTCATTTTCTCTTGCACATAGATTCACTGTAAACTCATTAAGTGCACTGATTGCTTTGACTTCAGTCATGTAAGCCCAGATGTTCTTTGATCATCCTCCTGTGTAATTACTCCGCCCAGTTTAATTCAATCCGGTTCTATTTCTGTAAAAGGAATTACAATTTGCCTACCCCATGTAGCTAGTGGATTAACACATAACGCACCTCCTGTTACGGGTAATTTTTTGGCCTTCTGCGTCACTAAGCTAAACGAGTCATGTGTTAGGCAGGTAAGATGTCATGCACAGCACCTTCAGCAGTGTTGTCTAATATTCAGAAGGCCGCTGCAGGAATTCTGTTGATATTTGTTACTTTATGACGTAGTAGTATACGCTTTCTCCTTCACAACTCACGATATCGAGATCAGCAAGGCGGTATTTTAAGTGTGGTTGAATATAATTTATTTGTAATAATTATTAATGTCATTGTATTTACGTCCCATAACTACTATTATGGATTTCGGAGACGCCGATATACCGGAATTTTGTTCCACAGAAAGCTGGCATATTTAAGAACCTTCAAATATCACCGGACAAAGCTGGAATGGAACCCGCCAAGTTGAGCTCAAAAGAACATGGCTTCTACAATTTGAGCCACTCAGCTCGACTCGTTTGTTTTGCTAGTGGTTTAACGTCGTAATAACTCAGATAGGTTTTCTTTCGGCGACGATAGGCTAAAAAGAAAAGACTAGAAAAGAAGAGGACGTGCCTCTTATTAAGGCATGCCTGGTGTGAAAATGGGAAAGCATGGAATACTATCTTCAGAGCTGCCGATTACGGGGTTCCAATCCACATTTTCCCGACCGCAAGCTTCAGCTACACGGCCTGAACCGCGAAGCCAACTTACTCGGGTTATTTATCTGTGGCATAGATTTCATTGAAAATGAAAGGAATGTCTGTAAGTTACGATTCTGACACTTCGATCTTCCTTTTTCTGCCGCTTTTCTCAAACCTTGTCGAGGTTACATACGTGGACTTGACCATCCTTTACGGCCGAATGCCCTTCCTGACTCTAACCCTCAGTAGGGTGGGGGATGTATTCACTATTACGTGTTTTTTTGGTGGTTGATAGTGTATTGTAGTATAGTGTGTATGCACATGAAAGTGTTGGGACACACTCAAACACCCAATCCCTGAACAAGGCGAATTAACCAGACGTGATCCAAATCTCCGACCTGGGTGGGAATCGAACCCGGGGCCCTCTGAACTTAAGGTCTTGAGGCTGAGGGGATCCGGACACTACGATGGTTCGTGAGAACTACCAGCAGTTGCGCAGTGTAACGAATAGCATTAGTAATGTGAAAACCTTTGGACTTAATAGGTAGATATAGGAGTTTGCATGGACACAGAGTTCCTGAGTGATTTCCACTCTACACCGCGCCATTCTCAGCAGCTAGAGCCTTCGCCACGATACTCAAAAGACTACGTATGAGAAAATTGTGAACTCCAAGACAATACGACAGCAAGACAAGATGGATTGAAGAGTTTAATTGGATTTATTGAATTGAATTGTTTAAAATTATCTTAAATACTGATGTATGATTTTGTGGCAAGCGTTAGATGTGATGGAATCTACTCCAGTGGATGGAACAAATACAGGGTGGTTGGAAACAACATGAACCGCGTATAAGAGCGTTAGAGAGTTCCTTATGTTTATAAATAGTTTGGAAGAAATAATTCGATATCTTGCACCGTTGTCATTTTATCACCTGCTGAAGATATCCAATCAGCAGATCGCTTCGCGAGCGAATTCAAGTGGGCTCTGCGCAGCACTGTTGCTAAATATGTATGTGCTCAAGATCGGCTTGAGAGCCATGATGAGAAATCAGCATCAAACACAAACACACCGTTGGTTTCAGCCTGTGGCACCGTAGCGTGATCCTGTCAGCTCGGAGGTCTGTATTCAAACCCCTCCCTGGGGAAGTTTCATTATTCGACTGGTGCCCTCATGCTATAGGTCATTTCTGCTCTGTCAGTTGGCGGCCTACTTGCTGTCAGAGGAAGTGGGGTGCGGTCAGTATCTCACTGCCCAATCAGACAAGAGATCGCCTAGTGGTGGTGCTGAGAACTACTAAGTCGCCCGGGGAGTTTGCCGCGCTCACTTCGCTCTACGAACTGCTGTGTTGCCGAGTAGTCTTACAGTGTGCGTGTGTGTATTACAAAGAGCTTGTTTGACGAGTTTGTTTTACGATATTCTCGTTTTGTGAGTAATTCTTGCCGCGACCTTTATTGCGTTCTTCGTTTAGCCTGTTCGCGGCATGTAATGTGACGTTAGTTTGTTTCTATTATATTATATTATATTATATTATATTATATTATATTATATTATATTATATTATATTATATTATATTATATTATATTATATTATATTAAGTCCGCCTCTGTGGTGTAGTGGTTAGCGTGATTAGCTGCCACCCCCGGAGGCCCGGGTTCGATTCCCGGCTCTGCCACGAAATTTGAAAAGTGGTACGAGGGCTGGAACGGGGTCCACTCAGCCTCGGGAGGTCAACTGAGTAGAGGTGGGTTCGATTCCCACCTCATCCATCCTCGAAGTGGTTTTCCGTGGTTTTCCACTTCTCCTCCAGGCGAATGCCGGGATGGTACCTAACTTAAGGCCACGGCCCCATCCTTCCCTCTTTCTTGCCTATCCCTTCCAATCTTCCCATCCCTCCACAAGGCCCCTGTTCAGCATAGCAGGTGAGGCCGTCTTGGCGAGGTACTGGTCATACTCCCCAGTTGTATCCCCCGACCAAGAGTCTGAAGCTCCAGGACACTGCCCTTGAGGTGGTAGAGGTGGGATCCCTCGCTAAGTCCGAGGGAAAAACCGAACCTGCAGGGTAAACAGATGATGATGATGATATTATATTATATTATATACAATGGCGAAGAGGAAGGAGATAAGGAGTCAGGGTACAAAAATGATCAGCAATGTTCATGAATATTTTCAAAAGGAAGGAGAAAATAATCGCCCATTAGTGAGTGTGTATAAAGTGCAGCAGAGAGTGTCGGAAGCTTGTCTCACAATAATAAAACTCATCTACAGGCCACACTCGAACTATAACATTCGAAGCTCTGTATTTCATGGTTGTGTGGATTGCAGCACAATTTTAACGCGCGCGCGGGCACTCCTGGCAACATTGTAGTAGTGACCTACTCTTTCCCTTAACAGTCTCAGCGTCGTGCTAGATTGGTCGGCCCCATGCTCCCCGCTCCCCTGGCAGCATGTAGGCCGCCCGCCATCAGAGCAGAAAATACCTATAGTATTAAGCCACGTACACATACAGCAACACAGTCTGGCAAAGCCCATTTGAATTCGCCCACAAAGCGATCTGATTGGCTAACTTCAGCAGCTGTTAAAATAACAACGGCGAGAGATGTCGCATTATCTTTCATATTATTTATCAATATGACTCCGTGGCTAAATGGTTAGCGTGCTGGCCTTTGGTCACAGGGGTCCCGAGTTCGATTCCCGGCAGGGTAGGAATTTTAACCATAATTGTTTAGTTCCCCTGGCACGGGGGCTGGGTGTATGTGTCATCTTCATCATCATTTTCATCCTCATCACGACGTGCAGGTCACCCACGGGAGTAAAAATTCAAAAGACCTGCATCTGGCGTGCCGAACTTGTCCTCGGACACACCCGGCACTAAAAGCCATACACCATTTCATTTTTTCATCAGTATGACCAACCCTCTAGCGCTCGTATATACGGTTCACGTTGCGTTGTTTCAGACCAGCCTGTATCTGGTGGGGACAAGAATCCCCGCCATTACAATGTCTGGAAGGTGTGCATAGCCAATTAACGGCTTGGACGGACAAGATGCCGGTTTAACTCCAGGTTATTCCAGTGCAAGGACACCCGAGTTCCCACTGCTGTAGAGCGGTTATGGCCTCATCAGCCTGAACAATCCTGCTGTGTGGATTACATTGCGAACGGACTTATGATCTGGGGCCTGTTCCACGAACGAACTTTGCAACTTTTCAACTTTGCACTTTTCACTTTTCAATTCTTGCAAAGTGCAAAGTCTTTCTGTTCCACCATGAACTAGGTTGTACTTTTCAATTTCTTCGCAAAGTGAAAAGTCTTTGCGAATGAGTGATCCGATCGAGTTTATTCCATGAGCAAACTGTGTAGGCCTAATACTCTATGATTTTAATGCTTTATTTTTCGCGGCGAACTTGGCGGTATAATTGTCGTACCGTTAAAGTTTTTATCATGGGAAAGAAATGTTATTACAAGAAGCTGGCTGTGCTGGAAGCTGTTAAGGAGAAACATGACATCCTATTTTTGACAACTTTAAAGATAATCTCTCAAATGATGACAGACATCAATGTTAACGAGAGTAACGTCAACACACCCACACACAGAAGGAAATTCACCCTTCATTAGAAATCCCGTTGCTTTATTAAGTGGATCATCAAGCCAACGTACTGTTAGGAAATATTACATTTACTATAACATCTACGACTTTGGTACCAGTTCAGCAAATAATTGATTTTGGTGTCCCATGCATTGCTGCTACACCGTGCAGCACCATTTACTAACCAATGTAAGCATATAAGAATTTGTTCTTTTTCGGAAAGGAATTGACTTCTTTTTGTTGCATGTTTCAATAAATGATCGATCATTTCAAGAATATAGTCAGTCTGCGTTGGGGTAATACGAAATCACTCGCGAAATTACGTCGAAGTGAGGTTATGAAAATTAATCCTGTCTTTGTACGTTCTCTTATTGGATTCTTCATTACTGTCCTCACTTGATGCTAACAAAAGCTCACGTCATAACGTGTTTATATCACTAAACCAAATTCTCCGCCGAGAAACTAGTGTGCATACTTGTTAATTAACATATGAAAAGGGAATCATCTCTTTGCAAGATTTATGAAAACTTTTCACTTAATTTCTTTGCACTTTGCATTTCTGTACCAATGGAGGAACATAACAGGCTTGAAAAGTGAAAATATTCCTAACTTTTCACTTTTCACTTTGCAAGCTAAATCTGAAAAGTTATGGTGGAACAAAATCTGAACTGAAAAGTGCAAAGTGCAAAGTGAAAAATTGCAAAGTTCGTTCGTGGAATAGGCCCCTGCTCATAGATGATGTTTGTTTCTGGCTGATTTAAACCGCCTTTCCATTTTAAAGCATTTCCCTTGACTAATCACTTACTTCTGAACAGCTGTTCAGTTTTTCCTGTTTGTTGGTCTTTTGAATTGTTAGCCTCCAGACATTCTATCGACATTCATATACAACAATCGATCGAGGGGGGTATAACAGCTAGTAGAATCTAACGGACAAATTTACTGTGGTAACGGTCTGATGAGATACTGATAGAAAATAGCAACTTTCATAACCAAGCAAACAAAGAACATGTATAGGATGCAATATTATCATATAGACAATTTTTTCATCCTATTTGGTGTCTGTTATTTTTCCATTTATTTTTATTTTATATATACGGGGTGGTCCACCAACCGCTTATAATTCATGAAGATACGCAACACAATTAACACTAAAGTCTCAAAGCAATTATCATGAGCCAAGTGACCAGCACGTCACACGGATATCCTATCTCTCCAGCAGAATAATTACGTTTATGTTGTCCTTTTGAACATAACTTTAATAACACAAAGATGTTGATCTCCATACCTTGGCGCTTATTTACATGAAGGAAAACAAATACCTGCATCAGCTCTTGCTTTTGATATTTAATTTAAATTCAAATTCTTACAATAAAACGACCTCGCAAGTGTAAAGTTAAATGAGCCGCACAGCCTTCATGGCCGATGTCAACGGGGAAGGAAGCGGACGTGGCCTTAATTAAGGTACAGCCCCAGTATTGCCTGGTGTGAAAATGAGAAACCACCGAAAACCATCTTCAGGGCTGCCGACAGTGGGGTTCGAACCTACTGTCGCCCGAATACTGGATACTGGCCGCACTTAAGCGACTGCAGCTATCGAGCTCGGTACACGTTCCTGGATGTGACCATTATTGTTATTCACCTTTCGCTATTTTCTACTAATCAGAAGATATTTGAGGTGGAAAACCTGGGTGGGCCACTCTGTATTTATATATAAGGGCCATTCGAAAATAAACGAGCCGGAAGCTATAAAATGAAAACCTGTACCGTTATTTCAAAAGTATTGCCCAGCACTGTTGAGGCACATGTCCCACTGCGACACAAGGCGGTGAATGGCCGTCTCGTAACATTCCTGGGGCTGCGTTGTGAACCAGTTCCGAACGTACTGCTTGACGTCGTTGTCCGAGGTAAATAGTTTGCCTCTCAGAGCGTTCTTAGCTTACCTTGGATGCTTTGGGTCACGGTGACCCTGCATGCTTCCACTGGAGACTTTGTCGCTTTGAATTGGGTTCGAAGTGATGACACCATGTCTCGTCTCCAACAACCACTCGTGATAGGAACTCATCCTCTTCCTCGGCATAGCGCCGCAGATGTTCAAGATAGAAGTCCATTCGACATGCTTCCTGTGCTGGTTGAATACTGTGAGACACCCATTGGGCGCACTTTTAGCGAAATTTCAATCTGTCCTTAATGATGGCGCGAACACTTCCGACGCTCACTCCGAGCTCTGCGGCAATGGCTGCTACCATAACTCGCCGGTCATACGTAATGAGGGCATCCGCCTCCTGGACAACGGCATCGGTAATGCGGTGTGGCGTTCTATACCGTGCATCATCGGCCAACGACATCCGCATTTCCCTGAGTCGCTTGTGCCACACCTTGACACTTCCAAGGGACATGCAGTGTTCTCCGCACACTTGTGCCATTCTTAGATGAAGTTTCGTTCCCCTCACTCCTTCTGCTGTCAGGAAACGCTCGACACCCATTTTCTCTTCGTCTGAAGCCACCATTTCACTGTTGTCAGAACGACTGTGTGCAGTGGACGGACGATCAACGGGTGCGCGTGCTCGATCGGTCGTCACGT
This sequence comes from Anabrus simplex, assembly GCF_040414725.1. Taxonomy (NCBI): domain Eukaryota; kingdom Metazoa; phylum Arthropoda; class Insecta; order Orthoptera; family Tettigoniidae; genus Anabrus; species Anabrus simplex. The sequence continues at coordinate 1,047,573,166 of NC_090266.1, forward strand.
GGTGTGCACCCTTGTCCCTTCAGTGGCGAGTTTAGGACCTCAGAGCTCTTATAGGGAGCGCACCTTCTTCCGTGGGCAATTGCATTAAGATCCTCCGGCTCGTTTCTTTTTCAATGGCCCTCATACATTTAGAACCATTCACTTCCTGCTCCAAGGAAAATAATACATTCGTGGAACTGGTTAATAGAAGGAATAGTGACACAATAGGTTTCTTTTATAAGTTGAGGATACTGACTTTATCGTCCAGCATTTCGGTTCTCGAAACATTTCAGGATGTAAATCATTTTAAATCATTTACGATAGCCGCAACATTTCTCCGGCAATGCGAGGTCCCAGAAAGTATCCGAACGTTTGTGTAGAGGTATGCTTCCAAGAAACATGGCCAAATGCTTATGCCTCACATGAGAGATATGTGAGAAGTCATTCAGGCAAAGGACTGCACTTGTCACATTAGTGATATGTAAGAAGCAATAACACATTTTACAAGGAGCCGCTGTACTTGCTTGTAGTTTTGTTTACAGAATCACGTGACAGAATCACGTGACAGAATCACGGAATCAGTCTGCAAAAAATGAACTTGAATACTGAACAATGACGGAGAAATTAGTAAAGAAATAAAGAGGAAATAATAGAAAATGGAAACTGTTCTGGAAATATCTAAACAGTAATTAGCCTAAGGCGAGCAACTCTTGTGCCCTAATTAACTCTTCTTTAGCGCAATGCATGAGCACTGACACGTGTGTTTCATTATCTGCACCTCCTTGTAACCGATTCAAGGATTTCGGTGATAAGCATTGCAGATTACTTCCAGCTGGTAGGAATTCAGATGGTCTCATCTGTGTTGCGGGTACGTTTTTTGCTGTCCACATTTTTTCCCAGCTTCGGAGGCGTAATTAGCTCTTATGTCAAGCGGCGAAAGGTTACTCTGGATTAGTCGATGTCTTGATGGCCCATAACTCTGCATTTACGGAAGCTTACTCATTCTGTTGACGTACATCTTATGAATTTCATCGTGGCTAACTGAATTTCAATTAGATTTTGAAAATTAATTTATATGGTTACCGTATTCATTGGATAAGTTTTGTGCTAGGGTCTTTACGTCGCACCGACACAGATATGTCTTATGGCGACGATGGGATAGGAAAGGCCTAGGAGTTGGAAGGAAGCGGCCGTGGCCTTAATTAAGGTACAACCCCAGCATTTGCCTGGTGTGAAAATGGGAAACCACGGAAAACCATCTTCAGGGCTGCCGATAGTGGGGTTCGAACCTACTATCTCCCGGATGCAAGCTCACAGCCGCGCGCCTCTACGCGCACGGCCAACTCGCCCGGTGGATAAGTTTTAGTGTCTCTAGTACTGATATTAACTGCGGCATTAAAAGGCTTGAATGGACCTTGCAATAAATACGACTGGAGAGGTATTGCCATTTGATAACATCGCCACCAGTACAACTATATTGGGGCTATGATTTATCCCAACAATATCATTGTTGTATAACTGAGGACAATACACCCTGATCGGTTGAATCCCTTCCAAATTTTATAGAAGCTACAGTCGTCAAAGAGTAAATGGAACCTTCTATATGGTCATAAAGATACGCAAGGCGTTAATATAACAATTGCTCTATTACCATATTTAGAGTGTGGATTATTTTGTGTACACAAGATATGACAAAACGTACTTTAGTAGAGTTACTCGAGAGTAAAATCATAATACTACAATTTAAGGGTGGGTTGGGATCACGAAGCTTGAAATACATTACATAAGAATAGTTCTTCGCTGAAATGATGATCATCAGTTCAGTGATTACTCAGTAATTATACAAATTAAAAGAGGAAAACTCAACTGTGAATATCAGTACTACTATTAAAAATAGATTCATTGTAATGGTTTTTCCTTTCCTGTGTGCTGAGAAGTGACATTTTACTGTTATGTTTTAATGTCTAGTCCAGTGGAAATCTTAGGTCAACAAACTGGAAGAGGAAGCCGACGACTGACTGACGAGTATTGCATTGAAACTATTCTTTGTTATTTAAAATTTTTGATCTGTCAAGCATTCTGCTCATGTCACAAACTAGAACATGTTAAAGTTTCAGTACGATATTCCTCAGTCACGTTGCATGTAAAACTACGAAGTTGTGGTGTGTTAAAACACTTTCTTAGAGATTCGTACAGCATAAGGCAAGACGATTTGTTAATAAAGTATTCCATTTTAAAACTCAGACGTAGGTGGTACAATCAGGGGGTTGATCCCTCTATGACTGTACTGTCGAGCATTCATGGAACCCAGCCGGTATCCATCCATCTATTTTCTTGTGTAAACCATTCAGCTAACAGAGTTATGGAATGTTACGATATGTTTCCTACTTTACAACCGTACGACGTTCAGACTCGACGTAGCAAGTGTCATTATTGGCCAAGGGATGAGGGAGTAAATGTAAAATCCAAGGAAACTTAGCTCGTTGAGTATAATTTTTACTGAACGAACGGCTTGCACAGCACACGTAATAGCTCCCCTCATGCAATATTAATACTAGAACGTTCAAAAAAGTCTTAAGATTCTAGAGAAAACTGTTGTACGTAAGCCAAATTCTAAAGAGAAACCTGAACACTGTCAGCAGTACTGCAGCTTTTTGCAACTACACTAGTGTCCAAACGTTAAGCATAATCACTAAACGAGGCCATACCGCATGATAGGAATGTCAGAGGGATTACTGAACAAACGGAAGCTGGCTCACACATCATATGTCACAAAACTTGTCCAAAAAAAACGTGTCAGAAAGGTTCTGATAGCTAAGGTACACCTTTGACAACAACTAACAAAAATTGGCAATGTCTTCCACAACAAAATATGCTGTTAATAGGGTGTATGGTTACCGCTAACGGCCACACATGCTTCGCAGCGACGTGGCATGCTCTCTAACTGATGGTCCAAGAGCTCTTGTGGCAGTCGATCCCATTCCTCCGAAAGGGCAATGCGAAGGTCTTGGAGGGTCCTTGGTGAAGGCTGACGGGATGCAATTCGCCTCCCGAACGCATCCCAGGCATGTCCTATAGGATTCAGATCCGCAGACCTCGCTGGCCAGTCCTTGCGATGAATGTCTTCCCCAGCCAGAAATTCATCCACCAGAGCAGCGCGGTGCGGTCGGGCACTATCGTCCATTAAGAGGAAGTCTGGACCAACCGCACCTCTGAAGAGTCGAACATGCGGTCTCAGTTCCTCATCCCTGTATCTCCGATAGTTAACAGTGTTCCTCGGACCACCCATGAAGATGTGCAGGTCCGTACGGCCATTCAACATGATGCCGCCCCACACCATGACGCCACCACCACCATACTGGTCCCGTTCCACGATGTTCCTGTGATTGTATCGGCTACCCGGTTCTCTCCAGATTAATGTGCGACGGGAATCGTTCTGCAAACTGAAGCAGGATTCATCTGTGAAGAGCACATGCCTCCATTCATTCATGGTCCAGTTTCGATGTTGACGGCTCCACAGTAAACGGGCCCGTCTCTGTGCTGGAGTGAGCGGGACGCACACCGCTGGACGTCGGGCAAACAGCCCTGCTGTTCTGAGCCTCCGGTACACAGTTCGCAGGGAAACGGCAACCCCTGAGACGGCTGCAAGCTCTGCCGACAATTGTCTTGCAGGTGAACTCCAATTTCGTCGGGCGGTTAGGGCCAGATATAGGTCCTGCTGTGGGGTGGTTACACTTGGTCGACCTGGTACTGGCCTACGACTAACATCTCCTGTGTCTCGAAATCGTCTCCAAAGCCTGGAAATGACACTTTGTGGCACATGCAAGGATACGGCGACTTCGGTCTGTGTCTGGCCTGCTTCCAGGCGACGTAGTATTCTACCCTGCAAAAACGGGGTTCAAATGGCGTCGTTGTGCCATTATGTTGTCACGTTCACCGCGGGGCTACACTCCGCACACTATAACAGGGCAAACACGACTGAGGGAATATGGTGCATAGGCACTGGTTGTGTTTGCCTGGCGGTTACACCACTAGCCAACGCAGGGAACACTCCTTTCCTATATAGAGCGAAGGGAGGTGCATATGTCGTGCGATTTGCGGTCTATTTTCTGTTGCTCTTCTTACTCGTAACTTATGCTTAACTTTTGGAAACTAATGTACAATGGTGAAATTTTCGTGGGGTAAGTCAATAGTTACGAAAAGGGAAAATTAAATGGCGTGTGATCTGTTCTTCACATTCCTTTGCACTTCATATTTACCTGTGTAAACGTCTGAGATGTTAACTTGTAGTTTCTGAAGTGTCTGAGAAGGTATATAATTCAAGTTCCAATGTCCTCATTAGTGTAATGCAGTTCAGAAAGAAAGAGAGAAGGATGAGTTGGACGTGAGATAAGTAGTACAGGGAGTAAAAATAGCTAAGAAATCTCGTGAATTACAGGATATCGACAGAATATTATTAAGGATATTCAAGGGATTAATAAATATTTATGAAAAAAAATTGTGCAATAATACACTGCTGTTTTTTTGAATTAATTTAACGGCTCTGAGGTTGCTTACAAGAAAACTGTTTGGGTTGGACGATACCAATTGCAATGAAGCTTTGTAGGATGATCAGCTAGGACATCATCAAATTAGTACTAATAGCCATTCTGCCATAAAAGCATAATTAAGAACTTAAAACGTAAGTTTTTGCGGCAGTTTTAAATGAAACGTGGTGTGCGACAGCCATAGATTAAGATATCAGGACATCGCTTCACACCTGCCGTTGTAGTATGGGCTGTCCTCAGCATGATATCATGAGGGAGTCTTCATAAGAATTCGGCATTTTCCTCATTTATGCTGATAAAATATAATATTAATGGCATGCATGTTTTTATATGGATGACTAAGATTTCCCACTACATAATGATTAATTTTCCGTTATAAACGATAAAAAAGTGATGTTTGTATATGCAGTGAAACCCCACTAAGTTTGACATCTACGGTTCTTTAAAAAATGAGTCCAAATGCAGATGGGTGTACAATCTGCATGGTGGATGTACAGTATTTCAGAAGTACACTAACAGTGCTGGAAAGGAAATACTCTGAGCTAGTGTGTATATCCATAACAAAAATTGTGGTTTTTGAATTTATATACGGTACAGTACACTGAATTTCACGCATACTAAAACTGTAAAAACATCCTACAGTACTGTCCTATGTTTTATTTTGCGTATGTACTTTACCGCTTAGAGAAAATATCAGTCACAAGACTTTGATTTGATTTTCCGATTTTTGAACGTGCCCATTCGGATTCAATTGTCCCACGTATTACAAATAGAGTTCCAGTCATTTCTGGTTGGTTATACACAAACACATAACGTTCCAAATTATTATTACACTGTATATCGTTTCGACGAATAGGTGGCACCATGGGAACAGTAACTTTTTTTTAAGACAATGTTTCTTCTGAGCAAATCAGTTTTTGTAACACTCCATAAAATGTTCCTGGAACATCATTGTGGACTTCGAACACATTATCGATATTACTTAAAACACCATCGTGTGACAATTCACTGTAAAGGACTTCAGGCAGACATCTCAATTCCTCATTTAACGAGATGTTGTGTATGTGAGATGGTTCTTCCCCTTCAGTTGATTCGGGCACAAATTCTGCATGATGAAAACATTCGTTGTTTCTTTAGACACGTCCATCGAACCACCGCGGATCCAGCAAACTGCGTCCAGGACCGTCACTCTCCATGTCAATTCGATTTCATTGCTGTGTTGAACGTGCCCATTCGGATTCAATTGTCCCACGTATTACAAATAGAGTTCCAGTCATTTCTGGTTGGTTATACACAAACACATAACGTTCCAAATTATTATTACACTGTATATCGTTTCGACGAATAGGTGGCACCATGGGAACAGTAACTTTTTTTTAAGACAATGTTTCTTCTGAGCAAATCAGTTTTTGTAACACTCCATAAAATGTTCCTGGAACATCATTGTGGACTTCGAACACATTATCGATATTACTTAAAACACCATCGTGTGACAATTCACTGTAAAGGACTTCAGGCAGACATCTCAATTCCTCATTTAACGAGATGTTGTGTATGTGAGATGGTTCTTCCCCTTCAGTTGATTCGGGCACAAATTCTGCATGATGAAAACATTCGTTGTTTCTTTAGACACGTCCATCGAACCACCGCGGATCCAGCAAACTGCGTCCAGGACCGTCACTCTCCATGTCAATTCGATTTCATTGCTGTGTTGATGAGGGCCCCACATTAACTATTTCCTTTACATACATTTTGCAGCTTGAATTATCTCTTTGTCTAGTGGTTGCATTTCAGTACTTAAGTTGAGAGGCATACATTTTAATGTGACATTTGATAGATTTCGGTCCACTTGGCTTGTAGCACGACAAACGAGGGTATTTTACGCTTATCCTTCTTCATTTTTAGATTGAAATATTTTAACCAGTCACCGAAAACATCACCTGTCACCCAAGGTTTTCTGTTGTGACGCCAAAATAACGAAGACTGCCTGTCTTAATATTATAGGGTTTTAAATGTGATTGGAAATGCTGTCTATCCAAGAGCAATGTTAAAATTGCTTGCGCTAAACCATTACAAGACAACAAAACAAAGTAAAATGTTGAACCTGTCCAAACTGTTATTCAAGAGTCCAGATTTGATGGGCTGTCCAATTTACAGAGGATTTTTAACATGCAAAAGTATAGGAAATTGAACGGTGCTTTCAGTAGGGGTGTCTAGGTTATAGGGTGTCCAGCGTGATGGATTTCACTCTATTCATATACTGTACATGTTAGTACAATAGATCTGTAGAGAGTGAAATTCTGTTCGTTTCGAAAAACTCATATTCGGTTTGAAGTGTTTTATATAACTACAAAATAGAACTGTAGGTATGTGTCTACAGAGCATACGCAATCAGAGAAAAAAACACCCACACGTCAACATCAGCTAACTGTTTTGAACCACTCAGCTATTTTCAGCAATTAATTATAACGTTTCTGTTGATTTTCAAGCAAAATGAGTCTTATCATTAAGCATAGGATTTGTTAATTGACCATTCGCGCAAGTTTCACTGCAATATGTCAGGTACAACCCTAACAGTTCTCTTATTAGTCGTCGCCCCGTGCCTTTTTGTGTATACGGAATATTTTATAATCTATACCATTCTGTGGTTTGTTGTAATGTATGTATTTGTGATCATTTAAACATAGATTCTGTTTGACCTCTAAGGAATTGAAAATATGGTAGAAATCCAGAAATCACGTCGAGCATTAGGGGAATCAAAACTTAGGATGGACTGTCTTAGCGCTGTGAATCGAGCCTTGAAACTCCGAATGGTCCGGCGCGTTCGTTTTATAATGGAGAGTGAGTTAATCCGGTCAGCTAAAATGGTAGATGAGAGAACATAATGTCTAGTGACTTCCTCTGAGTATATTTCGTAAGCGCATTATCTCGCATTGTGTTTGTCCTGTTTATGACAGCGACACAATCTCCTCCCACATTGACAATACCTTTATATTTGGGGACAAAACATGACGAACTCGCCTCGCACAACTACTCTCCAGCGGCTTATAAGATTTACTACGTCTACTGTAGCGAGAGTGGCCAGATCGTCTACTGTATAGTATGCGCACTTTTTAGTGATAGATTTTTGTACTCGTTGGAGAAGTAAGAAGGGTTCCGTTAATACTGCCAACTGAATGGAAATGAAATCTGAATTGAATCGATAATATGATCGATCGATATGAATTTTATAAACCTTTATTATTTTAAGCAAACAACTGTATCACACACACAATATATAATACTATATAACATTTCCCGTTGCGAAACGTGTTCCTAGCATGAATTCTATAGTTTGGCTTTGCTGTGTAAACAACAACAGTACGAGTACTTAAAGTGTACGCCAGATGTCGCACAGCGATCATAAGCGATTCTTAGTTTGTGTTTCAAAGGTTGCCAATACGAATCTCGAAGATAACCGAAGTCGACCACTTCAGCACTAGGGTGTAAATCTATCACTAAAAAGTGCGCAGATAGTACTCGACACGAAGAAAGTGGTTTGGCAACTCCTCCACACCAAACAAGGATCACTTAGAACTCGTTAACTCAACGGGGTGCAGGGTATGATTGACATCTGGCTTCCAGCTCGCTTCCAGGAACTGAGGCCGTCATATTTTGTCCCCCAAGTATACCTGTTAGGTATTATGTCAGTCTACTTGGTACTTCAAGTTACTGGGTGATGATTACAAAGCAGTTTCTTACTGCAATAATTCCAGGAACTTGATGTCCATCAAATATCATCAAGCCACAGGTTGAAAGAACTTATTCGAAAGTAAGCAGTCAATCATATAAATATTGCCTCAAAAGATTAACTATGATACAGGTTTTGATAGTTGAGCGGCATGGTTACTGGCTTCGCACCAAGTTCCATGTATGTGAGATTTTTGAAATGTTTAGTCACGGCTCTTAGGTCCAGATTCTAAGTAAAACTGGTGATCCTATGGTTATGATCACATTATCAACATTCACGTAATAATACAAGCTGTATTGGTTTCCGCCAACGGCCATAGCCGTGTTGAAACACCGGATCCCGTGAGATCTCCGAAGTTAAGCAACATTGGGCGTGGTCAGGAGTTGGATGGGTTGCCACGCGCTGTTGGTGGGGGGTAAGGGAATGGAGGAGCGGAAAGGAACAGGCCACCCTACCGCACGTAAACTCCGGCTCAGGAACACTTCTGCGGAGGTTCGGACCTGCCTTCGGGCAGAATAACCCTTACCTACCAATTGGTTTCCGAACGATGAACAGTTAATAATAGAAAATGAAGAGTACAATCGATAACGTTAAATAAAAAGACGTACACCACGCCCTGTCTGAACCATTGAACTCCAACAAATAGTATTAATTGACAATCATTTTGAAATAATTGTTATGTTCTGTAGTGTAACATAATTTAATATCAATAAAATATGCGTTCAGTTTCAGAGTTTTGACTTTTTTCCACATTCATAATATGAAGATAAAAATGGAATTCAAGTGGACAAAGAGGGGCAAATATTCATTTATACGAAAAGGAATAAGGGATTGGAATATTTTATTGAGGCAAATGTTCGATAAATTTCCAACTTCATTGAAATCATTTAAAAAATATTAGGTAAGCAATGGGTAGGAAATCCGCCACCTGGGTGACAGCTTAATTGCAAATAAATGATGATTGATTGGTTGATTGAGATTCTGTTGTGTATTATATATAACAAAATATAAAGTGTATTTTTAGTAGCCTATTATATTTATTTGCGAAATTTTTCCTTGATGAAACGGCTTCCGTAATGTGCCATAATATATACTTACACCGGTCTCTCACATTTAACATTTTTAGACACCAATTGACTACGAACCTCGAGGACAGGAGGTCTAGTAGACGATGGTTTGGCTCAGTATCTAATGATTGCAATATAAAAGAGGGTAAAAGTTCTGAATATCACTGTGTTATGGGACGCTATCGGAGAAGTACAGTTTGACCGCTATATGTCATAATCTATATCGTAACCATTATGTGAAAAAAACCTCAGAGAAAATCGGAAGGAAATTGTGTTACTGCTACCATAAAAAATAGACTATAAAATAATATTAAAACGTAACCATGGTACACTTCTTCCCATATTACCATACTACTTTCGCCTTTTTTGTGAACGTAATTATTTGTCTTATGATGGAGATATAAAGGTCTCAGTCGTGAGCGTTTCTTACTATTAAGAGTGTTAGGTACCAGATATTAATCGGTGTGGAAATATGAATTGCCTAAGAAGAGCATGTCAGTGATAATGAGTTCAGTCAAGTGTTGTTGGAAATGGGAGGACATTTATTAACACATCCATGACCCGTGGGCGGAAGAGCCGGTTAAGTGCCAGTCTAATAAGAAATGAAAGCTGTCGACTAGAAGCAAACTCGCGCGCCAGTCGATACTTATTATTGCTGAACTGACCTTGTCATATTTCACCCTAATATACAACGAATACAGAAGCAGGAGTTTTTCTTTCCGGTGACATCTTTTATGAAAAATATTGGTCCCCAGGAATTCAACCATTACTATCAATCAAGTAAAAGACGTGAAGGTATTGGCATTTTTTTTAACAATTTGTTTTTACGTCGCACAGACACAGACAGGTCTTACGGCGAGGATGGGATAGGAAAGGGCTACGAGTGGGAAGGAAGTGCTGGTGACCTTAATTAAGGTACACACCGAGCTCGATAGCTGCAGTCGCTTAAGTGCGGCCAGTATCCAGTAATCGGGAGATAGTGGGTTCGAGCCTCACTGTCGGCAGCCGTGAAGAGGGTTTTCCGTGTTTTCCCATTTTCACACCAGGCAAATGCCGGGGCTGAACCTTAATTAAGGCCACGGCCGCTTCCTTCCACTTCCTAGGCCTTTCCTATCCTATTGTCGCCGTAAGACGTATCTGTGTCGGTGCGACGTAAAACAAATAGCAAAAAAATATTAAGGTACAGTCCAGGCATGTGCCTGGTGTGAAAATGGGAAACCACGGAAAACCAGTTCAGCGCTCCCGACAGTGGAGTTCGAACCCACTATCTCCCGATTGCAAGCTGATAGCTACGTGACTCAAAACCGCATAGCCGGTGTGTTTTTATTTTTACAGAAGGTGATCCAAAATTGCACAGAAACATTTAAATATGTCAGAAATATGCAGCAACTATTGCGAGCATATGAATATTAGCATTTTGGCGAAGAAGCCTGAGAGGGTTGAATGCCAAGTTGGGAATACACTGTTGAAACAGATGGATCATTTTTATTATTTAGGATGTGTATTCTCCTAGGATTGTAGAATAGTAAGTTACATTGAATCAAGGGGTAGCAGAACTAATGCACTGAGCTCGCAGTTCCGACCAGCGGTTATTCTTAAGGAAGAAGTGAACACCCGAATAAAAGTGATCATTTTATCGGTCTGTCTCCAGACTACCTTTGATGTACGAGAGTGATAGCGGGGTGCAATCAGGATATCTAATTCTTAAGTCAGAAGTAACAGACATGAAAGTGGCGGGAAAGATTGAAGGTAGACAGTTAAGAACAATGGCAGGAAGTTTCTCGGAATGTGGAGATAGGGGCTAAGTTAGGAATAAAGTCGATGAATGAAGCTATACGGTGGCGGGGTCATGTGAGGCAAATGGAGGAGGATAGGTTACCTAGGGTCAAGAATGCAATATGCCATGCAGGTAAGAGACCAATAATGCGATAGTTTTTAATGATTTACAAATAACGTGGCGGTAGAGATAGCTACGAATTGAGAATCATGGAGGTGCTTAATTAATTCACAGAGTTAAATGGCATGGCAGTCAATAAATATAATGGATGTATGTGTTATTTCGAATAAAATTCACAGTCTGATTTATCGATCTAATTTAATGTAGGATGGTCAAAATTATACTTGGTAATGCACGACAACAGTTCACTAATTGGTAGCTATTTACAAAGTTTCTAGTCCCCGTAGCGGGACATCATCTAGCTGGTATTTACCTGGAAGGACGACCCTTCCGTAATATTGACAGGCAGGCCTTCAAATTTCATTTCACTTCGCACGCTCAGTCACTTCACACAACAGCTGCACGCAGACAAGTTTCAAACACACGACTGCTGTACAAAGGGCACTAGGAAAGTTTTGCAATGTGAGTGAACGCTTTAGACTTTTCAAAATAATTTCCACCACACTCAATAAACTCCTCCATACCTCGAAACCAGTCACTGAACCAACTCTGCCACTTTTCTTCGGTTACATTTTCACACTCTTGATCCTATGCTGCCAGAAGCACCTCGTCGGATGAAAAACGCCGCCCTTACAGTTTCATCTTCACTTCTGGAAAGAGTGCGAAGTCACATGGAGCAAGATCAGGACTGTATGGAGGGTGATCAAGCACAGTCAACCCTGATCTGACAAGAAAATCCATTGTTACATTAGCACGATGTGCTGGAGCCAAGTGTTGAGCCGTGACCTTGGACGGAGCTGCTTGAGAGTCTGGATGACCTGAGGCAGACAAGTCTCACTGTACCACTTCGCAGTAACTGTCCTTTGTGTTTCTAGCACAACCCGAGTCAGGATGCCCCGTTTTCTGAAGAATACTGCAATCATCCTTCTCTTCACTGACCTTGACTTTCGCACAGTCACAGGACTACCCTCATCTTCAAACAGCCACACCTTGTTCTGGGATTTTGTTGAGACATTGTAATAATAAAGCCAAGTTTCGTTACCTGTAACGATGCTATCGACGTTTCGCGGAGTCACATTTTCAAACTGTTTTAGCATTTTTTGGCACCATTTCACTCGAGGTGCCCTTTGTTCCTCTGAGAGTGAATGGGGCACCCAAAGGGAATAAACCTTTCTAACATGGAGATGGTCGTGTAGAATTGAATGAATAGCTGGTGCAGGGATGTGGAAGGTCTCTTCTACCTGCCGATATGTGAACCCTCTCTCTTGCTGCAACATTTTCCTCACAGCTTCAATGTTTTCCTCAGTCACTGATTCAGACGGTCGCCCAGAACGAGGATCGTCTTCAACCCCAAAATTTGCCCTCTGGAACTCTTTGTACCAGCGAAAAATTGTTGTCCGATGTGGACAGTCTTTCCCCAGGACAGGAGTCATTTCCTCCAGGCACTGGTCAACAGTTATTCCACGAGCAAAGTTGTAGCGGATAAATGCGCGATATTCACCTCTACACCACACTGACATCTTAACTTGCTTTCAGCCCCACTGTTTGGTAACAACTGGTGTGAAGGTCGCGCCTTGCTGCCTTCTAGACCGGTTCCCAAGCCTCTTTTCATCCCTCACATAACAGGGGTGTCCAGCCAACCGTTTTTGCGTATTGCAAAACTTTCCTAGTGCCCTTTGTACACTTGACTGGGTTCCAGGCAAGCCAGATAACTTGCACAGTCCGCTCAACAAAATTAACTCACAATTAATGTGACTTCTCCACACACTGAACTACTAACATGTAGCACTGGACAGTAACAAAGCATGATGAACACTAACAACACTTTAGCATTACTCTACGATATACTCAACAACACAGCAGTGGTAACCAGCACTCTTCGCCAACATTCCACCTCGATGATACTAACTTTGTTGAAACACTCACCCCTCATACAAAGACTTCTGCAACAACGACGACAGTCAACATTACTGCTGTTCAACTCCACACTTGTTCGCAGCTAGCCTCCTTGTACATCCCTGGTGATGGAGTGCTAGAATCTTCGGGGCTCGGACGGAATAGCAACACTCCAGTTCCACCTTCCAGAAAGTTCACGCAGACACCAGACGAAAGCAAAATACAAGCAGAGGCCGGCACATGCCCTCGGATCGGCTGGGAGGTTTCCGGCGTGACTCACTCGCCTCTTCCAGAAAACACCGAATGGGGCTACAACGAGGCTCTCAGCCACATGGGCACGTAACAGTATGCATGTATGTATATGCAGTTGTATATACAGTTAAACGAATGACATTGTAGCTGTTCATTAAAAATACTGATATATGATCTTGTTTCTGTAATTAATCACTCAGTATCTGGAATGTACAGAAATGTTTCCTTTAGTATGTATTAAATAAATCTACGAGTGAATGCTTGATATTTTCAGTGAATATTAATCAACAGAATACGGTCTAAAATACATTATAAAGGTGCATGTTATATCAAAATATCTTTTAATAAGTCATCGCTTCATATAAGGAAGACTAGGACATTTTAGTCCACATTTTCGTGTACATAATGTACAGTATATGCAAATGGCCTGATTTCACTTGTGTGTATAGGTGGCTATAATTGAAATAATAATAATAATAATAATAATAATAATAATAATAATAATAATAATAATAATCGTATGGCCTCTGATAAAGTGTACGACATTTCGATTTGACGACATTTAGTCTGCTCGCGTCTCAATTTCTACGTTTCTTTCTTTTCTACCTGAGTGTAGAGAAATGAATCTCTATTGGGCGATCTTTGGCTGAATTATAATTCATTTTGTTGGGAAATTACCAATGTGCCACCAGAGATCATTTACATGCTTATATCGTACGACATGAAGTTCCGAATGAACTTTCACACGCCCTTCAAACAAGTCACTACCTCTGCCTGGTTTGAAACAGTGATGTTTGGATCCCGAGACCGACATTCATCCACTGATCCAAAGGGGAAGATGAAAAATGAAATGACGTATGGCTTTTAGTGCCGAGAGTTTCCGGGGACAAGTTCGGCTCACCAGATGCAGGTCTTTTGATTTTTCTCCCGTAGGCGACCTGCGCGTCGTGATGAGGATGAAATGATGATGAAGACGACACATACACTCAGCCCCCGTGCCAGCGAAATTAACCAATTAAGGTTAAAATTCCCCACCCTGCCGGGAAACGAACCCGGGACCCCTCTGACCAAAGGCCAGCAAGCTAACCATTTAGCCATGGAGCCGGACAAGGGGGAGATGAAACTACGACAAAAACCTCTTCACGGGTTCGTACGTCCTCACGACGCTGCGTACGCTCTATTCCTTAGCTAAAACCTGTCTAAGAGCCACATTTTCCTAGGAGTAGGTTTGATACGCGGCTTGTTCCGGTTAGGGACTTTTCACATCGACTGAAGAGTAAAAATCGTCATGCTATGTGCTTGCGTTCTCCTACAAAAATAAATGCTAGACGCATTAGCTATTCAGTCTATCTAGAAATGTACTAAATAATATATATCTCCTTATACGTATGATAATAACTTTATAATGACGTGTAAAATAAACAGGAACCGGTCTACAAAAAAGGAACTTTCGTGTCACAAGAACAAAACAGGCTGTGTTTGGAAGGCAATTCGCCCCTGAATTTGTAAATTTGTAAATAAAATAGTGTACACGATTGACAGCATCTCCTGTGTGCTTCTTTGTGAATCCTATAGGTATTGGTGCAAGAATTTCAATTTTTAGGAGTAATTATTTTTCTCGTTCAATAGTTAACTGTCCGCTTGCCTCATGTTGAGGTACAATGGTTTTATTAGAATGCAGTTATGAGGACTTCCGTCGAGTAGCCTTAATGATGTTTCCGATAAGCGAGTGCCGTCAACTCATTGTTCGCCCAGGTCATCGCACGGCCATTAAATTGCCGCCGAGCAACGCGTTTTCAAGTCAATTCAAAGGCCTACGTCCCCATTAGAGCCCGAATTCATAGTGCAGTCTTCTCAGTTTAATATTTGCTCAACACGTCCATCAGATATTGTACTTGAAAATTGTCCGTCCCTCCTAATTTAGCTCAAAAACTGTTGGATGTATTGATCTAGATCAGGGCTGTCCAACGTTCGTTTCTACGCGAGCACATTCACATGATAACTAAGGGTATGCGGGCGCCAGGTACGATTCCACTAATTCGACTACTGTTATCGGTACTACAACGACTATATAATAATAATAATAATAATAATAATAATAATAATAATAATAATAATAATAATAATAATAATAATAATAATAATAATAATTCTCTAGTACGCCTCTTCAGTGATGCCTAGGCCATCTATGACAGCTGATGGCGGAGCTGTTGACGATCCAACCAGCCTTCGGGCTGAGGACTGAACATACCTACATACATACATGAAAATACATTTACTCACACAATTAATGTGAAATCTGGCACTGCATGCTCGCTGCAAGTTGAGGAAAGTCTGGTGTGTAACTGAAACAGGCCGCTCTTAACGCGTCACCCAGGTGTGAGTCTGTCAGGCAGAATTGGTATTTGTTTTTTATTATTTTCATAGTCGAAAGCGCGACTTCACAAAGATAGGTTGAACCAAAACAAGATTGCATCTTCAGAGTAACACTGCCGGTAATAGGATATTTTTTACCGTCCACCAGAGTCCAGAAATTGCCACATGTTGCGTAGGAGGATTGCAAAGAAAGGTCTGACTGAAGGCTTAAAATTTCCATTTCTAATTCTTCAGGATTATAATTTTCGAATATTTCACACACCCTCCCTCCAAGCTCACAAACGTCAACAGATGCGAAGGGATTATTGACAAACATGATCACTGGTTCAAGCATTGAAAACTGGCTAAATCTGCAATCAAATTCAGACCCAAGAGTTTCAAGATGTTTAGCAAGAGATGAAAATCACACTTGCCGCCATTTACTGTATCTGCCATAGATTTCAAATTTGGAAAATGTGAAAGGGAATTTCTATTTAAATGGACAATCCATACCTTATGTTTCTTTTCAAATGCATTGACAATACTTATCATACCTGAAATATTATGATCTTTTCCTTGAAATTCCAAATTTAACTCATTTAAGTTTGAGGTGATGTCTGCAAAGAATGCTAATTCGATTAGCCAAGATATATCATCAAGTTCGTAATAATATTTCCCAGGAGATGATTTCATAAAGTCTCGTATCTCATCCAACAGGCAGCAAAACCGTTCGAGTGTTTTCCCCCTACTAAGCCACCTTACGTCTGCATGAAGGATGACCGTCACCATACTCCGAATCTGACATACTTAAAATATTTCTGAACAATCGATGACGAGTAGATGACGATCTTATATAATTCACGACATGAGTTACAATTTTCATGACATGATCGAACATTTGCGCATAAAGCTTCTTGGTGAATAATCTCAAAACTTTAAAAGTTTACAGATGTGAAAATTGGTATTTAGAATCTTCTTTAAAAATAAGGAAACACATATTTTTTTGTTTTCAGACAATCCCAATAGGAGGGGTGAAAAAGGGTGAAAAAGGGGTTGAATGCCTTTAATCCGGATACGCTACTTATATCTCACAAACTGAAGATATTACAGACCTCAAAATTGGTACTTTTGATCGCTGTGAAAAATAAAGGAACACATATTTTTTGTTTTTGGAAAATCCAATTAATGCGAGGGTGAAAGGGGGGGGTGAATTTTTAAAATGAGTGCATCTATATCTCAAAAGTTTTAAAGTTTAGAGATGTAAAAATTAGTATTTAGAATCTTCATTAAAAATAAAGGAACACGTATTTTTTTGTTTTCGGAAAATCCCAATAGGAGGGGTAAAAAGGGGTGAAAAATGTGTTGAATGCCTTTAAAGAGAATACATATATCTCAGAAACTGAAGATATTACAGACCTCAAAATTGGTACTTTTGATCGCTTTCAAAAATAAAGAAACACAAATTTTTTTGTTTTTGAAACATCCAATTAATGCGAGGGTGAAAAGGGGGGTGAATTTTTAAAATGAGTGCATCTATATCTCAAAAGTTTTAAAGTTTAGAGATGTAAAAATTGGTATTTAGAATCTTCATTAAAAATAAAGGAACAAGTATTTTTTTGTTTTCGGAAAATCCCAATAAAAGGGGTGAAAAATGGGTTCGGATGCCTTTACAGAGAATACTTATATCTTAGAAACTGAATATATTACAGACCTGAAAATTGGTATTTGGGATCTACTTTAAAAATAAAGAAACAGGTATTTTTTCGTTTTGGGAAAATCCAAATAATGGGGGGTGAAAAGGGGATGAATTTTTAAAATGAGTGTGTCTACATCTTAAAACTTTAAACGTTTACAGATGTAAAAATTGGTGTTTAGAATCTCCCTTAAAAATAAAGGAACACGTATTTCTTTGTTTTCTCTAAATCCCAATAGGAGGGTTGTAAAAGGGTGAATAATGGGTTGAGTGCCTTTAATGAGGATACATATATCCCAGAAACTGAAGATATTACAGATCTGATAATTTGTAAATGGGATCTCCTTTATAAATATAGAAACACGTATATTTTTGCTTTTGGAAAATTCAATTAATGGCGGTTAAACAGGAGTGGCAAATTGGGGTGAATTTTTGAAAGACTATATTTACAGAATATCTGAGAAGCGTAAAATGTTACAGACGTAAATAGTGGGTATTTGGAATCTCCTGTAAGTGTAAAGAAACATAGGTGATTTGTCTTTGGAAACTCCACTTAAGGGGAACTAAAATGGGGTGAAATTTTAAAATGAGAATTTCTACAGTATATCTCAAAAAACTTAACATGTACAGAAGTGAAAATTGGTCATTTTTTTATCCTATTAAAAATAAAGAAAAGTAAATTTTTAGTTTTCGGAAATACAACTTGGGTAGTGGGGGGTGGGGGGGTAAAAGTGACTGAAAATGGTGTTGAATTCTTTTAATTAGGCTACTGATATCTCAAAAATGAAGATGTTACACACGTGAAATTTTATTTTTGGAATCTGCTTTAAAAGTAGACAAACAAGTATTCTCGGAAAATCCAATGAAGGGGATTTGGAGTGTTAAAGGATAGTAAAAATTAATTGACTTAATTGTATGAGAATACATACATCTAATAAAAACTAAAGTTGTTACAGACGTGAAAATTGGTATTTTGATCTCCCTTAAAAACAAAGAAAAGCGCGTTTTGGGGGGAAACAATCTTGGGGGGGGGAGTGAAAAGGAGTTGAATTCCTTTCATGAGGACACATAAATCAAAAACTGAAGATTAGAGTGGTGATAATTGTTATTTAGAAGATCCTTTACTATTAAAGGAACAAGTATTTTTTGCTTTAATATCACTTCGTGAGGGAGGGGGGGGGGGGGGAGTGTGGAAGGAAGTTAAAAACGTGAATTATTTTTAAGGGGATACTTATATCTCAAAACTGAAGGTAATAAACGTGAATATTGGTATTTGGAATCTCCTTTAAACATTTTTTGGAGGGTGGGGGTAAATAAACTTAACGGCGGTGGGGTGTAAAAGGCGGTGAGACCAATTGATTTTACTGTTCGTAATGTACTTATAAGGAGCCTCCGTTGCTCAGTCGGCAGCGCGCCGGCCTCTCACAGCTGGGTTCCGTGTTTCAAATCCCGGTCACTCCATGTGACATTCGTGCTGGACAAAATGGAGGCGGGACAGGTTTTTCTCCGGATATTCCGGCTTTCCCTGTCATCATTCATTCCAGCAACACTGTCCAATATTTCATTTCATTTGTCACTCATCGATCATTGCCCCAGAGGGGAGTTTCGGCAGCCGGCACAATTCCTATTGTCGTCGCTAGATGGGGCCTTATTCATTCCATCACTGATCCTGTCGAATGATAGGAAACAGGCTGTAGACTTGCGATGTACTTATTCTGATCATAAACCGATCATTTTTAATCTTTCCTGGGTTCTTTTTCAACAGCCATATTTTCCTTCGGAGAACGTTCTTAGATTAGAGTAGATTCTCCTGGCATATAAATAAAAATTTAAACACATTTGAAATAAACGATAGGAATGAGATTGGCCGTCAAATTGTTCACCTCTATAATAAGGTCAATAATACACGGAGGTATGTCATTCGTATCGCCAGAAATTCCGCACACTTGCCTACGCGCAACAATGGTGCTGGTCACATTGTTAGCAATGACAATGGCAGCAGATGTATTTTACCGCCAAGTAGCGGTCTGGCATATTGCTGTGGGGTCCAGAACATCAATAATAGTAATAATAATCATAATATTAATAATAATAATAAAAATAATACCTAAATTCAATTAATTTCAACCACCCTAATAACAATAATAATAATAATAATAATAATAATAATAATAATAATAATAATAATAATAATAATAAAGACCGTCGTCAACATGTGCGGACCGTGCTGGAAACGGGTCCTGGACGGGTAATGACTACGATTGCTGTCCGGCCGCCGGTTTAGTACCGCCAAGGCACCTAAGAGGACACCACGCCGGATCTCCTCAATGATTTGATCCACATTAAAAATGCTTATAGGAAAGCACGGCTAAGATTTAGGAACCCAACTGACCGGGTGGAATACCTGGACCTAGCCCGGGAAATACGAAATCGATTGCTGGAAAGAAAGATTGAAAAATGGGAGGAACATTGCCGTAATCTCTCAGTAAACGAGTCAGATCACGAATATCGGCGGGTTGTATATAAAACGATAAGCATTCAATTATAAATTTCAGTATATTACCGTAGCGAAGCAGGGATATCTTGCTAGTCTATATATATAAAGTAGCTTGTCCTGACTGACTGACTGACTGATTCATCATCGCCGAGCCAAAACTACTGGACATAAAGAAATAAAATTTTGGGAATATATTCATATTAAGATGTAGGTGCTCGCTAAGAGAGGATTTTTGGATATTCCGTCGCTAAGGGGGTGAAAAGGGGGGTGAAATTTTAAAATGAGTGTGTCTATATCTGAAAACTTTAAAAGTTTACAGATGTGAAAATTGGTTTTTAGAATCTTCTTTAAAAATAAGGAAATACGTATTTTTTGTTTTCAGACAATCCCAATAGGAGGGGTGAAACAGGGTGAAAAAGGGGTTGAATGCCTTTAATCAGGATACCTGTACTTACTTCTCATAACCTAAAGGTATTACAGACCTGAAAATTGGTACTTTTTATCTCTTTTAGAAATAAAGAAACACGAATTTTTTTTTTGAAAATCCAATTAATGGGAGTGTGAAAAGGGGGTGAATTTTTAAAATCAGTGTATCTATATCTCAAAACGTTGAAAGTTTACAGATGTAAAAATTGGTATTGAGAATCTTCATTAAAAATAAAGAAACACGTATTTTTTGTTTTCGGAAAATCCCAATAGGAAAGGTGGAAAGGGGTGAAAAATGGGTTGAATGCATTTAATGAGGGTACTTATACCTCAGAAACTGAATATATTACAGACCTGAAAATTGGTGTTTTGGATCTCCTTTAAAAATAAAGAAACACGTATTTTTTGTTTCTGGAAAATCCAATTAATGGGAGGGGGTGGGAGGGGGTGAATTTTTAAAATGAGTGTATCTATATCACAAAACTTTTAAAGTTTATAGATGTAAAAAATTAGTACTTAGAATCTCCTTTAAAAATAAAGAAACAAGTATATTTTTGTTTTCGGGAAATCCCAATAGGACGGGTGGAAAAGGGTGAAAATGTGTTCAATGCCTTTAATGAGGCTAATTATATTTCAGAACCTGAAGATATTACAGACCTGAAAATTGGTATTTGGGATCTACTATAAAATAATAAAGGAACAGGCATTTTTCGTTTTTGGATAATCCAAATAAGGGGGGGGGGGTGAAAAGGGGAGTGAATTTTTAAAATGAGTGTATCTACATCATAAAATTTTCAACGTTTACAGATGTGAAAATTGGTATTTTGAATCTCCTTTAAAAATAAAGAAACATGTAGTTTTTTTGTTTTCAGAAAATCATAATAGGAGGGGTGTAAAAGGGTGAATAATGGGTTGAATGCCTGTAATGAGGGTACATATATCTCAGAAACTGAAGATATTACAGAACTAAAAATTTGTATATGGGATCTCCTTTAAAAATAAAGAAACACGTACTTTTGTTTTTGGAAAATCCTATTAATGGCGGTTAAACAGGAGTGACATATTTGGGTGAATTTTTTGAAAGACAGTATCTACAGAATATCTGAGAAACGTAGAATGTTACAGACGTAAAAAGTGATATTTGGAATCTCCTGTAAATGTAAAGAAACATAGGCGATTTGTTTTTGGAAACTCCTCTTAAGGGGAATTAAAAAGGGGGTTAAATTTTAAAATGAGAATTTATACAGTATATCTCAAGAAACTTAACATGTGACAGAAGTGAAAAATGGTATTTTTATCTCTATAAAAATAAGGAAACGTGTATTTTTAGTTTTCGGATATAGCACTTGGGTGGAGGGGGGGGGGTGTGAGTAAAAGTGACTGAAAATGGTGTTGAATTCTTTTAATTAGGCTACTGTTATCTCAAAAATGAAGATGTTACAGACGTGAAATTTGATATTTGGATTCTGCTTTAAAGTAAAGAAACACGTATTCTCGAAAAATCCAATGAAGTGGGGGGGGAGGTGAAAGAATTGAAAAATTAATTGGCTTAATTGTATGAGAATACTTACGTCTAATAAAAACTAAAGTTGTTAGGACCTACAGATGTGAAAATTGGTATTTGGATCTCCTTTGAAGACAAAGAAAAGCCCGTTTTGTGGGGGGGGATCATCTTGGGAGGCGTGAGTGAAAAGGAGTTGAATTCCTTTCATGAGGACACAGAAATTAAAAACTGAAGAAGTTACAGTCGTGATAATTGGTATTTAGAAGATCCTTTACTATTAAAGAAAGAAAGTTTTTGCCGGAGAATTCAATTAGGGGGGGGGGGGGAGTGTGAAAGGAAGTGAAAAACGTGAATTATTTTTATGGGGATACTTATATCTCAAAACTGAAGGTAATAGACGTGAACATTGGTGTTTGGATTCTCCTTTAAATATAAAGAAACAGGCCTTTCTGTTATTTTTTTTTGGGGGGGGGGGGGAATAAACTTAACGGCAGTGGGGTGTAAAAGGAGTTGAGACCAATTGATTTTACTGTTCATAATGTATTTATAAGGAGCCTCCGTTGCTCAGGCGGCAGCGCGGCGGCCTCTCACAGCTGGGTTCCGTGGTTCAAATCCTGGTCTCTCCATGTGACATTCGTGCTGGACAAAACGGAGGTGGAACAGGTTTTTCTCCGGATACTCCGGTTTTCCCTGTCATCATTCATTCCAGCAACACTGTCCAATATAATTTCATTTTATTTGTCATCCATTAATCATTGCCGCAGAGGAGTGCGACAGGTTTCGGCTGCCGGCACAATTCCTATTGTCGCCGCTAGATGGGGCTTTATTCATTCCGTTCCTGACCCGGTCGAATGACTGGAAACAGGCTGTAGATTTTCGATGTACTTATTCTGATCATAAACCGATCATTTTTAATCTTTCCTGGGTTCGTTTTCAAGAGCCATTTTTCCCTTCGGAGAACGTTCTTAGATTACAGTACCTTCTCCTGGCATATAAATAAAAATTTAAACACATTTGAAATAAACGATAGGAATGAGATTGACCGTCCAGTTTTTCACCTCTATAATAAGGTCAATAACGCACGGAAGTATGTCATTCGTATGGCCAGAAATCCCCCACACTTGCCTACGCGCGACAATGGTGCTGGTCACATTCTCAACAATGACAATGGCAGCATGTAATTTACCACCAACTAGCGGTCTTGCATCTTGCTGTTGGGTCCAGAACATCTATAATAATAATAATAATAATAATAATAATAATAATAATAATAATAATAATAATAATAATAATAATAATAATAATAATAATAATGTTCTGGACCGTCGTCAAATGTGCGGACCGCGCTGGAAACGGGTCCTGGACGGGACGGGTAATGACTAAGAATGGTGTCCGGCCGCGGGTTCAGTACCGCCAAGGTACCCAAGACGACACCACGCCGGATATCCTGAAGGATATGATCCATATTAAAAATGCTTATAGGAAAAGATGGCACAGATTTAGGGACCCATCTGACCGGGTGAAATACCTGGACCTAGCCCGGGAAGTACGAAATCGATTGCTGGGAAGAAAGATTGAAAAATGGGAGGAAACTGTCCGTAATCTATTAGAAAACGAGTAAGATCGCGTATTTTGGCGGATTCACGCAGAAAACGAGTCACATCGCGAACTTCGGCGGATTATATATCTAAAACAATAAGCATTCAATTATAAATTTCGGTATAATACCGTTGCGAAGCACGGGTATCTTGCTAGTACAATGATAAAAAAGAAATTTTGGATATGATTCATCCTTAGCGCAAAGAGAAAGAAATCCATTATTTCTACCAGTCATAGACGGTGCCCCATCTGTTGTTATAGCGACAAGCTTTGACAGTGGTAAGTTACTCTCTTTGGTGAATTTAACGAAAATATTAAATATGTCTTCTCCCCTAGTACGTCCATGAAGTGGCAATAGCTTGAGAAATTCTTCCTTTACTGTAAAATCATTAAAAACCATTCTAGCAAGTACACACAACTCAGCAGTGTCAAACATATCAGCACTTTCATCAAACTGGAGTGAAAAATGTTCACACGATTTCAAATCCTGATGTAATTGAGATTCCGTATTATTAGAAATCTGTTCAACCCGCCTAGCAACAGTTTGGTGAGACAACTGAAGTCCGTTTATTGAAGATATCAATTCAGATTTATCTTTGTGAGATACAAACAGAGATTCAGCGGCATTTAGCATAGCTTCTTTCACTACTTCCGCATCACTGAAAGTTTTTTCCTTTTAGCTAGGACGTAACAAACTTTGTAAGAAGCTATTGTCACGTTACGCGTTTGCTGAACTGGCTTCTTAAACGCATATTGTTGCAATGCTAATTTAGATTTTAGGTCTTTCACTTTGTGTTTTCTTAGTTCAGAATTAACAGGAAATTCACTGCCAATTTTTTGGTGATTAGTCAAAAAATGTTGCTGTACATTACTTCTTTTAGGAACAGACACGCTAGCATTACACAAACACACAGACTTTCCTTTGTTTTCAATAAAGCAATACTGGTCCTCCCATTCACTGTCAGAGTTATAATTTATTTGCCTTTTAGCCATGTTACGAAGAGTTATGTTTAATGAAATATAACTGATTATAAACTGAATCATTTAAAGTTTAAATAGTAATGAAAAAAAAGCACACGAAACATGTTGAATGTACAACTTATCACAACACAAGGCACTCAGAACGTATTCCATAAGCCCTGCATAAGCTCACAAGTAATACTGAATGTTCGCCTGAAAGCTAGGAACTGGGAACATTCCAATTGCAAGACTTTCATACATCGTTAGGTTCAGTGTTTACGGCACAGCTTTGTTTGGATCAAAGTTACTTTGTGGGCAAATTTAGTGTCCCATTGTCGTCCTGGTGAAATTCTGTCATGGTAGGTAGTTTATGGAATTGCAATCAAGGAAACACCCCCCCCCCCCCAGTGAGAGGTTTGTGGAGGATTTCCCTTTGTCGCAACTACTTACATGTCGAATAGCTTTCTTTCTGAACCTTTCTTCTATCTCTTCACTAATTGCGGACACGAGTCAGTTAGGCCTAGATCACATTTATGGCTTACTCTGACTTTGAGGACGGTGTTTTTAAGAGAAAAGTAAGAATATTTATTGAACTGCAAAAGTACTGTTTTCAAATATTAAGTAAAATTTAATTTGGAAATTAATTGCGAAGGGCGCCATAAAAGGGCACCTTGGGCGCCGCGTTGGACAGGGATGATCTAGATCATGAGCAGGTTCCTGGGGAAGACTCTAGTGCAATTTCTAGACTTTCCATTTAACTTAAAAATTATCAGTTCATGGGCGGCTGACGGAGTGTTGTCGCGGCCCCTCTAAATTTTAGTCCAGAGCAATGCTGCAACTTATTTTTGGATCCTCTTTATCACATCTGAAGTAATGTCTACATTCCTGTATAGGCCTACGTTTGATAACCAATTATTTGAGACCTAATCATTATACGCTCCTGTTTAAATTGAGTACATACCCGGATAATCTATTATACCCTGTTCTATTATAGTAAGTGACATTTAATAATAATAATAATAATAATAATAATAATAATAATAATAATGTCATTGTTTTTACGTCCCACTCTTTGGCGGTTATCGGAGACGCCACTTTTGTCCCGCAGGAGTTCTTTTACGTGCCAATAAATCTACCGACACGAGGCTGACGCATTTGAGCACCTTCAATTACCACCGGGCTGAGCCAGGATCGAACCTGCCAAGTTGGGGTCAGAAAGCATGCGCCTTTACCATGTGAGCCACTCAGACCGGCAAGTGACATTCATTTGTTCGTATGAAATATATGCTGTGAAATGTCTCAGTCAAAGAAAAGTACCATTGCCACAGTGAATATTTTACGAATCATTGTAGGGAAGTGTTCCATCTATATTTTCAATGTTTTTATTACGAGGAAAACTCGCCGTTGTGCCTTTCGGTGCTAAAGATTATTTTGAGAAAGTGACCGAAATTAATATCATTACTTTTGCCATTAACCCCCATGGCGCTTCAACCCACGACGTGACTGATGCTCAGCCCCAAGGCTGACGAGAAGACAGCCCCACAAATCATCTCGCCTGTTCATGCTTTCATTGATAAAGTGCGCGAGGAAGAAAAAGAGGAATAACATTAAACTGAGTTTAACTCGGTTCACGCCGAGAAGTTATCTACACTGCATATAATGTTATGCCTGCGTTACTGTAGCAAGTCTGCCTTTTACCTGGAGACTACGAGCCCGATCCCTGGAGCCAGGCTCACTTAAGCTTCTTGAGTTCAACTGGGAATTGTTCGGTCAAGAAAGACAAGTTGTTCGGCTGACCACGTGACATATAAATATCTATCTGGGTATCAGTCTCCCTGGCAGGCCAAAGCCCTCATTATGTCCCACAGGGATGTATACTGTATGATTATTTACTAAATAGTTGTGTCCAGAAATTGTTGCACAACAAATGCTATTGTTGAGAGGAATGTTGTCTGATACTTTGACCTAATTCTAGTAACGTTGACTAAATACAGCTTCGATAGTAATTCAGAGTTATGTATTAAATAAAAACTATTGACGAGCAGTTAAATAATGCATAGGAATAAGTAATCGGGAACGAGTAATATAATATAACAATATGATTTTTATCGTATAAGGTATGTTTCCTACAAAAGAGATTTTTTAACATAGTACGAAGAAAGAACCATCCGGCTGCCTGACTGAATGGTCGGGGATTTTAGCCGCGTCTCGTTAATTCCAGTAATATTTGGAGTTGGGTGTTTTGTGTCCATATTAATACACATATGTATCTACATGCAACACATCACACTACACACCACCACAGAAACACGCAAGAGTAAATACTTCCCTCGACATAGGTTTGACGTCAGGGAAGGCATCCGGCCGTGAACATGGTTTTAATTGGGACATGGTGCCGACCCCAAGAAATTGGAGAAAGGCAAAGAGGAAGAATAAGGATAAGAAGAAGGGAATAAAGATTTTGTCAGAATTCAGACTTTACGATAAAAATTTCAATGACCATAAAAATATATTTACATCTTTAAGCACATTTTGGTACGTAGCCATAAACCATACTATTAGTTTCGGATTGGAATTTTACTTTTATGGATTTAATTTTCATAAGGATAGCTAGAGGTGCACATTACTGGATAACGAGTGCTTCTTAAATCTGACACGGCTGGCTGAATTCAGTGGCGTCAATTAGTGCTCCATCGATGGTACAATGATATTCATACAAACCTTAGGTAGAACCGAGTTATTCTAACACCAAATGTAGTAGTAGTCGTAGTAGTAGTTTTCAATTTGGTTCAGGTCGCACCGACACACATAGGTTTTATGGCGACGATGGGATGGAAAAAGACCTAAGAATAGGAAGGAAGTGGCCGTGGCCTTAATTAAGGTACATCCCCAGCATTTGTCTGGTGTGAAAATGGGAAACCATGGAAAACTATCTTCAGAGCTGCCGACAATAGGGTTCGAACTCACTATCTCTCGGATGTAAGCTCACAGCTGCGCTCCCCTAACCGCACGGCCAACTCGCCCGGTAGTAAAAGAGTAGTAATAGCAGTAGTCCAATCTTAGTGACCCTGTTCAGCATCTGGAAATCCATGTTAAAATCCCTAGCTGAGATTGAAATTATAGGAGTTCTATGTGCAAATATGAGTAACATATTATCCCTCAGAATAAGTTTCATACCTTATTAACACTCTACCTACAAAATAATATATTTAAACAAAGAACTGTCGTACCGGCTACATGAGCTCAATCATTTCCGTGGTATTTTATTACAAGGAAAGTATTTCGTAGTCATTCAGTATTACAAAGTTAGCTTTTTTTCCGTAACAGTCGCAGAATATAAATTGATGTGATATTTTTGCTCTCTGACCTGTAAATTCCACACGCAATAGCGTATCGCTGTGTAGAATCTAAGCCATAAAATTTATTACACTTGGGAAGGAATTTCATTTTTCTCTAGAGGATTTAAATTTCATAAGGTTAGCTGCTATTTTCTATCGCCGGAAAATGAGTGATCCTGTTCATTACAAATCCTGAGCGTGCGGTAAAAGGTTTGAGGAATACCGACGAACGTTAGACATTTATATGAAGCTTTATGAATCAAATAGTAACAAATAATAAGGTGCATTGTTTACACATATGACGTATCAGAATACATAAGCACTCAGTTACATACGTGTACACGTTTTATTAGTTCAGAACTCAGCTACACAGATTACCACGCAGATTCTTCTCATGCACTGTATGAATATGAGGTGGTTGACCGGATATTTCCACGCCCCCTACATATTCTAATTTATTATCAACTTGCCTTTCAGCACGCAATATGTAACAGCCTGTTTAAGAACTAAGCGGCTCAAAACTCCTCTTTTGGCCAATTGAATAGCAAAGTTGGTTATTTCTTGAAAGTCACGTCCTAGTAGTTCGGAATCATCATAAAACTGGAGATCACACGAATACGAACCAGGTACGAGCTTGCGCAGGCGGTTATGTGCACTCCTTTCCGCCCAAGCATGTGACCGAATCCCAGTGTGGTCAAATGATATTCAAAAGTGTTTAATTGCGATAGACATGTTCTACATCCTGTGTAGACGACAACTCTAAAAAACAAACGCCGAACTGGCTATTTTTATTTGCTATTTGTTTTATGGCACGCCATCTAGGGGATGTAATTTGGTGACGATGGCTAAGAAAGGACAACGACTGAGAGGGAAGTGACCGTGGATACAGCCCCTGCATTTGCCTGGTTATTTATTTACTTACCCTTGTCAGAAGCATACTTAATCATACAGTTAAAAATAAAATAATAATTAAACTATTTACAAAAATTAACAGACAAAGGAAATTGACCAAATTTACTCTAGATGGTGTTTTTCCAAAACTAAGCCACACCTAGGGCGTTGTCATCAGCAAGCATTAAATCTTACTCTGAGCATGAAAATGGGCAGAGAGGACGTTGATACATATGGTTCACTGCTCGTTCTTCACCGCAGTCTCACTCGCTGTCCTCTAATGCGAAGCCCCATAACTTCAGTGAGGATTTAGCCCTGCCGACACCAGTTCCTAATCGGTTAAAGGACCTTCAAACACTCCAGTCTTCATGTAGTCAGTCGAAAGTTGTTCACGCGGCTCCATCCATTCTTGCTGCTTAGATTCCCACAAAGAAAGTGGTGCCCTATCTGGTGGTCCTTTCAAAGGCTTTGATGTCTGGATAAAGCTTTTCCTGGATTTTAGCCTAGATTGAGATTGTTGATGACCAAACAGCGGGTGAGCTTCAACGTTCTCAACCTTCAGTCGTTCTTGATCGGCAGCGAGTTCTCGATGAATACTTGGAGGTGCAACGCCAGCAAGACAGTACAGCTTCTCAACAGAGGTAGGTTTCAGGCATCCTGTGATTAATCTACAAGCTTTACTTAGGGCAGGGTCCACAGTCTTGGCGTGGGATGATCTACACCACACAGGGGATGCGTATTCTGCTGCAGAGTAATACAGAGCCAATGCAGTGGTTCTCAGAACTTGTGGCTTTGCACCCCAGTTTGTACCTCTCAGCTTCCTCAGGATGTTGTTTCTGGCACTGACTTTGTGTTTGATGTTGGAACAGTGTTTTCTGAAAGTGAGGGAGCGGCCCAGCGTTACCCTTAGGTACTTTGGGGTGAAAGAATGTTCCAAGGGGGTTCCATTCCAGGAAACATGTAATTTCCTTGATGCCTCTCTGTTCTTGAGGTGGAAAGCACAAAGTAGAGATTTCGATGGTTTCGGCTTCAGGTGGTTAGCCTTGTAGTATGTGCCTAATTCCTTCAAAGCGCTGTCAAGAGTGAGTTCTACCTCTTCAAAAGTTGCACTCTGGAATCCATAGAAAATCATCTTCAGGGCTGCCGAAAGTGGGATTTGAACCCACTATCGCCTGAACGCGAGCTAAAAGGTGCGAGAGTGAGCCAAGCCATGAGGTAGCATTACGCCAGGTAGTGGTAGCCAACAGCAGACTTCTTTGCAGTCGTTTTAGTGTTGGCATCATGGCTGACGGTGACAAATGGCTGCTTAGTGTCGTTGTGACTTAAACCCCACACAATACTGGTAAATTTTAAATGTAACAAAAAGTTCATGCTGAAGTAAATCTGAACATAACTTCATTTTAAAACATGTAATTGATGAAAATTGGACTGCTGTAAAAGTAACCGATTTATAAAATTTCATTTTTCAGATTTGACGATTTTGAGCTGACATTTTTCAGATAAATAATGGATATTAGAACACGATTTTAATTTTCCTATTTTTTTGACTTACTGTTCATGAAGCTGAAAGTGGCTTAATATGCTCAATTTCATGCAATAAAGACAAACGCAAAACTAAAAATATCTCAGTTTTATGTCTGTGTGGGTCAGCTCCCTCTCGCATTCTAGCAATCAGTTACATGCCACGTACCGTGAAGCCGACTCGCTCGGTCGAAGTGAATATATATGTGTCCTAGTGCGTCCCTCTCTTAACAGTTGGAATTAATGGTGAAATTCGTCCACTTCGACGTCTCTGAAGACCAGTGGGAGGACTGTTTCCTTCCCGTAGACCTAAACATTTCCAGGAACTGCGGTATAATCTGACGGAGGACTGGAATCTCTCTGATTCCCTGTTCAACCTTATCAACGCATGTATCCAGACGTGGTTCTGAATGTGACCTTAATCTGCGCCGCAGTTGAGCGGAAAATTGTCGTTAAGCGGGGATATTGTATTCACTTCTTTTTCCTTCTTCCTGCACACGCATACAATTTCATTTTGGTCCAATAGTTCCTTCTTGGTGTCCCAGGTGGCATTTTTATGCTATTTGTTTTGCGTTGTAGTGATACAGACTTAGTTTATGGCGACGATAGGATAAGAAAGGGCTGCCACTCAGGAGGAAGTGACTATAGCCTTAATTCAGGTACAGCCCCAGCATTTGCTTGATGGGAAAATGGGAAACCATCGAAAACCATAATCAGGGTTGCTGACAGTGAGATTCGAACTCTCTATTTCCCAAAAGCAAGCTCTCAGTTAAGCGACTCAAACCCCGTAGCCGACTGATGTCTTGACAGTAACCAGAATATCATGAACGATACAACTTTAAAATCCTTTGGTCAAAGAGGAAATGAGATACTTTCAATATTATGTCTTAGAGACAAATGCAAATACTAATACAGTTTTTACGTTCTTCGCCAGGATTAGGGAGCGTCGTTGTTCTATGCACAGATATGTACATATTGCCGAAGTTACTTTTATCATGTTGAAGAATTACACTACCTGATCAAAAGTGTCCGGACACCTATCTGAAATTGGTCTTAGATTTTACTCGTGTCACGTTCCCTATTATTGTACATTAATATGTGGTGGGTTCACCCTTCGCCTTTATGATGGCGACACTTTCAGTGAGGTGTCTGAATGTCTGTGGAGGAATGACAGCCCATTCTTCCTCAACAACCTAAACCAGAGAAGGCAGTGATGTTGGATGCTGGGATCTGGAATGAAGTCGACGTTCCATCTCATACCAAAGGTTGGGTTCAGGTCGGGACTCTGGGCAGGCCAGTCCATTTCAGGAATGTTATCGTTCACAAACCATTGTCTCACAGATGCAGGTTTATAACAGGGTGCATTGTCATGCTGATACAAATAATCATCATCTCCGAACTCGTTCTCTACTGTACTCAGTACTCAATAATTTTAAATGTGCTCCTATCCTTCCGGATGTAGAGTTTCCTTAAGCGCAGTAAGGGACCACATCCTAACCACGAAAAGCACCCCCTTGCCATAACACCACCTCCTCCGTACTTCACTGTTGGCACAACACATGATTGCAGGTAACTTTTTCCAGGCATTCGCCAAACCCAAACCCTTCCAATGGATTGCAACAGGGTATAGCGTGATTCAGCGCTCCAAATCACTCGTTTCCAATTATCCACTGCCCAGTAGTGTCGCTCTTTACACCGCCTCAAGCATCGCGTATCATTGGCTACAGAAAGGTTTGGCTTATGAGCAGTAACTCGACCATTGTACCCCATTCTTTTTAAACTCCCGACGCGCCGTCATTGTGCTGGCTGGACTGATGGTAGCACTTTGGAACTCACGAGTGATTTCTTCCGCTGATTTCATGCTATTCTTTACAACCACCCTCCGAATACCTCGAAGGTCCCTATGCGTCATTAAATGAGATCTGCCAGTCTTGGGTTAGCTGTGGTTGTTTCTTCGCGTTTTCACTTCACAGTCAATCGCCAACAGTCGACTTGAACAGCTTTAGATGGATTTATTACTCAGGTGACATCCAATGACTAGTCCACGTTCGAGGTCACTGAGCTCTCGTGACCGACCCATTGTTCTGTTACTGCCTCTGTACTGACAACACAATGCACCTCACCTCATTTTATACTGGCGGGTCCGCCTCTCCTCTCATCTGAGATTCAATTCCGCATTGCATAGGGGTGTTCGTAAACTTTTAATCAGGTAGTGTATTTATCAAGACGACGTACCGAGCGATTAGGGTCGCGCAGTTGTGAGCTTGCATTAGGAAGATGTTGGGTTCGAATCCCACCGTTGGAAGCCGTGAAGATGATTTTCCGTCCAATTTTCACACCAAGCAAATGTATGGGGTGTACCTTAATTAAAGCCACGGCTACTACCTTCCCAGTCCTAGTCCTTTCCCATCCTTACATCGCTGAAAACCTTCGATGTGTTAGTGCGACGTTAAAGCAGTAGCAAAAAATTAAGGCGACGTGACTGCTTTGCTCCTACTCGATACAAGGTGATCAGTCTCCACAGGCAGTTACAGTCGACAACGGCTGATTAACTCAGTATCCCCAAGCAGCTAATATCGACTACAAAGTTATATACAAACAGGCGTGTGGCCTCCGGAGAGGCCTGTTGCAGGTCTTTTAAGTTGACGCCGTATATGAGGATGGGGCCCAATCTGTGATGAATTCTAATGATGAATTAATTAACCAATGAAGGTTAAAAACACCGACCCGGCCGGGAATCGAACCCGAGACCCTCAGGACCGAAGACCGGCACACTAACCAATTAGCCATGGGGCCGGAAAAACTCGTGCATCTCTCTTCAGGCGTACCCTCAATGGAGGTGAGCTGTAGGTACCATTTTAACCACATACCAGTCCTCCTGTCATTCCTAAATTTCTGGCAGTACCAGGGATCGAACCCGGGCCACCGAGGATGGCAGGTACGGAGGCGGACTACAAAGTGATTATCTATTACGATTCATTACCTGGAGTCGAATAAGGGTACTTCAGTCACCTTGATAACTAACAAACACTGCAATGTAGTGGAAACATTTGCAACAAACAAAAAGATGTTGTATAGGACAAGAAATTAAACAGCTTTTTCTAATGTTTTTTTGTATTTTTGTTTGTTTTTATGATATCAGTTTTGCCCCTGGGTGAACTCTTTGTTCGTGTTCGACAGTCCACTTTTTGGCGATGTGATCTTTGTATGTAGGTCACTGGAGGTGTTTTTGAACTTCTTCTGTAATAAAGTGCACTGAAGTATGTAACTTTTGTGGCGCTGTACTTCAGAGAAAACTTAAATGTATTGTATCTATTGAACTCTTCAAGGTCCATAAAGGATACCTACCTTCCTTAGCTATTAGCAACCTGCGTGATGTCTGTCTTTTGGGTCGTTTACGGGTTCTTCGTCACTTGCTTACGTATTAGGCGGGTTTCAGTAAAATTTAATCTATCTACAAAATTATAAATCAAATTATAAAAATCTTGGTATATTCAAGAAATAATTTGAATGTGAACTTTAAACAAGACATTATAACTCGCACTCAAACTTGTTCGATCAACACACTCAACACTAATAATTACAATGCAGAGGAGAGATGTATTGGTTTTAGAAGTTTTAACTTAACTGCCTGATGGGCATCCTTACTAGAAACCACTGTCACAAGTTAAGAGTGAAGAAAAGAAAGTCTGGAAATCCTTAAATTCGGCTTCCATGTGAGACTACGTGTACCATCATAATGATTCGTGATGATCCAACCCTCGTAACACGAACTCTGGACTCTTGGTATAATTAAGGCAGTCCATTCGGTATGTGCCACACAGTGGTTGCACGGCATGGACCCTTAATTGAATCGATGTGACCTGCGACTATGTCATGGACCGACATCTAACTTTGCAATTTACGTTAAAGTCATTGCGGATGATGACCGCAAGGAAAATGATGCTATAATGGCAGATGGCCTTAATCTATGTCAATGAGGTTGATGACCCCATGATCATCCAAATGCTAAGCTGAAGGCTAAACACAATTAAGTTAGAGTAGTTGATGGCCAAGGTTTCCACTTTAATAATCCCAGCACATTTAATGTTCAATCAATCATAGTCAAATAATACAACAACAATAACAATGCTCACAATCTGTGTGGCAATAAAATCGTTTATATTCGGGCACGTCACCTTAATCGTTACGTTAACAATTATTTTTTTCCTGCAAAATACACTAAGATTTCCAGAGTACATTTTTAAGATTTCCAGAGTACATTTTTAAGATAATCACTTGGTTTTAAGTTATTTCTCAAATACGGTTTCCACTGAGTTTAATAATTTAATAAATTGAAATGATTTCTATAAATCCTAATTAACAACATATTTCAATGGTTTCTTTAACAAGTCCCTACTCAATTGTATTGTCGTAATTTTGTTATAACATTTATCGACACTTCGTGGAGGCTGAAAAAGTACATTTTATTTCCGATATTATTTATTTCATGACGTCAAACCACAAGTTTAATTTAACAGTAACAATTATCAGCACTCGCTTGGATACCCCTAATTATTAAGTACTGAAATCTGCACAAGTGAACTTTTCGTAAAATAAGCCAACACTGTGTCACCTCCCAACATGACATTTAAAATAATGCTTTGCGCATCCCTCAATAATAAAATGAATAACTACCACCAATGCTCTATTTTGGACATCCCTCGAAATGGTTACATCCGCTCATTTTTGTCTCATTTCCTTCGCTTCAAATATACGTCCAAATCTCGGTTAAACAAGTTAATATTACAGAATGCGATCTAACAACATACACTACACATTACTCAGTGATAAGAACTTCGATTAGTTTCTTACAAAATTACGAGCTCCATTCTAAAGAAAACAATCTGATCTTCAACACGTTGACTATAAAAACAGCAAATTACTGTTATCTTCCAAGCAGCGGTCTCCCTGATCAGCTGTCCAGCGGAGCGAGCCACCCTCTTGTCTTCGCTTTGATAGGAAACATACGTTCTATTCACGTTTTAACTGGTCTTTAAAGAATGATATATACGATCTTGCTGATAAAATTACAAATACGACAATCCTGGCCCAAACAGATTATACGCAGAGATTTACTTTAAGATGTCACTCAATATTCGTACATATCACGAACCTACACTTTTACGTGGGATCCATCACAACTTCCATTTCAAAACATTAGACAAATAAATCCCTCGGATTCACACAGAATCTCCCGGCATCATTTACAGGCTACCAACCACCTGATTTACAAAATCCTACCTCAACTCACATTTAGCAAGACTTGACCACTTGCTAAAACACGACAAAAATCTAGACGACATTAAAATGGAATACAACTCTTAGGATACACAACGTTGTACGCACACAAATACTCTGATAATGAAAAATCTCCGCATACCGTGACCTCGTATTTCTGAACTGGATTTCACAAAAATGACTGTCAAAATTTACTGTTATTTCCATCGTCAGTTATACACAGTTTAAAACGGACATATAAATAGCAATCCCTTCGTAACATGTATTTATCGATCTCGCCTCGTAACTTTCCTTAATAAAAATTTAAATTGCTCCACACGACATCGTGCTTTCATTCGACTGAAAATGAGTAACCACGGATTTCTTATATAACTTTCGTCATAATATCAAACAGAAAAATTTCACATCAGATTAAAGATCTTAACTTGACACCACAAATACGGAAAAATAAATGCACGGAAATGACAATCTACTTCAGACATCATATCGTTTCATCACCATCACTTGACTATTTTACAACTCTTCACACGGTACTTCGCAAAAATTCCTCATTTTATCCAAGCGTTAAAAAATACAAATGACCTTTCGTCATATTTCTGACATTTCACGAAAATAAATGGATGACCAAACTGCGTCACAAAATACACATACAAAATAAACGGTGACATCATGAAACAAATATACAGGTGGTTACGGTAATCATTCACCTACCTTGAACGTACGCCAGCTTCCATTATGTGAGTTCACCAGTAACTCTCTGGAATTTATTTAGCCATTTTAACACTTTTGGCTTTACAGGTCATTTCATTCATCTTGATTCACCTGAAATAAAGGCACATAAAAATATCCTTCTCTCGATATTTTCGCGGACATAACACGACTGTTATAATATCGATCGCACACACAATACTCTTTTTGTGCTACTGGCTTTACGTCACACCGACACAGATAGGTCTTATGGCGACGAGGCAATACTTTCAACACGACGTTATTAAAATTTCACTTTTAAGACTGCGGCCTACAATGACCGTCCTTTTACATGTTTATTAAATACACGGTACAACAACAACAAAAAACTATCTCCACTTGGAGACGATACTCCAGCCACATAGGCCAAAATCTAAGTTCTCAGTTGGACTTTTGATAATCGCCGAGAAATTGTACAACAGTATGAGGTTCCTCCTCTAGCTTACGAATTTTTCTTTGCCGCCAAGAATATTACTTATATTTTCCGACCTTGTGGAAATGTATTAAAGGCAGGTTTTACAGTAACCCAGTATTTGCTAATTTAATAGTGACATTGTTTATGAACATTTACGATTATTTCGTAACAAATTGATTGGTTAAATGACCTCGTTTGATATGCACTATAGTTTTATGACGTGACGTAGGTTGAACAGACACGCGCGTCTTTCGCCAATTTTCCTTGGGAACTGCTTAGCAATCTAAAATGCGTATTACTAAAGACCAATTGTCTCACATATAATTATAGGACATTTATTATATAAGTTTCGCTGCTAATTCGTTTTAAACAATATACTTAACAAACCAACACTTTCATAGTATCACTGCTCCATTTATACGTGCGAGTGACGTCATTTTTCTTAGCTTGATAAAGAGAGCCATTCTCCCCCATGCCACGTGCCGTTCCGATGAGAAAAAATGTATCAGAGCTCCTCATTTCGATTAATATGGGGCCTCATGTGGTAACTTTAGGACTCTGATTTCTTATGACGCAAAGGTCATGGGTTCAGTATTGTAGTAAAATTGTTACTCTTATCCTTTCTAAGCAAGTCTCACTGGGCAAAATGGAATTAGAAATAAATGGTCTGTGTTTGTGTCCTATACAACCGCTCTAAGTTTGTCGGTCTAATTTTTTGTACATCCTTTATTGTACATGGAACAATGATCAGGTCCAAACCGGACGAATAACGTAATATTATTTCAACAGAGCGTGGAAGATTCAACTCTAATATAAAAATGTAGTTTACCAGTACCACAGTACTTCAGAGACCTAACTTGACTGAGATCTTCTTTAAAATGATAATTCCTGGAAACCTAGTTCCTGGAAGAATGTTCAGATACGACTTTGATGATGAACGTTTATTTCTGGAGTAGACTTCATCATGTCTCTTGTTAGCGAATAACTGTGCCATCCGCTGTCAGGGGTGATGTGTACAGATAAAGAGGGCGTAGGTTCTCTGACCTCGAATACCCTGTTTCAGTTCCCTGCCAGGCCAGGCCAAGGAATTTTACCTGTATCTGAGTGCTGGGCAGAGGTCCATTCTGCTTACGTGAGAACAGTTGAGGAGCTGGCTGACGGTGAGGTAGCAGCCCCGGTCTTAAAGGCCAGGATTAACTGCCGAGAGGATTGGCGTCACCTCGTAGCCTGCAGGCCTTCGGACTGAGCAGCTGTCGCTTGGTAGGCCAAAGCCCATCAGAGCTGTAGCGCCATTGGGTTTGTTCGTTCGTAGGCCGCTAATTATTGTATTTAACTGTATACATCCCCCATAACACCACGTAAAAATATTTACATTTGAAACAACTAACAGAAAATAATGCATAAGTTACATGACGATAAAGCAACTCACGAAAAAAAAAATGGGATAAACTGAAGGAATAAGGTAAAATGAAATGCATTGTGTTTATTAATGATTGTAAAAGCGCGCTGGGTTGCTGACTTGGGAAGGCGAGAACGTGCCTAGGGTAGTAATAACGAAGGGTTCTGTACGCAGGAAGGAAGTACGAGATGTGCTTGCAATAACAGAGGATGTAATAGACAGAGATAGAGTTAGGAAGTGTAGTGCTTCGATAAGCTCCCACAGTACCATCATACTAGTACCTAACGGTGGGAGTAGTGAACAAGTGCTTAAAAGAACGGTCTGCAAGATTGATTACGTTATTTTGTTCTCGGGCGTTACTGTATTCACCAACCTATACTGTATAAGTGACAATTGAACTAAGTTTAATGAACTTACACATTGTATTATATATAAATACTGAAATAACAATTCATTCTAATCTCAAATTTGTTTTTCTAAAATAAAGGCTGGTCATGCTAACACATCTGACAGTTAGCAAGTGATGAGATGTAAACATGTTGGATATTTGGTGAAATACGTGAAACATTAAGGGCAGTAGCGTAAAAAAGAAAGGGAGTAATTTCCCCGATCATACTTAGGTAGTATTGAATGTTTAAGATAGATGTAGTGCAAGTATTATAAACTGACTTCGAAGAAGAACTTGTTTTTAATAGGAAGACAGACCTGTCACACTCGTTTTTACATTGGATGTTATGTGGTGAGTTCAATTAATTCTATGTTTTCAAGCCTCTTTTTAAAATTAGTGCACGATACATTTCTCTATACCTCTCTAGTGATACGAACATACTTGGTTTCAAGTCTTCATGAGTCCATCGATAGCAGTTATGGTCATGAGTGCCCAATTCCACCGAGTTATCCCCGTACATAGCAGCTCTCTCACAAATAATACCTTCTATAACTTAAATTTATTTCAGTAATATAATCCAGATGAAAACGTTCAGCCATTGATATTTGCTATATTTCAATACTTTCATCAACTATCCCCTAAAGCTGAAGTATAGGCAGCGCTAATTTTGTGATTGATCTCTACATGTATGTGGGGTGTTTAACAAAGGTGATAAAACCGTGTTCGTATCACTCGGAGGTACATTCTTCGTTAGGAAGTCATGATTGTAGGAACGAGACTTCCATTTCTAAAGGAGCACATAATCCTGAAGCTCATTCATCTTCACTACTAGTTTAATTCCTAATAATAATTTCGTGTGGCTATTTCCAGCCGAGTGCAGCCCTTGTAAGGCAGAACCTCCGATGCGGGTGGGCGGCATCTGCCATGTGTAGGTAACTGCGTGTTACTGTGGTGGAGGATAGTGCTATGTGCGGTGTGTGAGTTGCAGGGATGTTGGGGACAGCACAAACACCCAGCCCCCGGGCCATTGCGATGAAACAATAAAGGTTAAAATCCCCGACCCGGCCGGGAATCGAACCTGGGACCCTCTGAACCGAAGGCCAGTACGCTGACCATTCAGCCAACGAGTCGGATAGTTTAATTCTTGGGGACGAAGGTGACATAACCACTCTAGCCCACTCGTGCTGAGGCTGCAAATGGTGGAAATCTTGACCTTCTGTATAGGGGCGACTTTGCTAGCACGTATGAAATCAAAATTAGGTGTCACAATTTTCAAGAAATACATACGTCTTACACAGCCACTCCCTTAAAAATGATTCTTACATACTGTTCCTTTTCAGCCTATTAAGAAACAACAACAAATTGAAAATTCGAGGCTAGAATGCCTGAAACATTAACTCCAGAATGATGTTTCAGGCTAAAGAGCCTGCAAGGAACTGGAATATCGTCTTTTCAGGGTTGTGGTCGGTTAGTCGTTATCCTCTTGATCCTAAGGAGGTGGGTGCGATTCTGGCTGAGGTCAGTGCCCAGTTTGGTGTCATTGGGTTCTGGCACGTTTACGAAGTCCCACCGAACACAATTCTGACACACACACAGCCCCCTCACCACAGAATCGAAGAGGCATTAAACACACTTCTCTTATTATTATTATTATTATTATTATTACTATTATTATTATTATTATTACTAGCAGTTTCCAGCTGGCTCCGCCCGCAATGTACAAAGTATGGTGTTGTTCGTTACTATCCTCACGGATATATTTATAAAGTCTCGAGTTAATGAAATAAAGTACATGATCTGCTGTGGTAATAGAATGTAATATTATGTCAACAAAACACTTGAAAATACATCACACAAAGAAATTCAATTAAACGTTCCTTGGAACAACACTATGCGCCAAACTGTTTAAAAAGTCCTTCTGAGATCTTCGTCATGGAGACAAATGTACTCATAACTTTTCCCAGAATGTACCAATTTAAGTAGTTGTTACCTCAAAAGAAAGCGCTTGATCCACTGAGTGGTTTTTGACCCAAACCAACTGCGTACCTCAATTACAACGAATGATATGATTGCTTCAATGAGAATAAATGTAGAAGAAATGAGACGTCAAGTTGAATGTGCACTCATAACATTCCTCA
Organism: Anabrus simplex; assembly: GCF_040414725.1. Classification (NCBI taxonomy): domain Eukaryota; kingdom Metazoa; phylum Arthropoda; class Insecta; order Orthoptera; family Tettigoniidae; genus Anabrus; species Anabrus simplex. Next base: position 1,047,613,685 of record NC_090266.1, read on the forward strand.
GAATCAACCAATTTGAATAGTTAAGAGCTGATATGAAAGAGCTTGATCCACTGAGTGTTCTTAGGCTAAAACGAACTCCATGCCTCAATTAGAACCAAATATATTATTGCTTCAAAAAGACAAAAAATTGAACAAATCAAATAATTTGAGGAAGGTGGAAGTTAAGCGATTTATAGTACCTGATGACAAATCTGTGCACGAATACCCCTCAGTTAAAAAAATGAAGGAAATCGACCGACAGAATGGCCGGACAGACTGACTTTAGTTTTCATAAGTGTTTTTAATATATAGATTATTATTATTATTATTATTATTATTATTATTATTATTATTATTATTAGTAGTAGTAGTAGTAGTAGTAGTGGTAGAGACCGAGCTCGATAGCTGCAGTCGCTTAAGTGCGGCCAGTATGCAGTATTCGGGAGATAGTAGGTTCGAACCCCACTATCGGCAGCCCTGAAAATGGTTTTCCGTGGTTTCCCATTTTCACACCAGGCAAATGCTGGGGCTGTACCTTAATTAAGGCCACGGCCGATTCCTTCCCACTCCTAGCCCTATCCTGTCCCATCGTCGCCATAAGACCTATGTGAGTCGGTGCGACGTAAAGCAACTAGCAAGATTTACTGTCACGGAAATAACTACTACGGGACAAAATTCTCGCACTTTGGCGTGTCCGAATACCGTAAAAATAGTTCCTGAGACGTAAAATCAATAACATTATTATTATTATTATTATTATTATTATTATTATTATTATTATTATTATTATTATTATCTCTCCCTCACACACACACAGACTGACTGATGGAGGTAGTCGACTAACATAGACATTCGCTTCTCATTTCGCTTTTGAAATCCAATAATTATTCATCTCGTCGGTTTACACGTGTAGTTTATTTATTTATTTATTTATTTATTTATTTATTTATTTATTTATTTATTTATATAGCAGTTGAGCCTCCGTGGCTCAGGTGGCAGGGCGCCGTCCTCTCACCGCTGGATTCCGTGGTTCGAATCCCGGTCATTCCATGTGAGATTTGTGCTGGACAAAGCGGAGGCGGGACAGGTTTTTCTCCGGGTATTCCGGTTTTCCCTGTCATATTTCATTCCATCAACACTCTCCAATATCATTTCATTCCATCTGTCATACATTAATCATTGCCCCGGGGGAGTGCGACAGACTTCGGCAGCCGGCGCAGTTCCTATCCTCGCCGCTAGATGGGGGCTTCATTCATTCCATTCCTGTCCCGGTCAAATGACTGGAAACAGGCCGTGGATTTTAATTTAGCAGTTATCAGATACAGGTACGAAACACTACATTTTAAACTGACTCTACAGTATAACAATATAAAGCGTTAACAATAAGAAAACAAACGGTAAACTTTAACAAAGAACGGACTTAATATTAACAAATTCATTTGAAATTAAGTAACAAATAAATAACATATAATAACATCTGTGATTATAGTAATGATCTGGCCAGGTTGTTAGCAGAGAATGGAGAGTTTACTCATATAGTAGAAGGTTCAGTTTAGTTTTGAAGAGGTGATAGAGAATTAAGAAGTCAGTTTCATGCAGGGCATTTGCAGTTGTGGGAAGACGACAGAATATGAAGCGTTACTGGAGTGTTAGGCGCACAGGAGGAATATAGAATAGTGGTCACCTTCGGATCTTACGTGGATGTACATGTAATGGGAAATGATGTAACAAAGATGTGCATTTAAGGGCACCATTAACAAATTTCTGAAGAAAACAGAGATCTGTGTACTGTAGACGTTTCCCCAGGTTCAGTGTGGAAATATGACAGGATTTGGTTGGTAGTATACTGTCTCAGGTCGGGGTTACGAGCTTTCACAGTGTACGCAAAGAATGAGAATACGCGGTCAATTTTATAGACATTTGTGGGGGTAGCTGATGACCAGACGGGGGAGCAGAAATCAATGACAGGACGAACGTAAGTACAGAAGTATAATTTAAGACTGTTTAAGTGAGGAATTTCAGTAAATCTTATCGAAAGTCCAAAAGACCTCATGCGACGGGATTTAACTTGGTCTACATGAAAAGAGAAATTTACTTTGCTATCATGAAATATTCCAAGATCTTTAACATGAGCAGCAGCTGGAGTAACTGGAGTTACTGCGACTACCAGGTGTATGTTTAAGTCTTCTCCGGTTTCAGTAAGCGATGGTGCCAGTGAACAGTACGCAGGGTATCAATTTGACACATACTTCAGTTTGTTCGTCTGACATTATTCCACCAACACACACAAGTTGAGTCCGCCAAACACTAGTTTCTGTGTTGTATCGATCAATGATCATGTCGAAGTTTGTTGCCTGAAAAAGAACATTTGCGGCACGCATTTGCTTTCCTTATTTAACCAAAGAAAAAGGCTGTGAAAAGTCATCGTTTGCTGGTAGAAACACATGGTGAATACGCTCCATCGATTAGAACATGTGAGACATGATTTCGACAATTTAAACGTGGCTATTTCAATGTGAAAGGCAGTGCGCGCTCTGGATGATGACCCAACTCAAACTCAACAGAAGTTGACACCAGCATTAAATGTGTCACAAGAAACAATGAGAAGACGTTTACGAACAATCGGGAAGATCAGTAAACTCGGTAAATGGGTCCCACACGATTTGAATGAACGGCAAATGGAAAATCGCAAAGTCACTTGTGAAATGCTGCTTCAACGCCACGAAAGAAAGTCATTTCTGTGCCGAATTGTGACGGGTGACGAAAAATGTATATATTTTGAATCCCCGAAGGGGAGAAAATTCTGGCTGTCACCTGGCGAAGCCGGTTATTCAACAAAAAGGGCAAAAGCATCGGCAGGAAGACCATGCTTTGTGTCTGGTGGTACCAGAACGGTATTCTGTATTATGAACTATTGGAAGCTCGGCGAAACCGTTAATGCACAGCACTATCGCCAACAAATGATTAATTTAAATCACGCATTGATCGAATGACGACCGGAATTGGCCAGAAGACATGGCAAAGTGATTTTCTTACACGACAACGCGCCGTCTCACACAGCAAAACCAGTGAAAGACACTTCGAAATCGCTTGGATGGGACGTCATGCCACACCCGCCGTACCCTTCCGACCTGGCGCCATCTGACTACCACCTCTTCTTATCAACGGGGCACGCGCTCGCAGAGCAGCACTACAACAATTTCGAGGAAGTTGTAAAATGGCTCGACGAATGTTTTGCCGCAAAATACAAGCAGTTTTTCTGGTATGGTAGTCATAACTTACCTGAAAGATGGACGAACTGTGTAGAAACCGATGCCCAATATTTTGAATAAACAAAAAAATATAATTTCCCTTGAAAATTACGTGGTTTATTTCCACAAAACCCGGGAAAAACTTTCGCATACACCTGGTATGAGCACGATATCAACAGTAATATAAAAATGGAAGCTTTATTTTTCCTTCCCGGGCTGAGATTCCCAGACGGTTGAGGCTAGTCTTCTGACATCAACTTCGCAGGTTCGATCCTGGCTCAGTCCGGTGGTATGTCAGCCTCGTGTCGGTAGATTTACTGGCACATGAAAGATCTCCTGCGGGAGTAAATTCCGGCAACTCGGCGTCTCAGAAAACCATAAAAGTAGTTAAAGGGACGTAAAGCCAATTACATTATTATTATTATTATTATTATTATTATTATTATTATTATTATTATTATTATTATTATTATTATTATTACCGACTCGTTGGTTTCGACCAACGGGACTCGAAGCGGCTAACCACGGTGTCAGACCGTTTTGAATTCAACGCCTTAACGATCACGACCACCAGGCGTGCATTATTATTATTATTATTATTATTATTATTATTATTATTATTATTAATTTTTATTTTGTGTGTGTATGTCACGTACCGCCAAGAGGGAGTGTAAATCATGTTCCTTTTTCCTTCAGTGTTTCTGGGAATATTTATTCTCGTGATTGGTAGCCAGAGTTATGAAAGAGGCCTAAAATTGGTACTTTTCCAGCGTTCCCCTGTAATTATTGTTATAACATTCAAGCAAATACACTTTAAAGTTGTCGAAGATATGTTTCCGTGAACTACGATTGAACTTTTAAATGTGAACGGTTGGGGAGACCCAAAAATCAATACAGTCTTACAATAACTCTCAGTGATTAATTATATTTACAAATAACACAGTACATGTTTCGGCTCGTAAGAGCCATCTTCAGATGTTCAAATAGTCTGAAATAAAATAGCCATAAACAAGACATTTGTCTTCAAGTACATTCAACTTGAATATTAAAGTAAATTCACAGTCCAAATTAAAATGTAAAAATCGAAAGACTTCGTTTCTTCAAATTACTATAGTCCCATTTTAAAGTTAAAACATACACCTCTCGTGCAATATTTGTTAATAGAAACTTCTGTTGCCGGCACGCGTCAATAGAAGAAGGAAATACTCCTCAGAATTTGAATCCTATGGCTGTATTAAATTGTACGGAACTTTTTCATTTGTAAAAATCTAGTACAAACAAGTATCCGTATTTTGTTCCTTTATGAATTTATTTCAGGATTCAAGTTGAAATGAAATAGCGTATGGCTTTTACTGCCGGGAGTGTCCGAAGACAAGTTCGGCTCGCCAGATGTAGGTCTTTTGATTTGACTCCAGTAGGCGACCTGCGCGTCGTGATGAGGATGAAATTATGATGGAGACGGCACATACACCCAGCCCTCATGCCAGAGAAATTAACCAGTTAGGGTTAAAATTCCCGACCCTGCCGGGAATCGAAGCCGGGACCCCTGTGACCAAAGGCCAGCACGCTAACCATTTAGCCACGGAGCCGGACAGGATTCAAGTTGAATGTACTTGATACATAATATGTACACTATGTTTTTAATGGGTTAGACCTTTTTTTGATAGTTATGTTTGTCCACACCATCCTGTAGACAATGCCTAATTTATGGCTATTTTAATTTAGACTATTTGAACAGTTGCAGATGGCCCTTAGGAGCCGAAATATGTTCTGCTTTCTCGTAAATATAATTGATCACTAAGAGTGAATGTGTCCGCCTCTGTGGTGTAGTGGTTAGCGTGATTAGCTGCCACCCCCGGAGGTCCGGGTTCGATTCCCGGCTCTGCCACGAAAATTTGAAAAGTGGCACGAAGGCTGGAACGGGGTCCACTCAGCCTCGGGAGGTCAACTGAGTAGAGGTAGGTTCGATTCCCACCTCAGCCATCCTGGAAGTGGTTTTCCGTGGTTTCCCACTTCTCCTCCAGGCGAATGCCAGGATGGTACCTAACTTAAGGCCACGGCCGCTTCCTTCCCTCTTCCTTGTCTATCCCTTCCAATCTTCCCATCCCTCCACAAGGCCCCTGTTCAGCATAGCAGGTGAGGTCGCCTGGGCGAGGTACTGGTCATTCTCCCCAGTTGTATCCCCCGACCAAGAGTCTGAAGCTCCAGGACACTGCCCTTGAGGCGGTAGAGGTGGGATCCCTCGCCGAGTCCGAGGGAAAAGCCGAACCTGGTGGGTAAACAGATGATGATGATGATGATGATGATGATGAAGAGTGAATGTGAGGCTGTATTGATTTGGTGAATCTCAACAACCGTTATAATTTAAATTTCGGAGTCAATACAGAACAAGGATTAAGTTTTTAACTTGTAATACGATTGGACTATTCATCTCGGGGCTTGGATGTTACTACCACAGTGTTCAGATAGTGAGAGACAAGTATCCTAGGATAAAGAGGGTCTCGTTCGTGTGCAGACAGTGGAAGTGAACCGGCAGAATTTTTGTAGGAATGCTGCGCACGGTTGCCTTGACACTGAGATGAGATCCACAAATCGCGCTCGACGTGCCAGTAATTGCTTACAAGCCTTGCGCCCACGTTGGGAATGTCACACAGTTTAGTACACTGTAATATAGCCAACAACCTCTAGACAAAACAACTACGACATGATTCAAACTGAAACGATGTTCCTCGCTCAATGTGAAAGTAATCTTACGAACTTCAAGCTACTGTAGTGTTCCTTTAAATAAATCAAATGGGCTGAAGCAAACATTTCGAAACAAAAGTAATTAAAAGTCGACGAAATCCATCGTGGATGCAGGAGCGCTTTGTATACATCTATACTAAATGCACGTTACAAATTAACAAAGATAGTCTTGTTGTTGTTGGTTCTCATTTATAAATTCGCTCATCCGCGTCCTGTACGCCTATATTTTAAAAAAATGGCCTGGAAATATATATAAAACTGACGGGGAATAAACCCTTGTTAATGAATAGGAGATCTGCCCATCACAGGAAATGCTGGAAACCGTAATTTTGATGCACTAATCGGTTGCTGAGAGCCTCCGTGGCTCAGACGGCACCGCGTCGGCCTCTCACCGCTGGATACCGTGGTTCAAATCCCGGTCACTCCATGTGAAATTTGTGCTGGACAAAGCGGAGGCGGGACAGGTTTTTCACCGGGCACTCCTGTTTTCCCTGTCATCTTTCATTCCAGCAACACTCTCCATTCTCATTTCGTAGCTTCTATCAGTCATTAATACATCACTTTGGGAGTGGCGACCCCATCGTAATAATAGCCTATATATGATTCATTCATTACATCCCTGACCCGGTCACTGACTGGAAAACAGGTTGTAGGTTTTCATTTTCAATCGGTTGCTGACTCATGTCTGTGCGTGCCTGTCTCTCGCATCTCCCGTGTACGTCACTGTGTCATTACGTGTGAGTGAGAGTTGGTTGTGCGGTTAGGGACGCGCAGCTGTGAGCTTGCATTCGGGAGAGAGTGGGTTCGAACCGCAGTGTCGGCAGCCCTGGGATGGTTTTCCGTAATTTCCCATTTTCACACCAGGCAAATGCTGCGGCTGTACCTTAATTTAAGCCACGGTTTCTTCTCTCCCTATCCTAGGCCTTTCCTATCCCATCGTCGCCATAAGGCCTATCTGTGTCGGTGCGACGTAAATCAAATTGAAAAGAAGTGTTGCCTCAATTTCGCGACACACACGTCAAATAAAGAGCCAAGACCTGCCAAGATGACTACTGATCAGCAAGATGGCTTGCTGAGTATCACTCTCAAGCGGTCAAATGTGTACAAGTTCGAGGGTAAGCATCTGGTGACTTCACGCGCATATCACTCAGAAGGACTCATGGAGTTCTGCTTCGACTTCTTTAGCCCCACCGCAGTGTAGGGGAAGCGTATCTGCCTCTTATCCAGAGGGCAAGGGTTCTATTCCCAGTAAGGTCGGGGATTTTTACCTGGATCTGGTGGTTGGTTCAAGGTCCATTCAGCCTACGCGATTACAGTTGAGGAGCTAGCTGAGCTATTTGGCAGTGAGATAGCGACCCCGGTCTAGAAAGCCAAGAATAACGACCGGGTGGTCGCTTGGTAGGCCATGGCCCGTGGGGTTTGTTTGTCACTCAACTCGTACGCAAAAGAGTCAAATGGTTGGATAATCTAGGAAGCGGTATTTTCGTATTTAAGAGAATGGGCACCAAATGTAATCATACATTAATGTGAAATACTGTAATTTTGTATAATCTAAGATTATTTTACTCCAAGCTAAGTTGAGAAGTGAGAAACGGACACCTTTAGTAAATAACGTTCTAGATAGCAGGATGATTATTACGTGTGTTATGTTGACTGTGAACTCAAAAAGAAAACGGAGGAATAGAATGTCGCAAATCCCTAAGATTACCTTTTTTTCATTCACACTTGGACTTTTCTTCCGATAATTCGAGTGAATAATGAACAGGGAGAATATATTCATCAGGACACAGTCACAATTGAAAACCCTATGAAATCCTGTAGTGATGAAGTGTTAGAGATGACGTTTTGAAGAGGAGTAGCCAGTTGGAGAACAAGATAAAATCGTCATGTGGTAAGGATTTCGAACGTATTTCAAGTATGCATGTTACTTTCCCATAATAGTGCGGACCAGAATTTGAAGTTAAAAATTCTAATGTTTTATTATTACTTTCACATACGGTAATATTGAAATTCAAGGTGCTAACATTAAATAAGCATAGAATGGATAAAATAATTATTTGAACAAATTTGAACTTTTCCCATAACATTAATAAAATAGGCTGATCTTAACTAATTTTCCGGCCCCGGGTTCGATTCCCAGCCAAGTCAGGGATTTTTACCTGGACCTGAGGGCTGCTTCGAGGTCCACTCAGCCTACGTGATTAGAATTGTGGAGCTATCTGACGGTGAGATAGTGGCCCCGTTCTAGAAAACCAAGAATAACGGCCGAAAGGATTCATCGTGCTGACCACACCACACCTCGTAATCTGCAGGCCTTCGCGCTGAGCAGCGGTCTCTTGGTAGGCCAAGGCTCTTGAAGGGCTGTAGTGCTATGGGGGGGGCGGGAGGGATCTTAACTAATTTGCATGCGCTGAACATGAAAATGACAGTGAGAAGTTCGTAACACGGCACGTTTTTGTGTTATAGAATTTACTTGACACATTGAATAAATCAGGATTTATGATCTATTGAAAATTACTTTGTTCTCATTTTTGTATTTAAAGGGTAGCTTAGATATGATAGAACTGGTATATTAATAACTGACCAGCTATCAAGACTTTTAAGAACTACTCTTCGTGCAATAAAATAGAGAAAAATACCTTATTTTTCTCTTATGTGAACTGGAATCTTCCTATTGTAAAACCAGCAATAATCGCCCATCACCGGAACATCCCATCTTCCTTGATACCGTTTCTGTATTGTAGCAATGTCTGGGTTTAATCGCTCTCCCTGCTCATCACTTACAGTCCCAAGTTCTCAGGAAAGATGTCTAAATGTGGATGTAAGAAGTGCATCTTCAGTGACATACGGCAGCCCATTTCTTTGTAGTTTCTTAGTAACGTCTCTATTAATTGACGAAAATTTTCTTCCTTGTGATTCCCTAAAAACTCTTTGACAACAGATGCAGAAGATTTCTATGCTCGTAATTCCTTAGGGTTAAGTTCTTCTCTAAAATGCTGTCCTTCAAAAGTTTCTAATTTGTGGACAGACAAATATGCCATCTTTTAATTTAGCATCGCTAATTTTCCTGACAGAGCCTTTAAGTACTGAAAGACTTCTCCACACTTTAACTAGAGCTTTCACAAAAAATTTAATTAGCCCTAGTTTTATATGCAGAGGTGGAAGAAGTACTCTTTCGCGTTGCACTAGTGGAGGATATTTAATATTATGTCCACCAAAAATACAACCTTTTCTGATAGGCCAGTCCTTCACCACATACTGCTGTGCTGTTGCTCGACTGTCCCACAAACATAAAAAACAACAAAACTTAGTAATCACTCCTTGTAATCCAAGCAACAAGCTATTGCTTTCAAATCGCCACAAATTGCCCAGCGATGTTCATTATAATTTACTGCATTCAAAATTAGTGACATGTTTTCATAAGTTTCTTTCATAGCGACTGAATGAACCACTGGAATGGAAGGTTTTGTATTGCCATTGCGTAATAAAACTGCTTTTAAGCTTAGTTTTGATGATTCGATGAACAGTCTCCATTCTTCTGGATTGTATTCAATATCTAATTCATCCATCAGCCCGATCACACTATTGCACGCACAAACAGAATTCTCCATTGCAAAAATGTAGTCAGCTTATCACTTCGTTTTCTGAACACTGAAATCTTGATATCTCTTGCTAATAAGTTCTATTCTTGTAATCTACAACCCAATAGTTCAGCGTGTTGCTTGGATAGACCTACAGTCACTCCCATAAATATTCGGCCGCTGATAAAATCCGCGAAAAAGTGATGACAATAATGCACCCATTAGCCGAATGTGAAACCAAATGTGTCCAAGTTATGAAACTACATTTGGTTGCTTAGGCCGAAGAGGAATCACGGAACATTGATGTACAGTATGCTGTAAAAGAAAGGCCATAGTGGACATGGGTGAAATGACACGCCTCAAATATATTCGGTCACCCGAAAAGGCCGGGATTGCCGTTGTGTTCATTGACAGAGACAGGGCAGATAGCGTTGCAAAACGTTCAGTTCAGGAGTGCGGTGCCGCGAGACACGTCGTGCAGAAATCATTTGCTGCAGTGTTGCGGAATGGTATCAAATGGGGTGCAAAAGACAACATAATACCACTTTTGAAGAACGCCAGCTCGTGATATTCCATCGTGCTTAAGGTAAATCGCATAGAAAGATATCGCAGATGCTTAACATAACCAGAACAACAATTGGAGATATAAGAAAGCGATGCAAAAATGAAGACAGAATTGATTCAATTCCCCAGACAGGCAGACCAAGAAGGCGGACACAACGAGAGGAGCGGTTGTGCTTCAGAATGGAAAACGAAATCCGAAAATTAGTGCTCCGAAACTGGCAGCAGCTGTTTAAGAGGAGTGTGGAAATAAAGTGGGTACTGATACCGTGCGAAGAGCACTGCGAAGGAATGAGTTCTTTCGGAGAAGAGCTGGGAGGAAACCATACATTAGTGCAGTAAATAAAAACAAGCGGCTAGAGTTCGCAAAAACCTTCGTACGCAAACCCAGTGCTTGGTGGGAGGATGTGTTATTTGTTGATGAGTCAAAGTTCAATGTCTTCGCGTCGATGGAAAGCAATTTGTGTGGCGGAAACGTCACGAGGAACTGAGAACAAGCAATTTACAAGCAACGGGAAAATTTTTTGGAGGAAGAGCAATCGTGTAGGGGTGTGTAGCATCGAACGGGGTTGGTGCACTGAGTTTCATTGAAGATACTATGACAAAAAAATGGGGGGGGGGGGTATTTGGCTATCCTCAAAAACAATTTGCAACAATTTGCGGAATAACTTGGTATACAGTGTACTTTCAAGTTCTACCAAGATATCGACCTCAAGCACAAGTCGTAACTTGTCAGGGAGTGGCTGTTGTACAACTGCCCGAATGTCTTGAAACTCCACCACAATCACCCGATCTGAACCCCATCGAGAAGGTATGGAGTCGAATGAAGAGAGCTCTGCAATTGCGGCGGCCAAGTTCCTTCAGAGACTTGAAGAGGAGACTGCTACAAGAATGGGCGGCATTAAGCCCTGATTATTTCAAGAAAGTTATCGCCAGTATGACGAATCGACTGGAATAGGTCCTAAAACATCAAGGTGGACCTACAAAGTACTGAATGTGTAACATTGTTGTGAATTATGCGAGTTTATGTTGCTTTTTTGTATAGTGGCCGAATATTTTTGAGGTGGCGCTGGAATTATTGCTTTTATTTAATGTACGACAGAGGGCGTACTAATGAGTGTCAGATGATTTTGAATTACATCACAAGGTTTGTAGAACGTGTTAGTATGTTTTCCTACATGTTTCGTTGTATTAAACGTTGTCATTACAGTGTAAGAATAACTACCCAATAAAAGTGTGTGAAAAATCAGACTGACCGAATATTTATGGGAGTAACTGTAAATCCCTAACTAGATCATTAAGTTCTGCCTCTCGTATCAGATGAGGCATTTTATGATGTTCGGGAATGTAGGTAAGATCAGCGGAAGTTGAAGGGTAGTCTGAGGATTCTGGCTGTTCGTGTTCTACTGGAATGACTTAATCTTCCGCACTGGAGGGGGGATAGAGACGGGAAGCTCTGGACGATGTGGCACGGGTCTTAAGCTGATGGCAGATTAGGATACACAATGTTACCTTAATTTTCCTTGAAAATCCCTCTGTTTTGGTAATACAGAAGTAACAATTTTCCAGATGACTGGCAGGCTGTCGCCAAATCATTGGAACAGCAAAAGACATGTTATATTTTTCCTACAGTCACTCTGTTAACCTCACGTAACACGTTATACAACACACGTGTGGTGCCCAATTTTTACCTCGATCACCTACTTTAAGCCAAAATACAAGTAATGTGCAGAAAATATTTGGATAATTTTCACATGAACGACGAATGCGATCCATTTAACACTCTTGCAGAATAACTACTACCGCACACAACACTTCCACAACCATAACTAAACGTTTCTTGTCTCACAATACAACGGCAAGCAACCATATATTCTTTCCATTAGTCAGTTATAGCCGGATGTGCCTACCATCCGTGCAGACGCATAAGGTAAGGTAAGGGAGTATTCTGCCCGAAGGCAGGTCAGAACCTTCGTAGAGGTGTGCCTGAGCGGGAGTTTACGTACGGTAGGGTGCCTAGTTCCTTTCCGCTCCTCCATTCCCTTGCAATCCTCTTGCAACTCTTCGAGCAGAGCCAACTTCATGAACAATGAAAACATTTACCTTTCACTGCTCCAGGAGACCTTGATGGTCTGTAATGTAGATAACTTTGGTTGGCGTCTGTTTTTTCAGATCTGAAAATAACTGTAAAACAGCAAAAACAGCCTTTAAATGAAAAATGAAATTAATCATTTACGTTTTATTTTCCCTTTTCCCACTTCTGGGGAGGCATACGGCCCCCAAATTCACGTATTGCACAAGGTAAATGAGTACTAGGTTAATTAGTCGAGTAAACGTGTTCCATGATACTTCATGAGCGGCGATGATAGATATTATAATTTAGCTTCAAAAATTAGATTTGGTGTTTTGTACCTTTAATAATGTTATCATTTAGCATTTTTTAGCATTTAACCGTGGATGTGATATTTTTGAATGAAAACTGGTATGTTAAAATGTCAATGTATCAACTTCTAGGTTTTCTACATTTTTCAGTTTAAAATCAGGAAAATAACTAATGGAACAGATAAAATTGAACTGAAGTTATGAACATTAATACTTTGACATGGATCTTCTTGCTCACGTATATCGAAACGTACTCAGAAATCAGTATCAAGGCAGTAAATAATGCCATTTGAACACTCCTATTAAAGGTTTAACACAAATCATTTCAATTTGACTTTCATTTCTCTTTTAGCCTGACATTTAGTGAAAGCATCAATATTCAAGATAATATGGGAAAAATTATCAAGCTGGTTGAAGAAGAGTCAGAACCTACACCAGCCTTCTGATTTAAAGTCAGTTGAAAGTAAAACAATAATACAGGCAGTGTCCACGCTCATGGTGGCTATTTTATTCTTATACATGAAAATGTTTCATAAAAATATTTCGCTCGCGGAAAAACATAAATCACATTTCGTATTTTGTACTCAATTTCACATTTTATCATGGATTGAAATGCCATAATGATACAGCATTTGGCCAACTTTTGGATTTATCGCGGTTGTGAAAATCTACCATCTCTATTCGTTACTCTTTAGTGAATGTTATCCTGTGTATCGGACGATAAATGAAGTTTGAGTTGTAGGAAATCCATCTAAAATGATTTGCACCACTGGACTGGTACAATATATCGTTCCTCTCAAAGCGGAAGTGCTGTCTGCATCGGCCAGTCCCGAGTGTGAAAGTTTCTGAACTAGGTTAATGCCGTGTTTATTACATTACTAAAATGTCACTGGTAGTATATTGGCAGCTTGCGAATGTCAAGGACACGTGACCTCCCATCTCTCGAGATGGCAGTCCTTTATGGCCTTCCCTAGACTTCACACAGTGAGCCTTCTCTTAATTGAAACGAAGCTTATCTCCAGACGATACGTTTATTCCCACTATATTGACGCACCGCGTGAACCAAAGTACACATCAGGGCGTTTTCATTCTCGGTGAATGATTATAGTCCGAATATGCTCATTTATTTGTTCAAGGTTCTTTTTCTCAAATCATTTGATGTAATGTAAAAATTTTAAACTTTAAAATACAGGTGTTATACAAAATACGTAGACGAGTCAGTTTGTTACGCAACAGTGGCAGAGTTAAACACGACAGACCTTGAAGCGTAAAGTATTATAACATTTTGCTTTCTTTGATTTTGCAGTTCACTACAATGCCCGGGAAGTGTGTGAAAAAGCATTCTCTCGTTTTACGTTTAGCATTCTGTACAATTCCTAGTCATTCCATAAAATCCTGGCTTTTGAACATTGCCAATAATATAGGCTACATATTCATTTACCAGTACAGTAGAGTCTCGCTCATCCGACCTTCGCTTATCCGACATTCCGTGTTATCCGACACTGTTAGACTTAATTTCAACTTTTGGTGGAGACTAAATTCAGGCACACCCGCTGTGGAGGGTGCACTGGTCTGAACGCTGGCGGTAGGAGTGGGTTTTTCTCAAGGACAGGTGCAGTGAGTCTTCAGTCATTGTAGTATTGGTTGGGTGCGGATGTTATAGTTTTCATATCCTCTGTGAGTATGGCGAGTAAATGGAAGAAAGTGACTGTTTCTATAGAACGCAAATTGAGTGCATTAAAGAGACTGGACAAAGGGGAAATTCTTCAAAATGTGGCTTCAGATTATGGTGCTGTACGTGTTACAGTAGGAGACTGGAAAAAAACAGAGGGAAGAAATTGAAAAGTTGTGCTCTACCAGAGCAGAGAAAAATGAAAAAAATGTCAGTACGAAAAAGTAAGTGAAGCACTATTTCTTTGGTATGTCAACACCGGGAAAACGGCCTGCCAATATCTGGCAGCATTCTGCAGGAAAAGGCTGTGTATTTCCAGAGGGAGTTTAATGAAGGGAACCCTCATTTTCCTGCCAGTGCTGGGTGGCGTGATCGGTGGCTTAATATCTGTGGAGAAAAGTTTCTTTTCGTAAGACATCTGGAATGTTTTCGTTTAATACTGCATGTACTGTACAATTGAATAGAGCACCGTAAAGCAAGCCTTCCTGTTTGTTTCAGTTCATTTTCAAAGTAATTCTCTATTATCCGACATTTTCGATTATCCGACGTACTCCAGGTCCCGTTTACGTCGGATAATCGAGACTCTACTGTACTTCTATCCTTCCATATTTTGCGAGAGATAAGGATGAAGAAGTGTGTGAAGAAGTAGTAACGAATATAAGGACAGATAGAATGATTAATAAGTCCTGCTGCTTCATTTAGGCGGTAGGCCCATGTTCTCACGTTTCTGGAAAACGTGGGTATGGTGGAATGTGCGACAGTTTATTTATGAAAGATTGGGAAAGTTGACCTAAACAATTACGTGGAGTGAGCCTGGAAACAGCAGGGGCAATCTACACATAGCATGGCTGAGGCCGGTGCAAGGATTGGGATCTAACTTCTGTACAGCTCTTCGTTATCTGCTGTTGCATCTGAGCTCCAAGATGGATACTGAAAAAAGAAGAATAAGGAGACATAGGATAATGAACAATTTCCCAAGAATACCTTCTTCCTACTAGTACTACTACTAAAGTTATGTGTTTTTCTTCAAACTCCTTTTTATGAGATGGAGTTCCTTAATTTGCCCTGAATATGATTACACTTAACATCTCTTTAAATCTACTCCCACTCTTCTTCTTTTTTTTTCAATTTATTCGCGTCGGCACTTGATGAGGGTTTGCTCAAGCTTTTACGGCCGTACGCCCTTCCTGACGCCATCCCTATGCGGAAGGATTTATTCACTACTGCGTGTTTCTTGTGGTGGTTGGCTGTGTGTGTGTGTGTGTGTGTGTGTGTGTGTGTGTGTGTGTGTGTGTGTGTGAAGAGAAGTGTATTGAGAAGAACATAAACGTTTAGTCCCCAAGCTCAAGGATGATGATGTTTCACAATTAACATCTCCGGTGTGTCTGGGAATCGAACCCGGGGTCTTCTGACCCTAAGACCGGTATACTGACCCTTCAACCAA
Organism: Anabrus simplex; assembly: GCF_040414725.1. NCBI lineage: Eukaryota > Metazoa > Arthropoda > Insecta > Orthoptera > Tettigoniidae > Anabrus > Anabrus simplex. Next base: position 1,047,629,300 of record NC_090266.1, read on the forward strand.
GGAGCCAATCTCTATGACTCCACTGACATTGAACTCTCAAGCGATGCGTCTAGATTCCACCTCGAAAACCTAAACAGGAATAGAGGGCCTAATTAACCACACCACATAGTCAGTTAACTAATAAGAACTTTGAAACAATTGATATTTCTAAGTTCCTTTTTCTAACTAATTACCCACATCCTAAGAATACCTTAGTACTAGTAGTCGTAGTTGTACAGTTGTTAATACCATAAACGAGGATATAGACGTCCATGATTGTTGAAACAAATGTGAAAATGAAAACCTACAACCTGTTTTCCAGTCATTGACCGGGTCAGGGATGGATGAATGAAGCAGATATAGGCTATTAGTACGATGGGGTCGCCACTCCCAAAGTGATTTATTAATGAGTGATAAATGCTATGAAATGAGAATGGAGAGTGTTGCTGGAATGAAAGATGACAGGGAAAATCGGAGTACCCGGAGAAAAACCTGTCCCGCCTCCGCTTTGTCCAGCACAAATCTCACATGGAGTGACCGGGATTTGAACCACGGTATCCAGTGGTGAGAGGCTGACGCGCTGCCGTCTGATCCACGGAGGCTCTTGAAACAAATGTATATCATCAAATTTAGTCGAGGAAATATATTAAATATATTACTTTTTTGTGCGGTAAAAACGAAAATAGGTGGCTTTTATGAATTTCTTAACGCAGAATTCGAGAAAAAAATTAGTTTTGGCGTATCACGTCTGGTTTAGTGGCAATTTTACAAAATGTTATTTTGTTCTTACGTAAAATTGTTGATACTTAGTATTGATTTAATTTGATGTATTAATGTAAATTTCAGCTTCGAAAACGTAATCATATTTTGCATGCATTAAATACACATAAATGCTGCTTTGTAAGTAAGTAGATGGTTTGTATTATTTTTTAATGTATATTGAAATTCGTGAAACTGAAGCATAAAGCGCCTTTTTAATTTCGGGTGTACAGTTTCTTTTAAATTAATATAACTGTGCCTTGAATAAAAATTACATGGTTAAACATACATAGTTTTTTACTTACATTATGTGCAGGTTAGATTCACACCTCCGTCTTTTCCCGTTTTCCGTGCAATTTCCGCGTTTTTGAAGTTCCCGAATGATCTCTAGAAGGGTCGTCTCGTGCAATCGACCAACAGTAATCGGCCATCATATTCACATCCCAACGTCCCTGATAGCGTCGTTCTGCATCTTTGAGGTCCTGGTGAAACCTTTCACCTTGTTCTTCACTGACAGCTCCTAAATTTGGAGGGAAATAATCCAGATGCGAAGCTAAGAAATGAAGCTTAAGGCTCATATTACAACTGAGTTCCTTAAACATTACCAACATTTTCCTTACAATTTCTTTGTATTGAGGGTCCTTAATGTTGCCAAGGAATTTAGTCACTACATCTTTGAATGCGTTCCATGCCTCTTTCTCAATTTTGGTCATCGTGTCCTTGAAATTTTTTTCCTTCATCAGTTTACGAATCTGTGGTCCATCAAATACGCTTTCTTTGTTTTTTGCATCTGATAATGAGGGAAATTTAGTGGATAAATATTGGAAGCATAGTCTATTTTTATCTAATGCCTTGACATACTGTTTCATCAATCCTAATTTATGTGCAAGGGTGGAAGTAGAATTTTTTCACGGTCAATAAGACATTCAAGACATTTTTGGATACTGGTTGTAGTTGTTTCCTTTCTGGCCAATTCACTGTTTCCCAATGTTTATCCCATGCCTTGCTATCCCATTCGCATAGGAAACAGGGAAATTTTGTATAGCCTTTTTGTTGTCCCAGCAACAATCCAATGATCTTCAAATCACCGCAAATTTACCACCCATGCTCGTGATATTTAATTTTTTCAAGCACCAACTTTAAGGTCTCGTATGTTTCAGACATTTTTGTGGAGTGTGCAAGTAGTACGGATGCCAGAAAATTTGTATTATGAAGCAAAACAGCCTTTAAACTTCTTTTGGAAGAGTCAATAAAACCACGCAAGTTACTAGGATCATACTCTTTCACTCCCAGTTGACGTACAAGATTTGAAACATCCGTACAAAATGCAAGTTCATCTTCGTGAGTATAATACTTTTGGGCTGTCATCTTTGCAAGGAAACTGCTTTATCAGTCCATCATAAACATTGCATAAGGGCTGGGGCTTTTAACACGTCTGTTCATTCAAGTGGTCTAAGATGAAAGACAAACGCTCAACTGTCTTATCTTCAATCCTACATACCTCGTGGTCTATTGCGTATCTGGAGGAGTTTGTTATGAATTTACCAGGAAACCCCCAACTACAAAATGAAAATTTAGACAGCAATAAACCTATAATAAAATGCAAACAATAACAAATCAAATCACATAATTGTATTCTAAAAAAAAAAGTTGCGCGAGAACATCTCTCAACATTACATCTTACGAATTCATGCAGATACTAAAACACTGAATTGCGTCAAAACTAGACGTGATAAGAAAAATATAGCATCATTTTTGGAATCAGGGCAGCGATTTCTATAAGAAATGTAATTCATGTTGGCTAGTGATATTATAACAATTTCGAATTTTCAGAATATCCATTCAGAGAACCATATTGGCGATACCTGCAAGTAATATTGGAAGTACATCCATAAGAATTTAAAATTGACAGGTATAATATTTTATTATGTCAGCTTACATTGATACGAAATATCTATTATCCCGAGGATAAAGGAAGGAATTAAGCAATTCTTTTCAGTTAAATCCAATCATTTTATTAATAATACAACATTGAGGACGTACCGATGTTGAAAAGTAAATCGCTGGTTTCGCATATAGTACACGAGTTTTCATAGATATTAGGCTCCAAACTACACCTATGGCATGAATTCCCCGAGCTGCGATCTCCAACCACCTGATTTGAAAGGAATACTGACCCGCTAAACATGCGACACATCTTTATTCAGCTCCTACAACAGAGACATGACATCTCATCGCCACCGTCATCCCGGGGTCAGCTTGGTAACTTCCAAGCCACTGACCTGGGTTCCATTCCAGGGTCTGTCATGGATTATGATTTTTTCGAAGGGCTAGAATAACGCGTATTCAAGCTCGGGAACATAACCTAGAAGTCGGGGATTACTGTAAAATCCGATTCTTGTTCATCCAAGAAGTAATTTACTCTATTTGCTCATTTCATCTTCAAATGAACGTTGAGGAAGTCCTAAATGCAGTCCTTTACAACACTCATCCCAGTTAATCACAAAAACGAGAGTAAGTTCCCCTATTTAAAAAGGGCAACATAGTTCCATGAAAAATTTTATTGGCACCCGATACAGCAACGTTGGAGCTGTGTTTCGACATAACCACCACCAGAATTGAGACACTTGTTATATCGTTGGATCAAATTGTGTATGCCTGTGTCGTAAAAGTCTGCCGCCTGGGAATGAAACCAGGGTCTTCAGTTCTTCGTCCGTGTGAAAATGCTGACAGGAGGACAGGAATTTCGTGTCACACTGGGAGCAAGATCAGGACTGTACGGGGGATGATCAAACACCTCCCAGCTGAACTCCTGCAGAACAGCTGCTGAGCGCCTAACATTGCCATGGATGAGCACAACACCTCCCAGCTGAACTCCTGCAGAACAGTTGCTGAGCGCCTAACATTGCCATGGATAATCGAACACCTCCCAGCTGAACTCCTGCAGAACAGTTGCTGAGCGCCTAACATTGCCATGGATGAGCACAACACCTCCCAGCTGAACTCCTGCAGAACAGTTGCTGAGCGCCTAACATTGCCATGGATGATCGAACACCTCCCAGCTGAACTCCTGCAGAACAGCTGCTGAGCGCCTAACATTGCCATGGATGATCAAACACCTCCCAGCTGAACTCCTGCAGAACAGCTGCTGAGCGCCTAACATTGCCATGGATGAGCACAACACCTCCCAGCTGAACTCCTGCAGAACAGTTGCTGAGCGCCTAACATTGCCATGGATGAGCACAACACCTCCCAGCTGAACTCCTGCAGAACAGCTGCTGAGCGCCTAACATTGCCATGGATGATCAAACACCTCCCAGCTGAACTCCTGCAGAACAGTTGCTGAGCGCCTAACATTGCCATGGATGATCAAACACCTCCCAGCTGAACTCCTGCAGAACAGTTGCTGAGCGCCTAACATTGCCATGGATGATCAAACACCTCCCAGCTGAACTCCTGCAGAACAGTTGCTGAGCGCCTAACATTGCCATGGATGATCAAACACCTCCCAGCTGAACTCCTGCAGAACAGTTGCTGAGCGCCTAACATTGCCATGGATGATCAAACACCTCCCAGCTGAACTCCTGCAGAACAGTTGCTGAGCGCCTAACATTGCCATGGATGATCAAACACCTCCCAGCTGAACTCCTGCAGAACAGTTGCTGAGCGCCTAACATTGCCATGGATGATCAAACACCTCCCAGCTGAACTCCTGCAGAACAGTTGCTGAGCGCCTAACATTGCCATGGATGATCGAACACCTCCCAGCTGAACTCCTGCAGAACAGCTGCTGAGCGCCTAACATTGCCATGGATGATCAAACACCTCCCAGCTGAACTCCTGCAGAACAGCTGCTGAGCGCCTAACATTGCCATGGATGATCAAACACCTCCCAGCTGAACTCCTGCAGAACAGCTGCTGAGCGCCTAACATTGCCATGGATGATCAAACACCTCCCAGCTGAACTCCTGCAGAACAGCTGCTGAGCGCCTAACATTGCCATGGATGAGCACAACACCTCCCAGCTGAACTCCTGCAGAACAGCTGCTGAGCGCCTAACATTGCCATGGATGATCGAACACCTCCCAGCTGAACTCCTGCAGAACAGTTGCTGAGCGCCTAACATTGCCATGGATGATCAAACACCTCCCAGCTGAACTCCTGCAGAACAGTTGCTGAGCGCCTAACATTGCCATGGATGATCAAACACCTCCCAGCTGAACTCCTGCAGAACAGTTGCTGAGCGCCTAACATTGCCATGGATGATCAAACACCTCCCAGCTGAACTCCTGCAGAACAGTTGCTGAGCGCCTAACATTGCCATGGATGATCAAACACCTCCCAGCTGAACTCCTGCAGAACAGTTGCTGAGCGCCTAACATTGCCATGGATGATCAAACACCTCCCAGCTGAACTCCTGCAGAACAGTTGCTGAGCGCCTAACATTGCCATGGATGATCGAACACCTCCCAGCTGAACTCCTGCAGAACAGCTGCTGAGCGCCTAACATTGCCATGGATGATCAAACACCTCCCAGCTGAACTCCTGCAGAACAGCTGCTGAGCGCCTAACATTGCCATGGATGATCAAACACCTCCCAGCTGAACTCCTGCAGAACAGCTGCTGAGCGCCTAACATTGCCATGGATGATCAAACACCTCCCAGCTGAACTCCTGCAGAACAGCTGCTGAGCGCCTAACATTGCCATGGATGAGCACAACACCTCCCAGCTGAACTCCTGCAGAACAGCTGCTGAGCGCCTAACATTGCCATGGATGATCGAACACCTCCCAGCTGAACTCCTGCAGAACAGTTGCTGAGCGCCTAACATTGCCATGGATGAGCACAACACCTCCCAGCTGAACTCCTGCAGAACAGCTGCTGAGCGCCTAACATTGCCATGGATGATCGAACACCTCCCAGCTGAACTCCTGCAGAACAGCTGCTGAGCGCCTAACATTGCCATGGATGATCGAACACCTCCCAGCTGAACTCCTGCAGAACAGCTGCTGAGCGCCTAACATTGCCATGGATGATCGAACACCTCCCAGCTGAACTCCTGCAGAACAGCTGCTGAGCGCCTAACATTGCCATGGATGAGCACAACACCTGCACTGAGCAATCCACGTCACTTATTTTGAATTGCCCGTCGCAATTTCCGTAGAAACTTCATGACAGACCGTACCTCGCAGGCGGCGAGAGAAAGAATACGAGTCGCCATTTCGAACAAGTGCTGCGCCACTGACACCAGGCGGGACTGGTCCCGTCGGTATATAAATGCTACGTCATAGATCTGTCGCGCATGCTCACGTTTTCCAGCTAAATACGTTTACTTTAGAAGAAAAGAAATAGAGGAACTTAATTTTTGGATGGCCTACGTACATGTACTAATACCAACACCACAGCAACCCATTTTATCAGGCAGCCTTTACGTGACACATATAAACGAATCTATAGATATTGATGTCCCAAAGCACCTAACCTGATGCAAAAATATATTCTTGCTTAATTATTTTCACACAGTATGGAAGATATCCAGTCCGCCTCTGTGGTGTAGTGGTTAGTGTGATTAGCTGCCACCCCCGGAGGCCCGGGTTCGATTCCCGGCTCTGCCACGAAATTTGAAAAGTGGCATGAGGGCTGGAACGGGGTCCACTCAGCCTCGGGAGGTCAACTGAGTAGAGGTGGGTTCGATTCCCACCTCAGCCATCCTGGAAGTGGTTTTCCGTGGTTTCCCACTTCTCCTCCAGGCGAATGCCGGGATGGTACCTAACATAAGGCCACGGCCGCTTCCTTCCCTCTTCCTTGCCTATCCCTTCCAATCTTCCCATCCCTCCACAAGGCCCCTGTTTAGCATAGCAGGTGAGGCCGCCTGGACGAGGTACTGGTCATTCTCCCCAGTTGTATCCCCGACCAAGAGTCTGAAGCTCCAGGACACTGCCCTTGAGGCGGTAGAGGTGGGATCCCTCGCTGTGTTGGAGGGAAAAGCCGACCCTGGAGGGTAAACAGATGATGATGATGATGATGATGGAAGATATCCAACACACAAGAAAATATTTCGGGTATGGAGTCTCTTAATTGAACGGAATCTAACTCCTTAGTTTTAATATGTGTTGTCACTTCTTGATGGCTGCTGTAGTTTTGGCACAGGCGAGAGTGCAGTGTAGCTTCCGCTGAAGTTTCAGTCTCGTTTACGGCTGTGACAATATGGAAGATGCTGAGGGTTGGATAGTGTTGAATAACGACATTTAGGGCATAATTAGTGGGTCTGGATACTATGAATTATGTTACTCCTCGGATCAGTCGAGTTTTCTGGCTCAGTGAGGAAAGCAAAGGAAACTACCTCATTTTTTGCGTTGTCAAATACGCCCCATTATGACCAGACAGACCGATCTTACGTTTATGCATACCTTATACATCGTCGTTTCGCCTCGAAATACCGCTATGTGACAGTTTTGTTGGAGAAATACTGACCCGCAGCACATATACAACTAAGAAAAGTCGTTGATATAGTTCATGCAATACTAAACCTTAGATGACAGAACTTTTCGTCTCAGTGTTCTAAGCTGAAATATTATCACGTAGCGGCTTTTCTAGGCGCAACGACGATACATAGCTCTTATGTATACATAGCTGATCCTCTTGGTAGATTAAATGGCATTTAAAGGTACTCCGGTTGGACAAACTTCCGGTACCTAGGCGTCTCCGTGAAACATAGAGGTAATTAGAATGACGTAAAATTATTATTATTATTATTATTATTATTATTATTATTATTATTATTATTATTATTATTATTATTATTATTATTATTATTATTATAGCCAACGGCCGTAGCCGTGTTGAAACACCGAATCCCGTGAGATCTCCGAAGTTAAGCAACATTGGGCGTGGTCAGGAGTTGGATGGGTTGCCACGCGCTGTTGGTGGGGGGGGGGGGTAAGGGAATGGAGGAGCGGAAAGGAACTGGCCACCCTACTGCACGTAAACTCCGGCTCAGGAACACTCTGCGGAGGTTCGGACCTGCCTTCGGGCAGTATAACCCTTACCTACCTTATTATTATTATTATTATTATTATTATTATTATTATTATACACACTCATACTTGCTAAAGACCGTCGAGCCACTCATTTATTAGTCTGCAAATTTATATAATCCAACCAATAGCCTCCATATTCCTACATTAATTGAGGTTTGTTTCAAAAAATTCAAAATACGCTGTTCAAATCCACACATTTCGGATAAAAATAAAATACTTTTGCAACATCTAATATCGTACCCTGACTGGCAGTAGCATGGCCCTGTACACTTCTTTACACAAACCCACAACATTCAGACTGAGGAAGCTATAAATTTCGCTGTCATGTGTTCCCAGTTAATGAAATGACTGGAAGAGGTGCCACAGGAGAACTTTCTCCTAACTTCTTGTTCTATAAATAAAATGTAGGTTGAATACTAAATGAGTAGGATAGGTCACTGTCCTTGTTTTTCCTTTTGGTACAAGTTTTACGTCGCACCGATTCTGGAATGTCTTAAGGTGATAATGGGACAGGGCGGGATTGGAAAGGAAGTAACCATGGTCTCAATTACCGTATAGCCCCAGCATTTGCCTGTTGTAAAAATGGAAAACCATGGACAAACATGTTTATGACTGTGGACAGTAAGGTTCAAACCCACCATCTCGTCTATACAAGCTAACGGCTACACGGCCCAAACCACTCAGCCAGTTCAAAAACGGTCCTTGTCTGAGCTACACGAAAATAATAATAGTTAAAGTCTTAAACATATTCTGCAGTTTGATAAAAGCAATGATTAAGAGTCACGTGAGAGGAATATGCTGTGGAGTACGCTTAGCCACCGTTTCAAGAATTTCATTTGATAAGGATGTGATCAGTGTGTTATCACCATGTTTCTATAAAGTAAACACGCTAACGAGACTTGCAATAAAAGGAATTTTATTTGATAAGGATGTGATCAGTGTGTTATCACCATATTTCTATAAAGTAAACACACTAACGAGACTTGCAATGAAAGGAATTTTATTTGATAAGGATGTGATCAGTGTGTTATCACCATGTTTCTATAAAGTAAACACGCTAACGAGACTTGCAATAAAAGGAATTTTATTTGATAAGGATGTGATCAGTGTGTTATCACCATGTTTCTATAAAGTCAACACGCTAACGAGACTTGCAATAACAGGAATTTTATTTGATAAGGATGTGATCAGTGTGTTATCACCATGTTTCTATAAAGTAAACACGCTAACGAGACTTGCAATAAAAGGCATTTTGGAGCGGTTTTACCGAATATTTTTCTCGTGCCCAAGGACGTTAATTTTAAAATGATGATGCCGATGCCTAGGTTAACATGGACTGTGATGTTTAAGTTTACAAAAGTCACAATTATATCCTGGATATTTAAAACGTTTCAATCTATTGAAATGCTCACATAATGTACCATAAGTGATTACTGTGAATATTTCACGCGGTTAATGGGAATTTAATTTCTTCTACTAAACGGGTTAAAGGAGGGTGACAACTAGTAGATTTATAGGTGACGAGATTATTTCATTATATTATATAGAAAGTCGGCCATGCCACAGAACCCTTCAGTATGCGACATTGTAAATTAAGAACTAATTTCTAGTGGCATTGGGATTGGTTTAAAATCAGAAAACGAGTTTATAAGTATTATATTCGAGGTAGAGGCTAGTAGTAATACATAATATTGACTTCCTTGGGATATACATAGCAAACATATACAGTACGTCATAGAGTACACGAAGTAAGAACTACATAAATGTTGGGAACTATCATAAATCCTTAAGGGTTTGTCACTGTGAGAAACGTACTGGTCAAATAGAACTTTAAATTTTGAGGAATATGACACTTACGGCCCAATATATATATATGCTAGAAAACTATATGGCTTTCATCTGGAGATAAGTACACAACTGTGTACCAATATTCAGGTGTAGGCAGTGTATTTTTGTTTCTCTTCCCACTCAATAGTCACTTCACTCGACCTCGTTCATCTACCTTAGTGTTGCTGAAAATAGATGTGTGCGACCGACAAGTTACTATTATCTTAACTGGCAATTCTACATCATCTGAATAGATGTCATAGGTCAGCGTTCGCTATGTCTACCCCCAGCACGCAAACGTCTTTCCTCTTATCGACCGGTGCAGAGTATTTTGGCCTCTGTATGACCGCTCCATGACCTTTTGTCTTCATTTATTGTTAACTTAATTAGCGGAATACAATCCCCAGCTACTCTGTTGGAATGTTATGAACTTCATTTCATAAAGTCGCAACATTGTTCATTCTCGCACTGTCACACCTCCCAGTTTCCGACAAAGGCAAGGAGTTTGTGTTCTTCACAGTTGATGTTCATTATGAACTGATGTTGATTATTAGAGAATGAATTCTAAGTTGGAAAGTATGGTCAGAAGTGGGGGGTGGGGTTCTGAAAATACATACATAAAGGTGTTGATGAAATCACGTTGTTAAGGTTTAAACCAGTTATATGATCATTCCTTATCCCATTTACTGGGTTCTAATAATTTATAAACTTGTTATATTAGATTGCACACAACATTTCAATATTTTTAACAGTAAATCGCTGGCGCCTTGAGCTCAGAAGATTATTTCGTAGTGAGAGAAACTCCACTCGACAACTACAGAAACCAATGAAGCATATATTCTCAGCACTCGTAAAGGGAGTTCAGTCAAAGTTGCAAAGGTTTCCATACCTGGATTGCTCTTCAAATTTAATTCTAATTTGTTTTTAGTAAATCCATCAAGGTTCTCCCTAACACCGATCAACTTCTTCCAAACTCTGAATCACGTCAGGCAAATACTCATAGCTACGCACTGCAAAAGGTTTCAACACTAGGTCCTTGTTGTTGCGTAATTGTTGGACCTGCTTCATGCCTTCTGCGTCCGCTGAGTCTAGGGCACATATGAAGCATTTGGTTTTTATCAAACTTTTCGCCAAAGTAAACCTGTTGAAGCAGAGAAAGAAAGATTCTGTCCAATCTTTTAAAACCGCAGATAAAAGTAGGAAAAAGGTGCTGAAGCATGAAATACGGGGTCTTTCACTCAAAGTGGGGCCGGCTGGTCGCAGAGCAGCGGGCAGATGTGCGAGCTGAAGGTCACACGAGCGCAAGGTAACTCGTTGAGCTTGGGAACGGGAGAGCGCCCGTATGAATCGCATGTAAATAATAATAACGCATAATCAAAGTAACATAATTTCTCACCTTGTCACAGATGATGTTGAAAATGTCCTCCACCTGCATCTACACATTTGTGGCTTCATCTCAGGAAATTTTCATTCATACGCTTTAGTTCATTACCGGGATGGCCTCAGTTTCTCTCGTGATAATTTGTTTGAGTTCATCTAGAGTGTGGAAATGGGAGTGGTGGCGGCAGTAACTGCAGACAGGATAATAGGGCCTATAGTTTTTGAAACCACAATCACTGGGCAGAAATATAGGAATGACATTCTCGTGCCATATTTTAACAATTGACGGACAATGAATGCCAATCTGGATATTTTCAGCAAGACTCGGCAACCGCGTATACAGCTGACGTGTCATTAAGTTTAATTGAGAACATTTTTGACAACAGGGTAATTAGAAAACCATTATGCCCCAGATCTTGTTAAAATATGGCACGAGAATTTCATTCCTATATTTCTGCTCAGTGATTGTGGTTTCAAAAACTATAGGCCCTATTACCCTGTCTGCAGTTACTGCCATAACCACTCCCATTTTATGCAACAAACCCTCACATTCTGGATGAACTCATACAAAATATCACGAGTGAAATTGAGGCTATCTAAGTAGATGAACTAATGCGTATGAATGAACATTTCCTTTGATGAAGCCAGAAATGTGTAGATGCAGATGGACGACATTTTCTACATCGTCTGTGACAAGGTGAGAAATTACAGTATTTAAATTTGATTATGCGTTATTATTATTTACATGTGATTCATACGGGCGCTCTCCCGGCCCCAAGCTTAGCGAGTTGCCATGTGCTCGTCTGACCTTCAGTTAGCCCATCTACTCACTGCGCTGTGCCGGTCAATCAGCCGGCCCCACTTTCAATGAAAGACCCTGTAGAAGCGAAAAGGTGGCGACATGTAGTAATTTCACAAAAAAGGTGTAAAAGGTGCAACAAATTGGGATTTATTTGGCTTCATTTCATGTCCCCTAACACATATATTGATCTATCTGTATAGAAATAGCTACTTGCTGCACCTTAAAATCCTTTCACTATTGATTATACATTAGCCAATGTTAAACTCTCACTACATGTTACTTACATTTTTGGCTCTTTTTTGTGGTTTTGTTTTATAAAATCTACATTTTTTATCGCGCTATATATAATCAATTGTCGTAATTTTTCTTGGTTCCCTCTCCCTGTCCCTCGCACGTTCTTACTTATAACTTCAAGGAAAACAGTATTGCAGATTTTCTTTTTACCTCGAATATAAATTATGTTAAAATGGAACACATGCTAGAGATTTTCATAATTAATTTTGGTGTAGTTTTGTGTTAGTTGTTCTCGCATTCACAATTTGTTTTATATTTTTGTTTGGGTTACCTCTGCTTATTTTTCATGAAGGGTTCTGAAATTAAATATTTCTTTTGCTATTGGTTTTACGTCTTATGGCGACAATGGGATAGATAGAGCCCTGCGCGCGGATATACAAAATATTATCCGCATCCGGTCCTCATCCGCACTTCCTTCATCCGCACCCACATCCTGATCCGCAAATTGTTATCCGCGGATATTGTATGTGTTAACTACAGTATGTAACACCGAAGGTACTGACACCGATAGATATGTTAACATAATACAATAGGCCTGACACCTGGCACCAGAACTCCTAGGCACAGGTTTATGAGGGATTTTCTCTCGCGACAACTGCCAAAGTACTGACCTTTGTTCTTTCCTTCCATTAATTGCGGCCAGGAGCCGGTTAGGTTTAGGTCATATTTACGGCTTTATGATCTCAAGGCTCTTTATATATATATATATATATATATATATCACAATTCTCCCATACCACTGTCAAGGGTCACCTAACGACAAGCAAAAATAAGAGTAGGCTATACCTGAATGAAAATTAATGAACTTTATTATCCGCATCCGCGAATTGTTATTCGCGAATATTGTAAATATTATCAGCAAAATTATCCGCACTGCCATACAGTTTGCATCCGCCAATACAGTAACTTCGCAAATATCCGCATCCGTGCAGGGCTCTAAGGATAGGAAAGGGCTAGGATTGGGAAGAAAGCGGCCGTGGACTTAATTAAGGTACAGCCCCAGCATTTGGCTGGTGTGAAAATGGGAAACCACGGAAAACCATCTTCAGGGCTGCCGACAGTGGGGCTCGAACCCACTATCTCCCGGATGCAAGCTCACAGCTGCGAGCCCCTAACCGCACGGCCAACTCGCCCGGTAATTTAAATCTTATGATGTCCGAATATTGCCGCGTTTTGTATTTCTCTGTAGTTTTTTTCTTGCTATACAATGAGTTTTTTCAAGCTATATTACGTGAAATTCCAGTGTTTAAGTGGAATAAATCATTTTGCCCCACAACTTTTCGTCTCACTGAAGCCAGACTAACTTTCTATGCGTGGCTGTCATAGAATTAATCGATTGAGAGTTACTATAGAAATAACCTATTGAGAAGTTGAGTACTACACTGTATTAGAGCTTTCTTAAAGAGCGGGACTGAAATAGCTAGATAAAATATGTGTAGCCCCGAGGAGTTGAATTTTGACTTGACGGTGTATGCTTGAGCTTATCACACAAACTTTTCAGTAGATCATCCAACCTCTAGCTACTCTTGAAAGTAGTCAACATGAAACAGGCCATCAGCTTGTGAGGCAGATGTAATTCGCACAGGATTTTCATACACACGCCACACAATATGAGTAAACGATCGAAAAAATATGACTTACGATTGAGGAAGCTACATAAAAATCAGGAAACTCAATCGTCAAATGTTACAAGTGTTTCGCCCCAGTGCGGCATGGGCTCATCAGTTGGTACCGCACGTTCCCAAGTCACTGACCAGTAGCGACATCACGGCAAGCTATCCTGTGATAAGCACAAATATCAACCCTTTTCATTTGCTCGTATTTAGGGCAGGCATTAAAAACTGTAAGAACCGGTAACATTACTGCCGTTTACTCCCATATAATGACGTGGGGTTTACATTCTGCTTTTTTCTTTGCCAAGTCCACTATTTCCTGGCGCACAAATCGATGTTAGCCACTTGGTACACAAGTCTGATTCGTGAAATTCTCGGTAGGCAAGAGACTCTTCTTAAAAAAGTAGATATTGTTTCTTCTTGTCATAACGGAATGTTATGTCGATTTGGAAAGGATGTCGTGCAGTGATTACCTTATTCAGATTGCGGGCTAAGAACTCGTAAGCTTTTGTTTCTCAATTCGAAAGGTTGATATTTCTTAAATAAATTATTTCAACTGACACTAATTTTTTTTCAATTTTTGTAACATAAAATATTTTGAATAAGTTGGTATTTTAGGTTCAGATTCAGAGATTCATGTGTCTATTATTTAACAGACCAAGCGAGTTGGCTACGCTGGTCGAGTCACGTAGCTGTGAACTTGAATTCGAAAGATAATGGGTTCGAACCCCATTGTTGGTAGCCCTGACTTTAGTTTTCCGTGTTTTCCCATTTTTTCTCCAGACGAATACTGGGGCTACGCCTTAATTAAAGTTGCTGTCGCTTCTTTCTCAATCTCTGCCCTGTCCTATTTTGTTGTCGTCTGTCTGAGTCGGTGCGACGTAAAACAAATGACAAAAGAAGTTATTTAACACGAGTTGGTATATGTAGGAACAAAATCCTAGAATAAATATGTTTAATATTTACTAATTAGTTTATGTAGTATACTCTTAGACCTATATTATTATTATTATTACTAACAAATACATCGCAATTGAGAAATATCCCGGTGACAAAGATCACTTACAGTAGTGTGATAATAAAGTTAAAACATAATTACTGAACAGCAACAACAACAACTACCAGAGTACAACAAACAATTCCATGGAAAGAAAATATTACACCGAGCTCGATAGCTACAGTCGCTTAAGTGTGGCCAGTGTCCAGTATTCGGGAGATGGTGGGTTCGAACCCCACTGTCGGCAGCCCTGAAAATGGTTTTCCGTGGTTTCCCATTTTCACACTAGGCAAATGCTGTGGCTGTACCTTAATTAAGGCCACGGCCGCTTCCTTCCCACTCCTAGCCCTTCCCTGTCCCATCGTCGCCATAAGTCCTATCTGTGTCGGTGCGACGTAAAACAACTAGCAAAAAAATATATATATTACAAGAAATACTACTAGTTTAACATTCTAAATCCAGCGTTATTGTATACAAATTCACATGAACCTTAAGCATTTCAAAATTTTACACTGACTTACAATAGATTGAGTGACCCAGTTACTAACTGATATCTTAGCATTGTAAATACAGCACGTTCATATACAAATTCACATATACCTTCAATAATTCAAATGCCTTAATACTACAATTTACAGTGAATTAAAATATGACACCATCACATAAAAAATGTACACACAGTTTACAGAATGCTGGGTCTATTCTTGAAGCATCTGCACTGAGGGACTTTTCAACCTCAGTGGATGTAAACTATCATTACATTCAGTTCAGTATTTTCTTCTAAAACTATCGACTTCATGTTCAGCTTTGTTGATAACCCACAAGACTATAACACATGACGCTGTATAATTCTCCAGTGCCAAGTAAAGAAACTCTCCAGTCAGCAAAATCAGAGGAAATGTTATTACTGAACATTCAAACACTACTTCCGCTCCTGTCTTCGAACAAGAATTTAGGGTTCAGTCTCTTGCAAATCATCCCTTGATAGTGGTAATATGCTGCCATTTCTTCCCATAAACCGTATCCTTTCTAATTATACTATAGAAATTCATTATCCTTTATCAGTAGCATCTCTGTTCCCAGCATACCATTCAAATGGAGAGAATGTGCGCTTGACTTCCCACTTTTGTCGTACCACTAGAGAGTTTAGTTGAGGTCAGATAGCTGGACTAGTTCCACTTGGAGTGGAATAATTATTTTAGAATTGTTCAATGAATGTACGTAACTGCACAGCCGGATAGTTCTTTATATTACTTTAGAGGATATCGCATAAATGGACTCTGTTCAACGTATCACATATTATTCTTCAATGATCAGATTTATTCATATTTACTTACTTTGAAATTCTGATTCAGCAGAACGCAACATTCGGCGGGAAAACTTGGCTAAACCTGAAATATTAAAGCAAAATCGGACGTCTGGCGCATTTTAAAATAATTATCAAAATAATACTTATACACTACAATAACTGTCACCCATGCTATATTTATTGAATACTTCAAGATAATAGTATAATTTACTTTTGCAATTAATTCACTTAGTTGTAATTGTAATATATTGGCTAAATTGGTAGCAGTCCTAGTCATTCCGCAGCAAAGTATAGATCATTCCTCAGAATCCCTCTGAACAGTACTGCTCGAAGTTAGTAATAAATATTGTAGAAGTGCTCGCATAAAAGAAGCTAGTCTTCCTAATACAGTTAAGTGGATAAGTACTGAAATTTCTTGAAACTACCTCCAAAGAGATCCACTGAAGCTTTTACAACTTTTACTATGAGGGTGAGAGATGTTTAAGAGGATGTAATAAGCCGATTAGGCTCTCCCGTCACGCTGTGGTAAAGCTGCAGTAAAGTTTTGTTTCAGTTACAGCGGAATTAGCCGTACTCCGGATTTAGCAGAACCTTCACTATATGGACTATTTCCAGGGACAACTATTAAATTTTTACCAACCAATGCTCCGGTATGTATCTAGTTTAAAAATGGTGGAAAACCGTCTTTTACGTGGCCGGCGGCGGGATTCGAGTCTGTTATCTCCTGAATTCAAGTTTGCAGCCGCACTATTCCTGGCTCAGTCCGGTGGTATTTGAAGGTGCTTAAATACGACAGCCTCGTGTCGGTAGATTTACTTGCACCTAAAAGAACTCCTGCGAGACAACATCCGGCACCTCGGTGTCTCCGAAAACCGTAAAAGTATTTAGTGGGACGTAAAACCAATAACATTATTATTATTATTATTATTATTATTATTATTATTATTATTATTATTATTATTATTATTATTATTAGTCTTCAATTCTCTAAGCTAACGCTGGGCACAATTCCGCTGACGCCGGTTACCCCAGTAATATGCAACCCGCCGGTTACCCCACTAATATGCAACCCGCAAGACAGTTCGTTGTGAGAGGGGTAGTAGAGTGAAGGAAAGGTTTTGCTGGCAATGCAGTCCTGGCAGTTTGCTAGTATCTCATGTATGCATGAGCAGTCATATCCCCCACATGTACGCCAGTTTAGCACGGAGAGAGGTAAGAGGGGAAGGAGTGAAGCGTTTAGCCAAAATCAGCTATTCCTCAGTGACAAGTCAGCATTTATCAATCTCTTCTTTAATTGTTCGATGAAGAGTGCAAAGTTCAGATTAATTTTCGATTTTACTTTTCTCCTTCCCATCTATATACTTCCCTCTGATCTCTCTTGTATTTATCTGTATAAAATTGATAGTGTATTTTTTCTTCCTTCCTTTCTTTCTTTCTTTCTTTCTTTCTTTCTTTCTTAATCTGTTTACCCTCCAGGATTGGTTTTTCCCTTGGACTCAGCAAGGGATCCGACCTCTACCGCCTCAAGGGCAGTGTCCTGGAGCGTGAGACTTTGGGTCGGGGATACAACTGGGAAGCTGGACCAGTACCTCGCCCATGCGGCCTCACCTGCTATGCTGAACAGGGCCATAGTGGGGCGGTGGGAAGATTGGAAGGGTTAGACAAGGAAGAGGGAAGGAAGCGGCCGTGACCTTAAGTTACGTACCATTCCGGCATGTGCCTGGAGGAGAAGTGGGAAACCACGGAAAACCACTTCCAAGATGGCTGAGTTTGGAGTCGAACCCACCTCTACTCAGCTGACATCCCGAGACTGAGTGGACCCCGTTCAAGCCCTCGTGCCACTTTTCAAATTTCGTGGCAGAGCCGGGAATCGAATCCGGGCCTCCGGGGGTGGCAACTAATCACACTAACCACTTCAACACAGAAGTGGACGATAGTATATCACGAAGTAATAATAATTTCGTGTGGCTATTTCTAGCCCTTGTAAGGCAGACCCTCCGATGAGAGTGGGCGGCAACTGCCATTTGTAGGGGACTGCGTGTTATTGTGGTGGAAGGTAGTGTTATGTGTGATGTTGGGGACAGCACAAACACCCAGCCCCCGAGCCACTGGAATTAACCAATAAGGTTAAAATCCCCGATCCGGTCGGGAATCGAACTCAGGACCCTCTGAACTGAAGGCCAGTACGTTGACCATTCAGCAAACGAGTCAGACATATCACGAAGTGAATTCTAATGATGAAATGCCGATCATGTAGTTTTACTTGTGATTTTTCTCATTGTAGTCATTGTAATCAATAAGGTAGTTTATACATTTGTAGTTTATTCGTAAATTAGTCTCGATAGACTTAAAAACAACAGTTATTAACCGAGTCGAGACTGAAAAGAAGTTGCTTCAAATATCACCATGTTAGTTGGTCGTGCGATTAGGGTCACGTAAGTGTGAGCTTGCATTCGGGAGAGAGTGGGTTCGAACCCCACTGTTGGCAGCCCTGAAGATGTTTTCCCACTTTCACACCAGGCAAATGGAATTCAAAACCTTCGAGTATATTGTTTTATGTTCTATCGTTTTGGAATCATATTAAATATAACTCTACATTCCCTCCCTAGCACAAGAAGAATAGACCACTACAAATAGTCCTGTAAACGACAGATCCGCCACATTTTCTGTGTTCTGTCACCAATTCTCTTCTAAATGTTACTTATTTCAGAAGGCTTTCAGGATTCTATTTTTAAAAAATGTCTGTAAAATTCGTCAGTATTATTAATTACACAAATGTTTCAATAGTAATTGCAATATTTCTTACTTGCGGAAATAGACTAATCGTAGACGAGTCAGTTGGTTCTTCTGATGAACAACTAAGTAATCCATGCGCGAATTCAGAAACGTTACCTCCTGTCAGCACTCTAAGAACGCACTCTCTGAGTGTTAAAATTCAATATATGGTACTTTCTTTATCACATGATGCATCCACATATTGCCTCCTTTCATTCACTGAGCGTATTTATTCTGTGCTCGATCTCTCCATCTCATACATCTCTATCCCTTTCCTTTCAATAGCTTGAATTTGCTGGATTTAGCAGAAGCTTTAGAAAACCAAATGCATCTCTTTTGATGCTCTAGACTTTAGTTCCCAGAGTGTGTTACATATATCGTAGATAACCTAATGTTACGTTCCATTTACAGTTTCCTCCACTTTACTTACATCTGAGCAGGGGTCGGTCTTTCATAGGCTGTTATAGGCTGTAGATTTAGTTTATTACATTATAGCATATGGACATGTACTTTTTGCTATTAATTTTGAGTTCCAGTAGAGGTTCTCAATAAACACCTTTGTAGGCAACTGGTTTATGAAATACCTCTTTGGAGTAGTTATTCACTTTTATGTGTGTAGTTGTACAGCGTGTGTCTTGAGCTGGCTGAGCAGAGAGAAACGTTAGTAAATAAACGTTGCTTGTGAGTGTTAAACAAAGATCGAACTGTGAGTAGATGGAACACCTGGCACTTTCCCTGTAAATACATTTGAGATCGGGACGAGCTCGCGGCTAGTACATAAAGAGCCCTGACCCTGGACTCTCTTCAGTTACTTGAACAGCCTCTATTTGTGTCTGAATCGAGGGCACGGCGTGAAGCTTCATTCTGGAACTCAAGGCGCAGGTACAATGGAGAGAATATTTCTCTCAAACAAATTCGTAAAAAGAAAGTATATATTTGAACAGTTATGCTCAACCACACTTACTCCATGACGATATCTCATGAAGTTTGCGTAGGCCTATCTCCTCCTTCATTAACATGTGGAAGACTTCCTGCCTGTCCCTTCAAGACCTTCTTCAGAGATTAAAATATTTCTTCAGTAGATGTTACCAAACATACTGACGAAATTAAATTTCGATAGTAAGTCCTACGTCCTCTTATTATTTAACTTATGTACAGTAATGCTATTTCTTTATTTAAGGTCCCTTCAATTGTTACAACTGTTATGAGACTTCAAAGTGTCGGACTTTTATACTGTAGGAGTTCTTCAACGTGTTGGAATACGACGACACAGAGTTGTCCATATTTAAACACCCTCAAATGCCAGACAACTGTACCAGGGTTGAATCCGCTGTCCTACACACAGACGAAAAGCGTGAGTGATGTAAATGCATCAGTGTTAAGAAAAAAAATGGTTTCACTGAAAACGTAAAAATGACGTATCATTTAGCTCACAGTTTAGCCATCTATATTGGCCTATCTTCATCGTACTGTCCTCTTTCTTTAATTTTGTTCACTTCAAACATTAAAGCGTAAAAGTTAACAACAACAACAACAACAACAACAATAATAATAATAATAATAATAATAATAATAATAATAATAATAATAATAATAATAATAATAATAATAATAATAAAAGGATGCATGTCTACACTTTAGTTCCGTTTCTTGATATGGGGTCGGGGATGAGGTAAGATGAATTTTAGGCCGTGCTGTTTGGCCAGATGTCTTTTCCGTCGCCAACTTCAGTCAGGAGCTAATGAAGATGAAATGGATGACGGTGAATTAGATTTAGTAAGAAGGTGGAAGGAATCGGTTGGGCATGGAAGTGAAGAATGGGAAACCACAGAAAACCATTCTCAGGACAACCGACGGTGGGGCCCGAACTCACGCGTCTCCTGAATGCAAGGCTTGACTCATTGGCGGTAGTGCGTAAACACGCGCGTCCACTCCGCTAAGTGATGCTAATAATAATAATAATAATAATAATAATAATAATAATAATAATAATAATAATAATAATAATAATAATAATAATAATAATGTGATAAGATAATTATAATGAATTCAGAAAATATAATAATATAATTAAAATATACACAGTTCAAAAAATTAGGGGAATATGTCTCGTAACGTCTGGTATGTGAGCGTTAATTTGGTAGATGGGGTTCCAATGAGACCTTAGCTACTCAGAGTACGTCGAATCAAAGTTATACTCCACATGTAGGCGTAGCCGTGCATTAAACTTTCAGGTGACCCCTCAAAACAAAGTGAATAGCGGTGAGTCTGTGTGTCGTTCTCAGGTACACAGACTACTGCGGACATTTGAGCACGTTGTACGTAAGTTAAGTTTTTGGTAGCTTAACAGAATTTATCTTTATTCCGTATACTGAAGCTATCAAGGTTCCGAAAGTTCAGTATCGCGCTGCGTGGTATTCAATCAAAATAAAGAGAAGTCCAGTTGATGTTAGTTGGTTTTAATATTATTAACAGCCGTCCAATTTATACAGTGTCTGAACTACATATCGGTAGATATGTTAGTCCAGTATCTCTGATGGAGAGACGTGAAGTCTAGAGATGTTGTATGAACGAATAGTGGTTGGCGACTAGTTAATTATAGCTTGATTGCGCTATCTTATATAGTACATTCATCTCTGGATTTACGTGTCAACATCTTACGAAATATGTTATGACAAAAGTGACGTACATTCTCTATTTACTGGGAGATTACAATAACAAGTTACTCATGAGTTGCGCTCAAGGATACATTGTGACACAGTTAAAAAATAAACTGTAATATGTTAGGGTTAGTAGTTATTGCAACTAGCCTCTTATCTTATTGACAATTTATATAAGCTTGTCTTATTGATCATTTATATAAGCCTTGTTATGAATCAACAGGGAGTGACGTAATTACAATGTACTTCCTAATATAAGAAAATACCGGGCGAGTTGGCCGTGCGCCTAGCGGCTGTGAGCTTGCAACCGGGAGATAGTAGGTTCGAATCCCACTATCGGCAGACCTGAAAATGGTTTTCCGTGGTTTCCCATTTTCACACCAGGCAAATGCTGGGGCTGTACCTTAATTAAGGCCACGGCCGCTTCCTTCCAACTCCTAGGCCTTTCCTATCTCATCGTCGCCATAAGACCTATCTGTGTCGGTGCGACGTAAAGCCCGTAGCAAAAAATACAAGAAAATAAGAAGTTCTGCTTAAAACTCTAATGGTTGGACTGTTGCGGTCCTACCTTCGATTACTGAGGTTGGTATACATAACTCCTCCCCCCTTAGTGGGCTGTTACCGTCGTCGTTTACATCTATGTTAATTTTTTTCTTTTTACAATTAGTATAAAGTTTATACAATATTTTTCTAAAAACTAATACAATTTTACATATTATAATTAATATAAAAGTTCCACTTACAGTTTGAAATTGTTTTATAGTGGTGTTGTCTTCAGGAATAGCTTTTAGATCCAGTTTCATTTTATTTACATCAAGGTGGGAATAATGGGAATTTATTTCATTCTTTATTAGAGGATTATTTTGGGTTGACAAAATTGGGAAGGAATGGATATAATTCGTTGGATTTCGTTGTAGGGTTACACCCATACTTGAAATAGGACAAGATTCATTACTATATACAATATGTGGTCCAGAAAGTTTTATACTTTTCTGGTAACTGGGACATGTTTGCAATATTATTTTAGGTTCATTATGATAGAATAAAATGTGTTCTTTGTTCAGTGATTGAAACAATTGTACATTATTCTTAATGAAATCAAATTCATATCCTGAAGTGTCTGTCAGATTACAATTAGTGTTTCTGATATTATAGTAAATCACTGATCTCTATGCATGGATGGCTGGTAGCTTGGGTGGCAGTAAGCCGAATAGATGACTGGCTTAGTAAGATGGCAGCGAGCGCACGGTGCAGTAGACCACGAGGAGCGCGCTTACTTTGTTTATGCCTAGATCCTTCGAGCATACAAACAGATAGAGAGGTCGCTCCCTATGTTTCTACCGGACAAGCGTGGCACTAACATCAAGCTCTGAGCGATCAGCTGATGTAGGACGAAACAAGGCGGTCTTCCATAAGAAGAGCATTACGGAGTGTTTTAAAATTCCGATTTAGCGTGCTCCTAATGATTAAATGATTTAAACTATTCAAGATGGTGACAAAATGCTATTCCCTGTCCTTTTTGTATGAAAAGTGTTAAGTTATCACTATATATGTGTAATATTTGAATGTGTTTACATATCAGTTAAGCGTTACAGTGGCGTGATTAGGCCTTACGTGGTTAAAACTATAATTAACGCTTTTCTATACACTAAAACGACGCACTATGAACTCTACGCTATAAGTCGCGCATTTACAAAGGAATTACGATTAAATGGCTTCTACAAGCTCTATACAATGAAAAATCGCTAGTTTAGATATTTCACTCGCTGAATTGAAACCACATGTTAGTAAAATATAAACAAACCAGGAAGGCGTGCTTGTATTACTACGATTAACACAAATACGAATTCCTAAATGTAAATAATACAAATACGGTACATAATATATATCTATCAAAGTATACATGTGTGGCAGATATAAATTGAGTACTATTTGAAAGAGGTACAACGTTCTCTCCGTCAGTTCAAATTAAAATATTTCTTAACATAACGTAATTGTATTGATTACGTAGTAAACAAGTGACTGTCAGCATGCCCAGGTGTACTTCTACGGCAAATACGCCGCGAAATACTTAAATATCCAGCCAAAAACACACAGTAAACTATCATTATGCCATCGCAGCAGAAGTGGGTGTGGTTCTGGGCTTTTAAATGTCCTACGGGCTCATATTAAATGGCCTCTACAAGCTTTATACAAGCCGGAATGGCTAAAATAAAGACATTTTCTGAAAGAGGATGAATTGGGCTATTCTTGTATGAATAAAAAGAAACACCGAGCTTTTGGCTCAACATACGAAAAATTCAATCATACCTCCCTTTAAGAATGCATAATTTCGGGGCATACATGTATACAATTTACAGCAATGTTTACGGAAACAGTTTTCCACTCGTATTGTGTTACCGATCGCTAATTGCATGTATTCAGCACCTAAGTTAATATTTGTCGGCCGTTATTATACACTCATTCTTATTGCTATCGCGGAGATTTACTGACCTCGGAATGACGTGTCAGTGTTCCCAATGTCCTTATGCTTTGAGTGAACATGTCCCTATATTTTTAATTATTCCAACGCGCCATTAATAGAGATTTAAAATTGATTATATTATCATTGCTTCCCCATAAGGAGAGCTCTAGGATGGGTACACCAACATGGCGGACCGCGCGCTCAACTTGGCGTACTTTCTCCTGCAGCGGAGAGCTGCCATCAGCGATCCATGTATAGAGATCAGTGTAGTAAATACATACATAGGATTGTGTATTTTTTACACACCGTATATTAGACCATTTAAGGTAGGTCCTTGTAAATAATATCTCTCTGTAGGAATTAATATTAAGTTATTCTTATTAGGTACAGGAGAGATTGCATGAAGATGATACTGATTGGCATCCGTATTTGGCATTGCTAGAATCACTATCATTTCCTCGTTTAGCATTATAATTTGTGTTCTCGACTTTTTTAAGTTTTCAAAATGATGATAAGGGTCCGCATGAATTATTGATTTGGTTGGATAGATTGATCTCAAATGGTGTACAATATTAGTTAAGTCTCTTTGAGAAAATAATTTAACATTTGTCATTTCATTGAATGACAAAGGTGACGTACATTCTCTATTTACTGGGAGATTACAATAACAAGTTACTCATGAGTTGCGCTCAAGGATACATTGTGACACAGTTAAAAAATATACTGTAATATGTTAGGGTTAGTTGTTATTGAAACTAGCCTCTTATCTTATTGACAATTTATATAAGCTTGTCTTATTGATCATTTATATAAGCCTTATTATGAACCAACAGGGAGTGAAGTAATTACAATGTACTTCCTAATATAATAAAATAAGAAGTTCTGCTTGGAACTCAAATGGTTGTACTGTTGCGGTCCTACCTTCGATTACTGGGCTTGGTATATATAACTCGTAAACCAGCACATCCCATGAGACTTTCTGTTTTAGCTAGTGGCTTTACGTCGCACCGCCACAGATAGACATCTTAACGTGGTTCAAGTCGCAAGAGCGTTCACACTGATCCAGAATGGATGACTTTTCGTCGTGTTGCTGTGGATCTCAATGTCTCTCCGTCAGTTATTCAGCGCTTGTGGAATCGCTACAATGAGACAGGCCAGTTCACAAGGTGGGTTGGACAAGGTCGTGGGTGCATGACAGTCCCACAGGATGACCGATATCTGACCATTGCGGCGTCGTTCAGCAACTGCCAAAGAACTGCAACAAGACCTCAGGATGGTCACTGGAGTCACGGTGTCTGACCAGACAGTAAGGAACATGTTAAGAGAAGTATCCTTACGACCCAGACGTCCTGTTCGAGTGCCCCGTTTAACGCAGCAACATCGCGCAGCTCGCCTTCTGTTGCCCGTACCCACGCCAACAGGCAACTTCGCCAATGGAGACCTGT
The DNA here is from genome assembly GCF_040414725.1 of Anabrus simplex. Classification (NCBI taxonomy): domain Eukaryota; kingdom Metazoa; phylum Arthropoda; class Insecta; order Orthoptera; family Tettigoniidae; genus Anabrus; species Anabrus simplex. The sequence goes on from NC_090266.1 coordinate 1,047,654,644, forward strand.
GATGGACGTCAACGTGTTTGGAGACGTCGTGGTGATCAGTACATGCCAAATGTTGTCCAGGTAGGCGACCGATTCGGACAAGGTTCTGTGATGATGTGGGGTGGCATCAGTATTGATGGCCGTACGGATCTTGTCGTCGTCCGTGTTAATCTTACCGTTGCGGGGGTCCACTCAGCCTCTGGAGGTCAGCTGAGTAGAGGGAGTTCAATTCCCTCCTCAGCCATCCTCGAAGTGATTTTCTGTGGTTTTCCAATTCTTATCCAGGCAAATGCCGGGATGGTACCTTTTTTAAAGCTACGGTCGCTTCCTTCTCTCTTCCTTACCTATAATTTCAATCTCCCCATCCCCCGCAAGGCCTCTGTTCACCCTAGCAGGTGAGGCCCCCTAGGCGAGGCACTGGTCTTCCTCCCTAATTCCCCATCCGAAGTCTCGCTCTCCAGGACACTGCCCTTGAGGCGGTAGAGGAAGAATCCCTCGCTGAGTCCGAGGGAAAAACCAACCCTAGGGTAAAGGTATTAAGAAAGAAAGAAAGAAAGAAAGAAAGAAAGAAAGAAAGAAAGAAAGAAAGAAATAATAATAATAATAATAATAATAATAATAATAATAATAATAATTATTATTATTATTAATTTTCCTGCTGCCAGAATGAAACTTTTTGAGTTAACCACACCTCGACGAATCGTGCGTCAATTTTTAATTAACTTTTCCATTTACAGTTCGCACACTTGTTAACTACAGTCAGCGCTTATTGTAGTGATATGAAGAGAGTAGGTATAAAAGGACAGAGCTAGTGTGCAAGATGGCGGCTCTGCATGGGCTCTTATGGGACTAACTCCTGGGACCTGGGCCAGGGGCAAATGTGCAAGATGGCAGCTATGCATAGGCTCTTATGGAGAAAGCTGTCTCAGAGGAAACATAAAACTTAAGGAGACGGCCTAGGGGCGATTGCGCAAGATGGCGGCCGTGTGCTACTTCCTAGTTCTAGAGCCCCCGAGGCAAGATGGTTGCTATACATGGTTACATGAGACTAACTTTAAGGAGATGGAGCAGGAGCTAATGGCGATACATTGACCTTATAGGCCTAACTCTACAGAGCTGCCTCAGGGGCTCACAACTTGTAACTTATGACCTATTAGTTTGATCAGCCTGACATTCGAGAACTGAGGCAAGGGCTACTATGCAAGATAGCTGCTATATTGTATTCTCATAAATCGAACTTTAGAGAGCTACCTCAGGGGCTTACAACTTGTAACTTATGGTCCATTAGTTTTATCGCCTAACTTTTGGGAACTGAGGCAGGGATTACTAGGCAGGATAGCTGCTGTACATTGGTTATATCAGACTAACTTTAATGAGCTGGACTATCGCTTATCCTTCTAACCAGCTACCCTTTATAACTTTAGTCAGGCAGAGGAGCTAGTGGTGATACATGGGCTTTATGGCACTGACTTGGGGAGACCGCGTATTGGACTAATGGACTAATGCGGGCGTTTCATCCTCCTAACCGGATGCCCTTCCTAACATCAGTCTAGCGCAGGGGCTCTTACGTATAAATAGGGTCAGGTGGGACTAACCCGGGGAGAGCTGCACTAGGGCTCTCGAGGTAAGGTAGCCGCTCAAAGCTTGGAGGTATGCAGGTGTTAGGGTTACAAGCCATCCGAGATGTTAGAAGGTAGAAACCGCTATTAACATCACAGCGAGGGTTGTAATGTCGTCTTATTGAGGTGTAGCCAATACTTTACTCGCTCTATGAGAGCTCTAACATCAACTAGTTAAACCCTGGAAGTATGCAGGTGTTAGGGTTACAAGAAAACCGGGATGTTAGAAGGTAGAAACTGCCATTAATACATCAGCGGAGATTGTAAGCCTGTCTTGCGGAAGTGTAGCAAGTACTCTACTCACTCTGCGAGGGTGCGACCGCATAAAGGACGAAAGAGCTGAACGAAAAAAGGGCGAAAGGGATAAAGGGCAAAAGGGCTAAAAGGCCCGTGGTTTCCTGACTTCTCATTCAATCAAATGCCAGGATGGTACCTAACTTAAGTCTGTGGCCGCTTCCCTCCCACTCTCTTGTCTATCCCTTCCAATCTTCTCATCCCTGCATCCCCCTACAAGGAACCTGTTCAACATAGCAGGTGAGGCCGCCTGGGCGAGATACTGGTCCTCCACCTCAGTTTTATCCCCGGCCTGAAGTCTCACTCCCCCTTGAGGCGATACAGCTGGGAGCCCTCACTGAGTCCGAGGGAAAACCAACCCTTGGCGGTAAACTGATTAAGAAAGAAAGAGAGAAAATAATAATAATAATAATAATAATAATAATAATAATAATAATAATAATAATAATAATAATGCACTGAGGTCGATAGCTGCAGTCGCTTAAGTGCGGCCAGTATCCAGTATTCAGGGAGATAGTAAGTTCGAACCCCACTGTCGGCAGCCCTGAAAATGGTTTTCCGTGGTTTCCCATTTTCACACCAGGCAAATGCTGGGGCTGTACCTTAATTAAGGCCACGGCCGCTTCCTTCCCACTCCTAGCCCTTCCCTACCCCATCGTCGCCATAAGACCTATCTGTGTCGGTGCGACGTAAAGCAACTAGCAAACAAATAATAATAATAATAATAATAATAATAATAATAATAATAATAATAATAATAATAATGCTTGACGGTCCTTGGTTTACCAAGCGACCGTTGCTCAGCCCGAAGGCCTGCAGGTTTCGAGGTGACGCGTCGTCAGTACGACGTACCCTCTCGGCTGTTATTCTTGGTTTGTTACACCGAAGTCAGTATTTTGCCGTCACTTAGCTTTTAAATTCTTCTCACGTAGGCCACGTGGACCTCGAAGGACCTCACACATCCAGGTGAAAATCCCTGATATTGCCGGGAATCGAACTCGGGACCTCCAGGTAACAGGCAGCTTCGCTAATACTACACTGCGGTTCCGGGAGAGGATTTTAACTGTGTATCGCTGATTCCCGTGGCTGTTTCCAGGGACTGAGTGTTTGTGTTCATCTTAGTACATTTCTCTCCTTCTACATACAACACACCACACTACCAACAATCACAAAAACGCGCAATAGTGAATACATCCATCCTCATAAGATTGATGCCAGCAGGAGCATCCGGCTGTAAAACTTGGACAAATCCGTATTAAGCGCCGATATCTATAAACTGATAATAGGCCTGGAATAATAATAATAATAATAATAATAATAATAATAATAATAATAATAATAATAAAACAAAACGAGATGGCCGTGCAGTTAGGGGAGCACAGCTGTGAGCTTGCATTCGGAAGACAGTGGGTTCGAATCCTACTGTCGGCATCCCGGAAGATGGTTTTTCATGGTTTCCAATTTTACTTATTTAAGGACCTTATTTAAGGCCACGGCCACTCCTACCCCTTTTCTACCCCATCGTCGCCCTAAGACCTATCTGTGCCGGTGCGACGTAAAGCCATTTGTAAGAAAATATATAAAATAATAATAATAATAATAATAATAATAATAGGTTTTATTTCCTAACTATAATTAAACGGTTTTCATTGATGGCGAGGCACCAGAAATTATGTCCTCAGGGAGTTCATTTGCATGTCGGTAAATTCATGACAGGAGGTTGGCCTGTATGAGCACCTTCAAATGCCATTAGACTGAGCTGGGATCGAACCCGCCATCTCTGGCTCATTGGCTCAGAAAGTCAGCGCTCTACCACCTAGCCAGTCAGCCTGGTAACATTGAAGGAGATTAAGACGAAGTTTCAGGGATACGGAACAAACAGGAGAATTTGCGTGAACTGTTCATGTAAGAGGTTACAAATACCCAGCCGCTCTCATCATGACAAGGACGCAACACTCACACCATCGTCGCAAAGTATGCACCATTCCTGTAATAGCTACATGAAATTACTGTTATTACTGTGGTTATGATAATTATTTTACGAAGAGAATTTCAATAGTAACATCTTGTTCAAGTGGGAAATTACGCGAGTAGAAGCAGCAGCATATTCACAAGAAGTCAAACTCTTGTATGCATAGCCGACAAAAGAATATGATTGAAAAATACACTCAAGAATGTTTCTGGATGATCACTGAACTGATTTCTTAAGCATGAACTATAATAAGTCTCTGGACGTAATTAATTCCATTATTTTCTTCAATGATTCGTGAAAGGAATCTACTATATGCTTCAATATATTGCGAAATACGTCCCTAACTCTCTCTTCAATTTCTCTGTTAATAATTATGAATACTTTACTGTATGAATGGCACCTTAATTAATCTCATCATAATAATAGTGTTGTTTTCACGTCTCACTAACTACTTTTTCGACGGTTTTCGGAGTTGCTGAGGTACCAGAATTTTGCCCCGCGGGAGTTCATTTATTTGCCAATAAATCTACCGATACGAGGTTGGCGTATTTGAGCACCTTCAAATACCACCGGAATTGGCCAGTATCGAACCTGCCAAGTTGGGGTCAGAAAGCCAGCGCATCAACCGTCTCCGCCACTCAGCACGCCTTAATTAATGTACCACTCCATCTCTCATATAGGCCATTAAAGACCCCGAGACTGCCAATCCGACTGATGCCCATCTAGAAGTTTTGCAGCGTCAGCACATCGCCTTTATCAGACGTATTATTTAGCTTTCTTGACCAGGATCACTGCTTCTCATATTAGGCAGCTCGTCAGCTGGCCTAACTAGGCTGAGAGAATCTCATTCTAACCCTCAGACCAGGTTTAAAATCCTTGGAACGGAAATCGAATCCAAATCCTCCCTGTGAAAGTTTCTCAAAAATATATAATATACTAGTTAAACAAAATTTTGCTGTACGTCGCACCGACACAGATAGGTCTTACGGCGACGATGGGATAGGAGAGAACTAGGGGTGGGAAGGAAGCGGTCGTGGCCTGGTGTGAAAATGTGAATCCACGGAAATCAATCTCAAGGATTGCTGACAGTGAGGTTCAAACCCCCCCCCCCGGTACTAGAAGTACGTAATAATAGGGGTATATAAGAACTATTTTAAAAGCTGTCTATATCGAGTAAAAAATACTGCAATTCCTTAGTTAACATCGTTCTTACTTTGTGAACGATAACATGGTGCAAAATACAATGGAACTCGCTGTCATTGGTCATTTCCTGTAATTGATAATTGAATTGTGTACATTCGTAAAAGCTTTCTACGTCAATTGATCACCAGAGACACCAAACACATTTTAAAATGGAATTGTCGGGGTTTAGGTGCATTAATTTTAATGTTCACAAAATTTAATAGTTTCATTTTGTACGTTTGAACTTTGCTCTGTTTGCTCTCAAAGGCTTGGTTGTATTACATTATGTGGATGAAATACACTCATTAAACACCGGAAAAAATATATATCATAGGCTTTTGAGAACATATGACTTTCAATTTTCTCTATAATGAAGTATGAACCCTTTGGAAATACGGAGCCAATCTGCAATACTATCTGCTCGTGGTGGCCATGGCAATTTGTATTTATGGAGGTGGTATTTATTTATTTATTTATTTATTTATTTATTTATTTATTTATTTATTTATTTATTTATTTATTTATTTATTTATTTCAAGAAGTGAAGTAGAGAACATTAGGAAAAATTGCATACATGCATAAAAATTCATAGACAGCACTATGTGGTCACAGAATTAAAGTTTTTTGCCAAAAATCTCGCCACGTGATGTGCATTAGTTATTGCCTTGGGCACGTCTTCCGCTGTACTACTAGCTGGGCAAGTACTACTGTACATTTATTGCAACAAATGAGCCGTGTTTTTGTTCTCGTCCACGCAATGTAGAATCCACACTGTAGCCCGACTTTTTGAGGTTTGTCTTGCGTTTTGTGACATCCGAATACAGTCTACGGAATGATCTCCAGGTCACCCAATCTGACATGTGGCCAGAAGGGAACTGTTCATCTGCAATCAGATATTCATTTCTATTCTAACTTCTGGCCCGTCACTCTTGTACAAATCGATGCAGATGGGGATGTGGTGAAACAAACAGATAATCTAGATGCATTCAACGGTCGATGAAGAATGGCATCGTAAGTTGGAAACATGCGATGAGAGTTTTTTTTTTTACGTCGCGCCGACACAGATAGGTCTTATGGCGATGATGGGACAGGGAAGGGCTGGGAGTGGGAAGGAAGCGGCCGTGGCCTTAATTAAGGTACAGCCCCAGCATTTGCCTGGTGTGAAAATGGGAAACCACGGAAAACCATTTTCAGGGCTGCCGACAGTGGGGTTCGAACCTACTATCTCCCGAATACTGGATACTGACCGCACTTATGTGCGAGGTATTCAGAGTAGAGCCAGTTCAGAGGATCTAAATCTCAGGAGAAAAGTGTTCTTACGTGTTTATATGTATACTGTGACCTGTAGTTAGTGAATTCTTGCCGAGTTGAGTGGCTCAGGTGGTTGAGGCAGTTTCGATCCTGGCTGAGTCCGCTGGTATTTGAAGGTGTTCAGATACGTCAGCTTCGTGTCGGTAGATTTACCAGCAGGTAAAAGAACTTCTGCGGGACAAAATTGCGGCACCTCGACGTCTCCGAAAACCGTTAAAAATAATTGGTGGTACCTAAAAATAATAATAATAATAATAATAATAATAATAATAATCATCATCATCATCATCCTCTGTTTACCCTCCAGGTTCGGTTTCTCCCTCGGACTCAACGAGGGATCCCACCTCTACCGCCTCAAGGGCAGTGTCCTGGAGCTTCAGACTCTTGGTCGTGGGATACAACTGGGGAGAATGACCAGTACCTCGCCCAGGCGGCCTCACCTGCTATGCTGAACAGGGGCCTTGTGGAGGGAAGGGAAGATCGGATGGGATAGGTAAGGAAGAGGGAAGGAAGCGGCCGTGGCCTTAAGTTAGGTACCATCCCGGCATTCGCCTGGAGGAGAAGTGGGAAACCACGGAAAACCACTTCCAGGATGGCTGAGGTGGGAATCAAACCCACATCTACTCACTTGACCTCCCGAGGCTGAGTTGACCCGATTCCAGCCCTCCTGCCACGTTTCAAATTTCGTGGGAGACGGGAATCGAACCAGGGCCTCCGGGGGTGGCAGATAATATTAATAATAATAATAACAATAATAATAATAATAATAATAATAATAATAATAATAATAAATGTCTTAGAAAATCTTACATAACAATTTTATTCCGGGGGGCGTGGTAGGCTAGTGGTGGAACGTTCATGGCTTCTCATCAAGACGGTCGTGGATTCGAATGTCACCCAGAACATGTGGGATTTTAAAAATGAAAAGTAACGTCTCTGTGGTTCATCTTCAACGTAAAATTGTCGGTACTTTTGCTAGGATTACGATATTAATATCTACGTAATACTACCACAGTGTTATCTGAATTTTTTAATATAACACTACTGTGACACATAGTCACTATCTTGTTCAGTCGCATATCGTGGCAACCTTTATTAGTCTCGCTGCCTTTCATATATCTGATACTTATAACTAATTAAAAAGTTAACCAGAAAAAGAAAATAATTCTATAATCTCCTCATTCCAAGTAGTATTTAGATATCTGAACTCAGTATGGCTATCTTCCAAGTTCAGGCCAGATAGTTTGTAGATATTCTGTAGCGTGGTCACTTGTATATTCGTGGCCTAGTTCGCTGCCTTTCATATTAGATAGATCTCTAGCCTTGGTGTATCGGTGTATCGCTTTCTAACCCTCAGGCCAAGATTAAAATCGTTCGATGAGCCAAGAATTGAATCTAAGTTCCCCGAATAAAGAATTCAGTCCCTCTCATATAGTCATAGATATTTTAAAAAGTCACAAATTTTATCAGTAACAAGGAGGAGAACATGTTCTGCTATCATTCTTTACTTAATCTCAGCATGCCCCTTTTCTTATTTCGGTGGCATTTCTAGACGGATTCAATTACTAGTTCAGTGAAGTCTAGGAACTCTTCTATTTCTTCAAGATTACTGAGAAAGCAGACGCGGGGAATAGAGATTGATTTTCTGTCAGTGACTAACGGACGGATGACAGGGTTACAAAACGCATGCACTTTCCTATCATCTTCTCCCTTTTGAATCCAGC